>NC_092206.1:63878252-63942216 GCF_043381705.1 Parasteatoda tepidariorum | reverse complement strand
TTTAAAATGACTTTGCACTAGCATTGACTGTTTTGTATACTTAAAAAATTTAATTGAATATCAAAATGTCATTTTCCTGTCATGTCCCAAACAATATTTCCAATAATAACTAACTTCAAAACTTCCCGTACATTTTTCAAAAGCTAATTTTTTTTATCTTATCCTTTGTAAGCATTTCTAGAATATACGCAGAGGGTATTGTTTACTAAAACTTCGTTTAAAATAATTTTTTCTGTCAATAATTTGTTTGTCCCATGAAAATCTGTAATTTTCCTGGCTACTTTTATTTAGTGATTTATAACCAAAATAGATAGCGCCAGGAATTAATATCTTATGTTAATAGATTGATTAGATACCCTCCTATCTGAACATGTCTTGTTGCATGAATAAAGAACCAATTTTCTGGCTCAAAATATTTTTCAAGGTGAGTAGGTTTTTATGCTGTCATTTTCCTGGCTTCTTGAAATCATTAATAACAAAAACTGCATAGATTTATCTGAGTTATTTTAAGAAATACTGTTGTTTTCTGCAGAATATAAACGTCGTCGGCCAAAATATTAAGCTAAAGTAAAGTTATATGCTATAAAATGGCGAATTTGTCATTATCCTGGCTTATGAATGCCAGGACATTGAAGTGTTACCAGAAATTCTTTTTAACTGCTAATACTGTGAAGAGGGAAAACAAATATTAACCTAATACCAAGTTTATGTATGATTGTAATATGCTTGGATGTAATCAAAGTTATTTATTTATTCAATGATTGATTATTATACACAATTTTATTCTGTACATATCAGCGACAATTTTTTTTTGTTTCTTTCTACAGTGGATAAAAAGAATTGATTTAAGCAATTTATGATTCATCTAACATAAAGGCTTAAGTTGAGTTGCTTACTATGAACTTAAAATGACTGCTTTTTAAACTTCTAAGGTAATATGTCATTTTCCTGGCATTCAAGATTTGTTGAATTTCTATTTATTTTTTTTTCTCGAGCTAATGTCAATAAACTACACTGCTGTCTATAAGATATTAATAAGTGTAGCTAAAGAAGTATACAAAAAAAATTTTAGATTATTTTGAAGACTTTAAATATGAAGAAATTTTTTGGTCCGAATTGTCATGTTTCGTGAGAATCACCCATATAATGCTATCAATATATTAATATTAATATTTAGATTTGGGTTTGAGAAGTCAAAGCACAATGCTTCCTTGAAATTAAAGTGGTAGGCAACAGAAAGAAACATTCATTTGGTATAGTAAAAAATACGTTAATAATATTAATATATTATTAACATATTATTAACTACGTTTTTCGAAGCTCTGTCGCCAAGGAAAATATAAAATTCATAGTTTAAGTGACCTTAAGCCTTACACGTGAAGCAATGCAATAATTTCATATAAATAATCTTGCCGCGAAGAATTATCTGGGCTTTAGAACAGACAAATGACTTAAATATTTAAAAAGAAATTAAACCTTTTTAAAAAATGGCCAATTTGGCGACATTTTTCCAACTAGACGAAAATTATAAAAATCACTGCCTTATTCTCAATTTTTGCAAATTTTTATGATCTTTTCTTATGAGCTTTTTAGTACAAAATCATTTCAATTCATTCTTTTAATACACATTATCAATATTAATTGAGCATTAGTGTCAATAATAATATGCAGATCTTTTTACGGTTACCCTAATCGCGAATAAGTATCTTTTCTCTTTATTTTTGTTAAGTTCAGAAGTTACTTTTTTTATTTCAAGTAATACATATTACAGACATTAATTAAGCATCATTGTCGTCAATGATAGTAAGACGATTTCTTATGGTTCTTCTAGACAAATAAATACCTTTACTCCATTACTTTTGCTTTTTAATACATAGCTTATTTCATATTATATATTAATTTCAAAGAGTTCATACCCATCAAGATTACTTTCATCAGAAGTTTTTTTCTCTGGCGACTCACTCCGAAGTTTTTCTAGATCAGGAAGATGGGTGGCACAAGCCGATAAAACACAATCCATGTCTACCTAAAGTGAAATAAAATTATATCATGTCAAATTGAATATTCTTTACTAATTTAATCTGTTCTTATCATTCACGTATGTTCTAATACTCAGTTTCATGTAGTTTCACAAACTTTATTAATAATAAAACAACCTAAACCAATTTCACAAACAATAACAAAATATTAAGCAAACGAAATATTTAGCATAATGTAATTATATTTGATTAGATTACCAAATTGCCTTTTATTGCATTTTCCAGAGCTGTTATCAAAAGAGTTGCAACTGCCATCAACTGCCGGCATTCTTCCTAAAAAAATAAAAAATTGTACTTCGAAATAAAAAATAATGAACAATAAATTTTTCCCTGTGAATTTTTCGCTTTCTAAATAATTTATTAGTTTTTTTTTTTTTTTTAATACTTACGAAAATTCCTGCGAAAGTGTCACTGTTAGTTTCACACTAAAGCAGCGGTGACCAAACATTGACTCAGTGAATAGTTCAATGTAATTACTTTTACGCTATAAAATGAATAAGATCGCTAATCAAATTTCTATTAAAAATGTCATTAATTATACGCCAGCAAGTTGCAAGCGATTCTTGCTCTCAGTGCCAACTATTGTGGCTCAGAGTCATCTTCACAAACGAGATTCCTTGGTAACAGTGTCATGAAGCGATCACCCTCTTGTACAAGAGATCATTCTCGATTTTCCAGATTATCGTAGATTAGTACTTCATTAAACTAGTGTTAATAAACTCCTGTTTGTGAAAATTACAACACCATGAAGGAATCGTCATAATTGAATGAAATTTACTACACAGTTGAGTGGTACTGGTACAAATAAATGATTAAACTTTCAAAGCAAACAAACAAAGCAAGAGATCGAAATCAGTATTTTGTGTAGCCACCACGCACCGCAATAAGCGCTGCTACACGACGTAGCATGGAGTGAAGCAAATTTTGAATGTCTGTCTAAAGAAGAGCATTCCACATAGTTTGTATGCGTACCCAAAGTTCGTCTGAAGAAGCAACAGGACGAGGATCACGAGCGAGGCACTGACCAACGAAATGACACATATGTTCAATCGGTGACATATCTGGGGAATACGCGGGCCAAGGAAGAGGCTGTACCTGTCGCAATGCAAGGAAGGATTGAACAGTCCTAGCAATATGAGGGCGGGCATTGTCTTGTTGAAATACAGCGCCTGGCAAGGCTTGAAGGAAGGGAATAGCTTGGGGCAGTAAAACTTCACTGATGTACCGGTTGTTGTTCAGATTACCCACAATTCATAGCAATTGAGATCGTCCATGACATGCTATGGCACCCCAGACCATAACTCCGGGTGTTCGTCTCCTGTGGCTTTCGATCATGCACTCCGGAAGGTGGCGTTCGCCGGCATAGCGTCTGACACGAATGCGGCCATCATAGTACTACAAATTAAAGCGGGATTCGTCAGAAAACACGACACGCTGCCAATCAGCACGCCAATCCCTATGCTGATTGGCCCATTGTAGCCGCAGGCGGCTATGGTTTAGCGTGATGGTGATCCTGTATAAAGGAGTCCTTGCGCGCAGTCCACGCTGCAGTTGACGTCTACGAATTGATGAAGCACGCAATGAAACACCTGTAGCTATTGACCACTGTGCTGCCAGTTGTCTAGAGAGAGCCGTACGATCTGTCAGCACCATGCGGACCAGGTATCTATCATCGCGAGCTGACGTGACATTTCGGGGTCCACTCCCGGATATCCGAGTTGTCTGACACTCGTGTGTTAACTGCTTCCAAACACGCATCACTGTGCTTCTGTTACGCTGCACACGAGCGGCTACAGCATGATAAGACAATCCAGCTTCACGAAGGCCGATGATTTCCCCCCTTTCAAACTACGTAAGTTGTTGAAATCTCGCTCTCTTTCGTCAAAGAGGCATAAGTAACGTCTGAGCTAACGTTTACCACTAGCAGATAACCACCGATAACTATACACGTCTCGCTACAGCCGTCTATTTATTCGGATCCATCCGCCGTTCAGAGGGCGCTGCTCAGCATACGCATGCGCTACGGGTCTGAAATTCTAATCATTTGCATATTATGCTCTACTTTGCATTTCCTGAAAATTTCAGTTCAATGTAAGTCCTTCATGGTGTTGCAATTTTCACAAACATGAGTTTAGATTAATTTAATTTCGTGATTAAGTTATTATTTTCCTTCCTTTTAGGTCAACTTTAGGTAGTTAAGAAACTTTTCCCTGCAATGATTATGGGTGAGATTAATTACCTTTGGTTTGTAAGCACAAATTTCTTGAGGTTGGTATTGCTGACCAACTAACTGTAAGCATGGTGGATGCTAGAAGATAGGGGTTTAAGATCGCCAAGAGGGTGAACGATTATGGACACCAAGATTAATAGATTTATGGCGATTTAATGCAGGATCATTCCATTTGTTTTCGGGGTATTTTAATGAGATATAAAATTGTTTCGCACGCATAAATGAAAATTATTTTGTGCTTGCACCCCGTCGAAAGCAATAGGTTTTTCCCATTTTTCCACTCACTGTGAACTCGACCATTTGGCACACGTTCTTGCTCACAAACTCTATGGAGTGTCTGCCTTCTTGCATTCAAAACAGCACGAACCGGGTTGATAACCACGTAGCTCAAGGGGAGCCCTTGGAACAGACAAGCATTGACAGATTAATGTTCTCTTAGTGTTCTTTTTTTCAAACGGCTGACTCTGAACTATTACGTTCTTTGCCACGGAATATGTCTGAAGTGTTTCCTGCACCTGGTGAACCTGAGTCATGAAAGCGAGCAAAACTATTCACGTCACACTGCTACAGACGCCCATTCATAGGGTTGGCCATATTCACACACCACAGGACAAACAATATCCCGAGAGAGATTCGAACCTGCGATCATTGGCTTCGCATCCTGGCCCCCTGGCTGGCTCTTTTAGAATATAGGCAACGTTATTTTTCAAATTTGCTTTCGTGGTATTTTAATAAGAGATAACATTACTCCGCGTGTACGAATAGAATTTTTCTGGTATTCGCGCTTGGTCTAACTAAATGAAGCCTATCCTTATGCCAGCCAGGTGGCCGAACGGTTAGCGCGCCTGTCTGTGAAGCCAATGGCTACGGGTTCTAGTCCCTCTCAAGGCAAGGGTTTTTCTCTCTGTTGTGTGTGATGTGTGAATGCAGCAAACCCTATGAAGGGGTATCTGTGGCAGTGTGGCGTGTATAATGTAGCTCGCCTCCGTGACTCTGGTCTCAAGGTGCTCACGAAGCAACGCAAAATTGGAAACACTTCCGGCACTTTCCATGGTGAAGAACGATTAGTTCATTGACTTACTGTTAAAAAATGTCCATCCTTATCTCTATTTACCAAACCCGAATGGAGAGAAAAATGATAAGTAAGATTCTGAAAAAGTGTTCAGAAATAATGAGCACCGAACTTGACGGTCGAAAAATTATCACATGGTAAGCAAAAGGTTGGCCATCCTTGCTTTAAAGTTCAATGCAAAAATATTTCAACAATTAATATTTTGTGGTAAATAAGAATGTATAAGTGTATCTCAATTTTTGGAGAAAATGTTTTATAAGCAACTGTGTTACCTTTGTTTTACAGAAAAAATATAAAACATTATTTATGCAGGATAATCGTAATGACAGCCTTAAATATAGATTTTTAAAATCTTTGAAAAAATAAGTCAAAAATTGGACGCATTCGGTTGAAAATAATATTAAGGTGAGAAAAACGCATTTTTTATCTCTGACCAACAATAATCAACGCCAGGAAAGGCCAAGGAGGAACTTGAAAAAAAATCTAAAATCAATTTATTTGAAATTGAAGCTTAAAAGCATTTCCCAGTAAAAGTTAAATGCATTCCAGTCTGACAGATAAACTGGCTTTCTAATTGCTCTTTAAACAGTCTCTAGTTTTATTTTTAAAACTAATTTTAATAGGTCATAGTTTGTAAGCGTTTTCTCATTCAAATGTTAAAATTTGGCCAAATATATTTTTGATTTCATTTATTGTAAGAATTCTAAAAATGAATTAAGGGTGTTCATTATAAAAAATCCTGCATCATTGCTCATAATTGGCGGAGCAATTAATTTTGAAACAGAAAAAATATTTTTGGGAAAATATATTTTTTTATTTTTAAAGCATATTTTAATTTTTATACTTTTAGGGTGATTGTTACAATAGTTTCTCTGCCAATATGCCCAATCTTGGAGTCAGTTTGGTGGGTAATACTATCAAAGCGACATTTACTATACTTATAGTTTGTGATATCAATAGTTTATGATCCATGATAATCTTAAATTGTTACAATTTTCATTTAAATTTTATTTTTATTGTTTCAGTACACCAATGACTACTTTTAAGAAAAATCAGTTTGAGTTTCTCCTTTAAATATATGTATGTCGCAAGCTATTTAAATTATCCGACACATTGCAACCAGTCGACGTGATTCTGTAATTCACCAGGTTATTTGCAAAAACCTCCAGAATTTACTAATCAGCCTGACAGGTTTTAGTGAGCCCGAATACCTTTAGGCTAATTAGAAAATTAATCTAATTTTTCCTTAATTCACCTGGTTTATTTGAATTAATTTGCAATTAACCCAAAAACGTGAAGGATTTTTTAACAGCATTATAAAATGTTTATTGCGATAAGCCTAAGCAAAGCCAGTCTAATTGAATAATTCTTCGCCCATTTTTAATTTACCTAAAGTCATATAAACTGATTCTAATGAGATTAAAAATATCAAGCGGATCAGAAAAAATCAAAACATTTTTCAATTATTTTGCATAACTGTAATGCTGATATGTAAGTATTGAATAAATTTGCGATGAGATAGATTTATTAATTAGCCAACGACATATATAATAACAATTATTTTGTATATTTATACTTAGTAAAAAATTGTATTGAAATACCTGTAGCTTTTCACACTTTTTAGCATGTAATACAGATCGTTTCTCAGATTCTTCTATATGTCTTTCAAGGTACTGCAATTCTTTACTAGAATCTGTAATTAAAAATCTCATATAATGAATATTGTATAAATATGTACTTGAAATGAGATTTTATTTTGTATATAGGTCTCTAAATCAATTTAAAATTTGAGAGGAAAAAAAATTGGAAAAGTACATACCTTGCAAGTCTAAATCTCGATTATGCTATATCTAATTAAGGAAATATATAGAAAATCTGAAAAGCTAAAACCACTGAAATATAATGATAGCAGCAAAGAGGGGGAAAAATGCAAATAACCACTTGATTTTTTTGCCTCTTTATATTGCTGTCACTATGTTGTAACCGATACAACTATGCACTATACTAATACGTATTACAACGGTTTTGCAAGTGTTTTCTGTTACTTTGGAGCAACTGGCCATATTTTTCTATTTTGTAACCCATTGTATTGTTTGTTTTATACGTGTTAGTTTGAAAGTGGTGCAAATTGTTGATTATATTAAAATAATAATTGCTGTTGGTGTTCAATTATTTTCTGTTTCAGTAGTTTACCTTCAAAATTGTGTTTGAAAACGCTTACTATAGTGCGTTAGATGGAAGACCACAATTTTACAACTAGAATTCAATCAAACGAGTCTAGAAGCTGAAGCGTGTTAAATAATGTGGTAAAATAATTTCCCGAAATTCGAATTTTAGAAGTTATAGCTTCCAAATACTGAGTTGTGTAGAATACAGCATATTGAAAAAAAGTCTTCACAAAATCTGCAGCACAAGTCTTCAATGACTTTTTTTTGACAGAAAACAATATCAATTAACATCTCAAAACTGTTTGCATTTTATTTTAATGATATTATGTCTAATCACTATAATATTCCTCAGTTTTCGAAGGTCAACTTAGAAAATATCGCGAAGTCCTAATGAAATATCATAAGAATACTTTTATTATAAACTTAGGCACTTGGATTGTGAAAACATATATTGTTTTAGATTTAATTGAAATATTAATGCTTCTATAAATAAGATACGCTGGGTATTTAAATAGCTTTTATATTTAAAAAAAATCTATATACCGCCATTTTTCTTGCACACAACAACTTCAAAAATAATTCAAAATCTACAAATTTTATATCGTTAATAAATTTTATACAGCCCTTAATAACGAGCACTATTAAGGATACATATAATTCCACCAATCTTGGTTCTGGTGTATCTTCACTTTGCGTTTCCAAACCTTCGAAGATGAAAACTTCCAATTTGCTCCTCAACTTTTTCAACCAAGATTCCTGAAAAAAATATCGAAACGATTCACTCGAAATAAGCAGATGTAAAGACATACTTATGAATAAAGTTTTTGTTTTGTATGACTTTTACTTGAAATATTTCTGCGAAAGTTGGATGAGTGTTCGGACGAGGGACATAAGGCAGAGCATAAAATGGCAAGAACTCAGTACAATCACTCAAAACGGTTCCTTTGCTCTCCAAGAAATAATGGAAATGGAGCATTGCTTCTTCTACTTCTTCCTTACTCTAAGAGATATAAAATTAATTGAATTGATGTTGACTTTTGTTGAACCATGCTACACAGAAATAGTAAACAATGTCAGCTTAAATAGGATGTTTGAAATAAATATGAATCACAATCAATAGAGCATGATTTTATTACCATAAAAAATTCAAGAAAAGTTTATAGAATGTGCTAGTTAGGCGAGGGTTGATTTCAGAATGAAAATCGGTATTTTTTCTTTCATAAAAAAGCATAAAAACAAAACCGTGTATTTAATATTATTTCCTAGTTCCTGCTTTAAATAAAAATGGAGACATCTTACTGTGTTTTCATATGATTTTCCCATTTAAATCTTATAATAGGTTCTTGAATGTTGTAATTTAAAATTTTGGGAGGAAAACTGAAGGGAAAAAAAATGGGTCTTTTGAAATTTGAAAAATTGTCCTAAGAAAAAATGAGATATTTTGAATTTAAGAAAAATATCTTAACCTTTACAAAAAACGCTTAGTTTGAATACTATGGGTATAATGTTCAGATAAATCTCGAAAATTCAATGTCCTGTGATTGAAAAACGAAATACTTCTTTGCACTCAAATGAGTCCATATATAGCTTCAAATTTATATTTTGTGGCTGTTTACAACCGTTTGCTTTCAGGTCGAGACACAGAGAAAGATTTTATTTTACTACATGTATGCATTCCCAAACAGAAATTTCTTTGTCTTAATTTCTGGATTTGAAGAAAAAAAATCTGTCTTCAAATTAATTATTACAAAAGCGAAGATTATTTCAAGCTGTCCTAATCACCGGCATTGAATAGTTGATCCATACCAGATTTGCGACTAGATCAAACTTCTACCTCTCGGTGCTTTTAAATTTAAATCGAACCCAGAAAACAAAGAAACTCCTGGATCAAGAATTCAGGTAAACTCTTGAGGGAAACTAATCCGCATTTGCATTACAAGGAGAGGGAAACCACGGAATCCTCCAATGGTTAACCCCACTACAAAGGAACTCTAACCCATGATCTGCATTGAGAATATTTTTCTACAGCACTAAGATTGGTGTAAGCCAAGGGCGTCGGCAAAATAATATAAAAAGGGGTGCAACCCTCTAACAAACTACCCCCCTTTCAATTTTTTAAAAAAAATATTCTGTTATTACATTTTGTTTTGTTATTACATATACTTTCATCTGCTAATTTTTTCAAGATACATTTCTTCATTGTTAACAAGATATTTTAAAAAAAGTACGAAATTTTTTTGTACTTGCAAATTTTGCCACGAGAAACTGTACTGATGGCGCTGGCATAGCTACTGACTTTGAAACACAAATAACTACCAACAGTAGTTTCGTATACTAACGTGTTTGTGCACTCATAACATTGGTATTTATAGTGTTGATGAAGTTTTTCAGTTGTGAGAAGTCAGTTTGCGTTATACACATTTGTTAAACTAAATAACTAATAGAAAATATATTATTTATATTTTATCAAATGAAATTTAAAAATATAGCTTAGATATATCTGCCAAGTTAGTGCATGCTCAGTGTGCATTAGAAAAGAATCAAAGATGACTCAGAATTCATTGAAAAAGTAGTAAACAGATTAGAACAGCAAACAAGACGATTACAATTCTTGTTTGATTAAACAATTTTTTAATTGTTATATATCAATAATTACTTGATTATTTGTTTTTGAATAAAAATATTTTTAATAGAAATTTTTTATAACAAAATTGTTTTTCTGTATCTCTTAAATTGTTTAAAAAAAAAGCCAGGGGGTGCAAGTGCACCCTCTTGCACCCCGCTGACGGCGCCCTAGGTGTAAGCTGTTAGTACAGTATCTGAATTAACCAATCATTTCCGAGATTCAAATTTGATGATCTTGATGATCAAATTGATTGATTTGATTTGATTGGTGAGCAAACGCTTATCTTCTCGAATCTTATAACAATGCCTCCATAAACGATTAATTTACAAAGGGATTAAATTGCTTAAAATTGTAATTGGTTAGATTTATTTGAAAGGAAACAAGAATTTTAAATAAGCCTTTAATTTTTAACAAATAGTTCTTTTTTAACGAATGTATTATTTGCTCTTTTACTAATAGAATTCGATCAAGTTTTTTCAAATTAAATTGTTTCCTTTTTCTTTGTTTATTAATATTAAATTACGAGAATTGAGATCATTTTATAAAAAATTTAAAAAATTAGATAGGATGCTGACTGGGCTCACTTGAAAATTTAAATTGTGGTTGCTAAGAAGGAAATATTTCACGGGCGTGTAAGAGAAATTTTTTCTCAAGCATTCCGTTGCTTAGCCATCATGGGAAAAACTGAATCGACAGGAAGAATGAAAAAAATTTGATCCAACTCAAAGCCTCGCAGTGAAAAGGAATGTGATACAATTTCAACTAAATTACATAATTTTGATACAATTTCTTGACAAAACTTCTCCTAAACGGCGCTATATGTTCCCAAAGTTAACTTATTTAAACGGATAAGGAAAACGAAAATCACACGGAAATAGTGTAATTCTTATTCGCAATGACATTAAAAACCGTAATCAAATATGTTTAGATTGTCGCTAAAGACTTGTGTGTCATGAGATAAATAAGGTTAAAATTAAAATTTTCATCAAAAGAACATAATTGTGTTTAAAAAATAATTATTTGTACTTTTCCCTTTTTTATGCATTTTGCGATCAAAATGTAATTTATTTCCCATTGTTAGTTATTAAAAAATATTAACTCCAATGGCGTCCTATAAATTTCTGCAAAATAATAATAATAATAAAGATATTTTTTTTCTTTTTTCATAAATCATCAAAATAAATCAGTACTATAGTTAATAAACAACGCAACACGCTCTACCCGCATCAATGAAAATTGTATCAAGTTATGCAGAATTAAGAGCCTTATTAGCTTAGATATGTCATGCGGGGGCAATGAATTTTCCTTTAAATAATGTTTCACTCATTCTCTTTTCATTTCGAATGTAGGTGGAAAAAGTGAGGAGAAAATGGGCATTAAATAGATACAAAGACACAAGCGGTTACTATAACGTAAGCGGATGAGATAAAAATTATTAAAATATTAAGTTATTGAAAAATATGTGTTTTATTGAAACACTAAATTTAGCTGCTAATATTCACGTACATTTTTATAATATATCATAAAAATGACCAATAATTCTACTTAACGATTAGTAAAATATGCTTATATAACTAAAGAACTTATAATTTATTCACCTTGACTCCACAAAGTTCTGAAGCTAATTCTAATTAAGAGAAATAATTGAAAAAAATTAATAAACAGTAAACAAACGGATGAACTTTTGCTAAAAGAAAATGCCACACAGACGACAGATTCGTAAGTGGAGAACATCGGAAGAAAATTTCAAAAATTTCAACACATCAATTTATGTTAATATTATTATCGAGTCCCCAAATTAAATTATCAAAAAAAAAAAATTTAATAAATAGGTAAAACTATATGGCGGTTTCTTCCAAAAAGCGGAAAAAAGTGTCAATTTTATAATTACCATCTCGTAGTTATTTTTTTCCCAGAACTGATAATACAAAGGAGTTGAGCCACGGTGGCTCAAAGTATAGAGCGTTCGCCCAATAATGAGGTCCCCAGGTTCGAATTCCAGCTGTGCTCCCGGTTCGCACCGACCATATTGCTATCGTGAAATATCCTCAGTGGTAGACGGGTTATGAATTAGAATCCTCTTGCCATCGGGCTGAACATAGGAGATTTTCGTGGTTTTCTTCTCCATGTAACGCAAATGCGAGTTAGTTTAGTCATAAAGTCATCCATGAAACCTAGTTTGCCTCAAAGCTTGAGAAGAGGCTCCCCTTGTCTTCTTTATTGGGTTCAAAATTACAAGGCTACGGTGTTAAACATTCTTCGTAAACTCAGATTTTAGTTGTTATTCAACGCCAGTTATAAAACTAAATATAAACGAGTTGTTTCGAAAGAGAAACTGCAAAAATAAATAATTAAAAAACAAACAAAAAAAAACGGAAACATGGTGCCATTTTCAGACAAAAGAGTACGTGGCTGCAACATTTCGCTAAGAATGTGTAGCATTCACATTTTCCTTTCCAATAATTTTTAAGTTATGAGAGTGGTTGTGAAAATTTTCTAAAACTGAGACAGAGACGGTGGCATTATTAACCCTTTGCGGTCGTATGTCTACTCTCTGCCACCAACGCTTTTTTACCGTTCCAGTCGTATGTCTGCTCTCTGCCACCACGGCAAAGAACCATACTGATCTTATAAGTCGACAAGCTTCGGAGATACGTAGAATTTGAAATAATATTTTATAAATTGTGCTTAAGTAAATTAATTCCGACTAACATGACAACCATGCATAAACTTAATACGGCAGCAAAGGGTTAAAGCGATATATGAGTTCCGTATCTCACCTCTGTTTGAGAGATATAACACCACTTTAAACATAATAATTTTAAGAATTTAACAAGCCGAATATTTTCTCTTTCGAAACTGATATGATGATTAAAATAATCGAGCTATACACTTTAATGCGTTATTACATGGATTTTAGCTACGATCATGAGAAGTTTTTCTGACCATGAATTCTGTTTACCCGAGATTTTAATTCCATACAATCAATAGCATATCTTCCTCTAAATTTATTCAATGATCCTTTTCACTTCATTTCGTCGCTTAAAATGTAATTATTTTCAAGGATAAAAGAATACACATTACATCATACAGAGACATTTAATCAAATGTCTCTATAAAAATGTTTGCCATTTTCAGAGATTTTATAAGACTTATAAAAAGCATATGTCATGCTAAATAATGACATCAACAACAATCTTTGTAATCGTAAGTCAGCGATTTTATGCTATTATATTTCTTCATTACGTATACAAAAAAACATAACGCTCTCGCACTATTAGCATTTACCAATTACATCTCATTTCTAAGCTTTTTCTTCTCATCTAGTTATGAATATTAAATAATGTATTATGTTTCAAGTAAATTTTGATAAGTTATTCAAATTTACATTTATTTGTTTAAAGATACCTTTCTGTAAATTTAAAAACTTTTAAATTCTAAATGGGCACAACAACTAAAATGCTTTTAAATTAGAAATATTTAGATTTCTTTTTAAAATTTCTGTGCATGCATTTTCATTTTTTTAAAAATATATTATTTTTTTATTGCACATAGAGACAAAAAATATATTGAGAACGCATTTTCCAATTATTTTATAACAATCTATTTTACAACCTTTGACATTATCTACAAGCTTTTCAGAAAATGTTAAAGAATGAACGGTCATTTGTCCCATTGTTCAGGCTTGTAATCAGATTTCATTTAAAAAACATACCAAATTTTAAATACAATTTTTAATATAATTATCACCATTATGCAACACTTTTTAACCTTATTAGCCGAAGCAGAAAAATATACACATTAAAAGAGACAAAAATTCATAAATAATTGGAAAAAGATATAATCGATATCTGACGAATCATTATTATAGTCAATTAATATCAGAAATAGGGATTATAAACAGCGAAAGTCGTGAAATGAAGGTAAAAGGCATTAAATCAGACTAAAAGTTTTTTTTTCGATAGCTTTTTTCAATTCCATCCCGTAATTGAGCTGAGATTGATGCTTATATTGACCTCTACATCGGGATAGACCTCGGTAAGGTTTCGTCAGATTTTGTTAAAGTATTTTTTATATCTCATTTAATTTTTAGTTTGCTCTATGCATATTTTTGCTTTTATTTTATACGGATTTTAAACATGTTCTAAAGGTGGTAATTATATAAACCCTTTGAGCCACGGTGACTCAAAGGTTAGAGCGTTCGCCCAATAATGAGTTGACCCAGTTCGAGTTCCAGCAGTGCTCTCGGCTCGCACCGACCATATTCTATCGTAAAATATCCTCAGTGGTAGACAGATCATGGGTTAGAATCCTCGTGCCATCGGGCTAACCATGGAAGATTTTCGAGGTTTTATTCTCCATGTAGCGGAAATGCGGGTTAGTTTCGTTATAAAGTCCTCCACGAAAGCTTGTTAGCCCCAAAGTTTGAGCCAGGAGTTCCCTTGTCTTCTGGATTGTGTTCGAAATTACAAGGCTGCGAAGTTGAACATTGGTAGTCGTAAACTCAAAGATGGGTCGACTGTTTAACGACGGTTATAAAATAAAATAAAAAAAGTGGCGTTAGAAACAACAATAATTCTTTTCAAAATAGCTTTCTTTTTCGCTCTTACTTCAATAAAAAATTAATCTATAAATTATAATCAACTTTAGAAAAGAAAAAAAATTATGGAAAGAAAACTTACCCAATGATCTACTTTTCTCATTGGTAAAACAGCAAAATGTAACTGTAAGTTGAACTCGAGCTTTTGACAAAACACATTGTTTTCTCTAAGTTCAGGATTAATGTGTGTTTCCCAAGCTGAGAAAAATTCAGTTCGTTGACCATTATCAAAGTGATCTAATAATTCAGTCTAAAAATGAACAAAAATAAGATTCTTTTACTAGAAAAAATTATATAAATTGCAATACAAATTTAAAGTAATCGAAGTAGTAATAATAGTTTTTACGAACTTTGATTTTCAAAATTCTTTCGTCTCTTCTGCTTTTCCCAGCTTGTTCCTGGATGGGTTTACCTAATTTTTGACATTCTTCTTCAAACGTTGATAATGTTTTTGACAATTTTGAAAAATCTAAAAACTGTTAAATATATCCACATTAGTGGTATTCTTTGTACAAGCAATTTTTCAAAAGAATTATAAAAGTTAAAAATGAAAATTTTAAATATTAATTAATTAACAATTTTTAGAAATATTAAAATTAGTTTAATATTGTTTTAAGTTCTAACAAATATGTAATGCAAATAATATGTTTTTATGAGCATAGAAAATTCATTTTAGTGATTTATTACTTTTTAGTTTTCGCTTATTAATTGAATTTTTAACGAGATACCAATCACTCAAAGAAATATGTGTTTATCATATAATTTCATGGCTGAAAAATTAACTCAAAAATTTGAATATTTAAAAGTAATATTATTTTCAGATTTAAAAAAAAAAAATGAAAATAAAAATAAATTTATTTTTAGATAGAAAAAGAATAGAAAAAGTTGAAGTTCAAAATTTGTTACATTACAAATATCAGAACTATTACGGACTTTCAGACTTTTAATAATTTAAAATAGAAAATTAGTAACATATATGTTCAATCAGAACCAATATAGTTTTGGATTTTCAAAGGATTGCAAGTGCATCTTTTTGTCTCCCATGCTGGAAATTACAAAAATTATACTGTTTTCGCAATAAAAGATTTAAGTTACAATTTGATAGAATTAAAAAATACTTATTAAAATAATTTATCTTTATATTATTTATTAGAATTGACTAGGATGGAATTGATTAGAATTGACTAGGAAACAGGAAAAAAAAGTAATTTAATAAATTTTTAGTTTCTTGCTATGAATAACAAACCTCTTTAATAATTGCATTTAAATCTCCTTCTTCAGATGACACAGATCCAGACATATTGAGCAAAACACAGTTTGTTTAAATATTTGAAAATATTACAAAAAAGGTTAAAACATCTTTTTAAACTTTATTTAAGAATGTTACAATTCATAAAATTGTAGCAAAATTTCTATAGTTATTTGACTATAAATTTCACTGTCGCTTCCATCTTTTTAGAGAAAAAAGCTCTCGATAAAAAAACGAGTGAGCACGATGAACTTCAAGGCTTGTTTACCTTTCAAAGCTTATCATGTAACCATAGCAACCGCAGGTGAAGGTGATAATTGTAGGAAATATATCAATATAATTTGATCAGCTTGAAATAAATTGTTAAGGATTTATGTATTTCGTCTTATTAATCCTTAAAGACGTGAAGAAATTGAAAAGATTTACTTGAAACATTTCTAAAAAAATTGCAAAATACTTTGAAAAAATTTGAGAGAAAGTGTATTATTTTATGGAGAAATTGATGCCATTTTTCAAAACATAATAATTATCATAATTTTGGAAATAGTTTAAAATCTGTAAAACTATCATAAACTGATGATTTAAAGAAGGATAAGAATCTATCTTCCAAATATGCTTCATTTTTCGAACTATTAGTTTATTTTTATTGGATAATACAGATTTTTCTTCTTTTTTTGCGTTATATGGTTATATGAATTCGGCAACAGCTTATTTTCATGACATCAACAACATGGCAGTAGTAATAATATTTAGCTTTGTGACGTCCACATAATTTAAGCTGTCTGCTACTTGGTTCTGTTTTAATGGCTATTGATATTGAATCAGAACTGTCAAAATAATGATTATTTAACTCTTCTATTTATTTATAATGAGGGAAAGTGTTAAAACTAATGAAATGTTTATTATTAGAGCTCTTGAAAAAATACTAAATGATCGCGAAATCAAGCGATCACATCATACACAGTTGCGAAAAGCATGTGAAACTGCTTTAGGTAAGAATTTTAATTTCAGGCAACGTTATAGACACAAAATAAATCATAAACTTTGACCCATGATCTATTTTGCTCATTTTTGTACAGTTAGAATTGTAGCGGTCATTCCTGCTATTATCTCGTCACATTAGGTCTGAGGTTATAAAAGCAAAAAATCTGATTCATTCTGTCAGTAATTTGTTAAGAAATAGTTATTAAACTGAAGAATTTTGTCCGTGGTTTACTGATTTTATGATTAAATTTACTATAAATTGTTAATTATCGAAATGTGTTTATTTTTAGTTTTAAAATTTTAGTGTTCTTTTTAATTGCATCTAACTATTGGGGATATTTCCTCATCGATACTTGTTCGTGCAAATGGCAATCACCAAAGCGCCTTAAGCATTGTAAATTTGCAAATTTAAAAAAAAAAAAATGTGCAGAGATTTGCCCGGAGTAGCTGCAAATTAGAATACTCCGTGATGTCTTTTTAGTTTCTCGCAGGCCACTGCCCGGAAGTTTGGCTATTAATTTGGCACAACTACCGATACAGAATTCCACTTTTCTCCATTTGTTTGCAATACATGTGACTGTGTTTGCTCTTGTATTTAACTGGAAGATTTCTGTATAAGTACTTGCAACATAAAAGTCATTATATTTGAGGACAAGCGTGCAGTGATTCTTGAGAATCTAGAAAAAATATTACAGAAGGGGGCCAATTCAAAGCATAATCTCGTAGCCAATTATTGGGCCAACCACTGCATAGTTTTTCCCCCTCAAATTTTTGGAAGTTCAAAACCCTTTTAGCATGCTTACTATTTACTTGATTTGAACATGTACTGAGAGGGTAGTCTCCCATTTATAATAAATTTATCTATAGTTGGTTGAAGCGTTTTAATTGAATCAATAGTGACTATCTGTTTTAATTCACTCTTTTTAAACTTAGAGCTTTGAGAAAATTTATTTGAATTTTGAATTAAAACTCAATTTTTTCCCCCCAATGAGCTTTTTAAAAAATTTTTTTATCACACTCTTGTCATAAACTTATCGATTTTGTGAAAATAGCCCCTGATTGGAAAATTTTTTTATCATGTGAAATTAGTAAATTGTTTTTTAAATATGCAATAATTTATGAATTTTTCATAAATTTACTTGACCTAAATTATGTTAGTTTCAAATGAAAAACCTTAAAGTGTACATAAAGATGTAAGGCCAACCATATGTTTAGTTTACAATGTTTTGATTAGATGCAATAATAAGTTTATTTATCAAAATATATTGTGTTAATAAAAACCAGAAATAAATAATAATTAAAAAATTAGCAGATTTAGATAAAATGAAAACCTTTCTGCGAATACAAAATTTCAATTAAATGACTTTCTTTATGCATTGATTAACGCTTGTAACGAGTTTTATCCCTCTGTCGCTACCTCATTTTGGCAAAATTTATTTGAAAATGAAGAATTTTTAAGAATTTTTATGGAATTTTGTATTGGTTTATATCACATAAATGAATTTGTTAAAAAAAAAAACCCATAAAAGCTGAAAGTAGATATCCAAAAAAATTTTATGCAAAAACACTTTTAAAATAATTCAAAAGATACTTGAAATTTGAGGAAGAAAAAGGTTTAAGTAGGAAACATTTATTCACAGAATGTCATCCACGTTTTAATAAAAATATTGTTGCAAGATTTTATTTATTTAACTAAATTGTGTGAATTTGAATCTCAATGAGTGAATTTTAAATCACATGAATATAAATCTGGACATTTAATTTTAAAATCGCATAAGTACAAGGCTCAATGTTTAATTTTGAAATGTAGTTAATATGAATCTTGATGTTTAATTTTAAAATTGTTTGATTGCTGATTACGATAAATAATTATTAAGTCACTTGAACACGAATCATAATGTGGCTGGCTTTTAAATTGTGTGAATATGACGCACAATATTTGATATAAAATCATGAAAATACGAACCACGATACACGACCTGAAATTACATAAAAAGGTATCACAATGTGTGACTTTAAATCGTGTTAATGTAAATTTTTAATCACGTTTGCAATAGTAGGCAAAAGCGTAAAATATTATTATTTTTCTTTTTTAGTAATATTTACAAATTTACGCAGTGGTGATATATTTTATGTGAGCGGCGTTCACGCATATTATACGAGTGTGAAAATCAGCGGCATTTAATTTATTAATGCTGAGAGTAGATTTGTAGCTGAATTCGCAAGCCGTTTAACCATTATGCCTACTTTGAAAAATTCATTCCCGAGCATTATTTGGACTCTAAAATGTTAAAGTACTTAATATATTTTCTAAGAGCCATAGTAGCTCTGGGGATGGAGTGTTTCTCTCCCAAAGTAACCCAGGTTGGAATCCCAGCAGAGGCTGGTTTATATGAAATCTGCTTTTGGCTTACACCGCCCATAGCACTTACGTAAAATATCCACAATGACAACATCCCCTTAACATATTTCTAACTGATAATACTTTTGTGGTTTTCCACTCCTTTTTACTCAAATGTGGGTTACTTCTATAAAAAAGTATGCCACGAAGACTAGTTTGTCCCAAAGTTTGATCCAGGTGGAGTTTCTTTGTCTTCTGTGTTTGGTTCAAAATTACAAGGCTACAGAAGTGAGCATTGAAAGTCATAAACTCAGAATTAGGTCGGCTGTTAAACGCAGGTTATAAAATTAAATGTATTCTCGACTGTACTGAGAAATTTTTCAGGAACAAAAAAATAAGTAAGGTACATATCTCTGATACTCCTTTTATAGATCCTTCCAGTTGTAGTAAATGTGTAGGTTACTCTCTAAATTTTTTAGTGTGTTTTGCGACTTTATTTTAATTTTTATTTTTGTTTTTCAGGAGAAATAAAGAATGAATACAGGGAAACAAGGTAATATATTTGTCTTAAAATTGTTTTAATGTTCTTACATAACTATTCAAGTGTTTTTACTTTTTGTGTAGTCACTTTGTAATCGGAGTAAAAAACATTATCAATTTGTTTTTATAAAATTTTAAACAAACTTTTTCTATAAAATTTATTTGACATTCTAACTTGTTTTATAATTTAGATTATTATTATTTTTCAATTCAGTAAATTAAAGAATATTTCTGATTAAAATCTGTAAAATTACAGTATTATTTAGGTTTAAACGAGAAATTTAATGATAAAATTTAAATTATGAATTTTGCAATGTTAATGTAATTCATATTTCTCAAATATATGGAAATAAAATACTAAAAATTAAGGCCATTAATATTCTTTTTGATAAGTTTATTAAAAAAAAGTTTTTAACTCTTTTTCTTATTAATTCTATGAGAAATAATGTAGCTTTATTTCAATTAAAATTATGCATTGCATCATACTTTCTGAATTTTTTTTCTTTATTAATATTTTTTTCTTCTTTTTTTTAAATATTTATATTCAAGTTTGTATTTAATTACAATACAGGTATTTGTTTAATTTTTATCTAAGATTTCATTTGCTTACCAGATTTTTTGGTGAAATTATTTTACTGTTTATGTGATATTTTTCATTTTGACCTGATAATTAAGTTTCAGAATTATTATTTGAACTTTTAGTTTTTAATAATGTAAGTCAAATGACTTAGCTGAAATGTCACTCAATAAAAGTGTCAGAAATTTCATAATTAAATGGACAGAAATCTTATTTATTAATTTAGTTTCCAAATTTTGTTTATTTTATTGCAATTAAAAAAATCATGTTTATCTTTTTTTAAGTGTCTGTTTATTTCTAATTTGTTAGTTATTTATTTTTTTGATTATTTATCTCAATTCTTACACTTAGTATTTCACTTTTTTTTCAGGGATTCCACTAATACAGGGTGAGCTATGAAAATTTAATGAATCAAAGTTTTTAAATTGTTGATTATTTACATGTTTCAAAATTCTTTAGTCTTTATATTGCTCAAAAAATATGATTTTTTTCTCTTATTTTTGAAATTTATAAAATATATTCGAATTCAGTTCATGTTAAAAAAAAATAGTAAAATAAATAAATAAAAAAAATATGAAGTTATATGTTGGAAAAAATAGGAAATGCATTTCCAATTTCTGTTTTCTTATTAAAATGTATAGACAATTATTAAATCTCTGTGCTAATTAATTTTATAGTAAAATAAAATTTTATTCTGTCATAATTGATGTGAAAAAGTATTAATTTCTATTTTACATTGTAGAACTGTTTTAATGATTATTTTTACTCTATCAACAGGGCCGGATTGACCTATAGGCACACTAGGCACGTGCCTAGGGCCTACGAAATTCAGGGGCCTAAGAAAAACTTGGGAGAAAAAAATTTGTTGACAAAAATAATTTAGCTTTAAAAACAACAAGTGTATTTTGCACAAAATTATGAAGATACAAATAAAAATATAATATTTTACGGTAATAAATTATTTTGCAGAATCTTATGATCTAATATATTACTTTTTTGCGATTTTTGGATTCAACGAAATCTTGTATTATGCTGTCGAATTCCTAACTACGCAAAATGTCGGATTCAATAGACTTAAGTGCAAGCGATGCCAAACGATCTTGATTCATTGCCGAAAGCAAATAATTTTTTATCAATTTTAATCTGGAGAAAGATCTTTCTTCTTCTGCATTTGATCCAAGAATCGACAAATATATTCTTAATGCAATGTGAACGTTAGGAAAAGTATTCACAAGTTTATCTTTAATTTGAGCCTTCGATATTTCTTGTGCAGATTTATGTTCATACAAATTTGAAAATCGTAAAAATTCATCTACAAGGTTTTCCTCTAAATCGGATGAGTAAATTTTCACCAAATTTTGCGCTTTCAGTTTAATCTTAGATTCTGACAAATTTTTGTGAACAATAAAACCAAAATTATCGTACAAATCACTGTAAGCTTTACGCCTTTTAGTCATTTCTGAAATTAATACATCTAAAATGGCATAATACAGTTCCATACGAAGAAAATTTCAGCATATATTTTGAAAAGAGGGGAGGAGTGGGGGAAGGAGGGGAGGGCCCATAAACGGCTGTGCCTAGGGCCTACGAAAGGTATAATCCAGCTCTGACTATCAAGCGATGCATGTATACATAAGTTATCATTTCCTTTGCATTTTCTAGTCAATTTTATTTTAGTTACTTGCATGTTATATTTATGAATTTAATTCCCTTACTCTAAAATAAATCTTACAACTGTTTTATTAAATGTGAAATATATATTAAAAAAAAGAAAAAAGAAACATTTTACTAGGTGATTCAAAAAAAAAAAAAAAAAAAAAAAAAAAAAAAAAAAAAAAAAAAAAAANAAAAAAAAAAAAAAAAAAAAAAAAAAATTGGAAATCTTCAAATATATCTGTATCTTTAAAGTATCTGTTTTTTTTTTGCATATATATTTTAAAATTGTCCAGGTTTTAAATGCAGCTACTATTTTGAATTGAAAAAATATATATGTTTTAATAGTCTCAAAGTATATGTAAAAAATTTTTTTTTTTCTTTTCTTTTCAGCAATATGTAAGTTTGTAATTATTGTATTAATTTGTTAAAAAATATTTTTCATTCTATTATGTCTATATTGTATAAATTGTTATAATCAATATCTAACTATTTTATTAATTTATCCGTATACAGTGATCACATATAGTTTTTTATATTAATTGCTATGATATAACTGAAGAAATAAAATTTCATGATTAAAACACTTTCTAGAAAGTGTAATTTTCGAAATTATTATTGTTAAGTCATTCATACCATTGAATGATTATGGAGGCAGGGTAGCTCAGAAGGATAGGGGGCTCTTCTCCCAATGAGGTGAACTAGGTTCGAATCTCAGTGATGGCTGGTCGATGCGGATTCGGTACCCGCCTCGCACCGACCACAATGCTGACATAAAGTTTGATTAGTGGCTGACAGATCATGGGTTAGAGCCCCTTGCCATCAGACTATCCGTGGAAGTTTTCCGTGGTTTCTCTCTCCATGTAACGCAAATGCTGGTTAGTTCCATCAAAAAGTCCTCCTCGGAGGCAAAGTTTCTCCCAATACTTGATTCAGAAGTTTTCTTGTCTACTGGATTGGGTTCAAAATCGCAAGGCTACGGAGTTTAACAGTAGTAGTCGTAAACCTAAAATTTGGTCGGCTGTTCGACGACGGTTATAAAATATAAAAACATTAATTAATGAATATGATTTTATTGAATATGGCATTGTAGTTAAATTGTGAAAGTGTTGCTAGTATCTCTAAAATCCTCACATCAGTTTAAGGTAAACGTTATCTCCTGTTTTTTTTTTTCTTTTCTTTTTTTCTTTCAGATAGCTTAGAAACATATTTTATTTTCTCCAACAAAAACATTTAATACATTCTAACCTCATTAACGCGAAATCGCTTAGCGTGAAATATAGCTTTACATGAGACACATGTCTGGTCCCGTGAGTCAGCAATCAATTATTATTGTATTATACATGTTCAACATGAAATTTGCAAACTGGTTATCGCTTAACATGAAAGGAAGCTGGACACAACACAGATAAGAAGCATTTGAATAAAGTGCCAATTATTCATTTCGAGTGCCTATTATTCATAATTATTTACTAACATAAATAATTATGATAGTCCCCCAGTTTTGTGCTAACGAGGTTCGACCATATAACTAATAATAGTTTTTGGCTTAATCCAAGTTGAACTTTAAATGCATGATATATAATATCTATGTATACACATGTGGATATGTATACAATTGTAAATGTCTGTAAAGCCCAATATTGAGTGAATTATTAATTTTATCGATACAACCTTTGATTTACCTAAGTTACTTGGTAACTCCTAAGTTTTACTCCAAAGGCTTGATAAAAGACCCATACAACATTATATTAAAGAATATTTCAGACTTTTACCAAGCCACTTTGATAAAAACTAGAATTTACCAGTTTTCTGATTTTACTGATTAAATCTAGGACTTACCAAAGTGACTTGGTATCTCCTAAGTTTTACTGCAAATACTTGGTAAAAGACCAAAATACAATCATATTAAAGTATACTTCTGACTTTTACCAAACCACTTTGGTAAAAGTTAAACCTAAGACTTACTGGATTTCCAGTTTATACCGTAACATATGTGCATATCGCTTGGATATGTACAATTTATTAATTACATTTTTAAATTCTTCGACCATGGAAAAAAGAATCTAGGTGTTTAGCTATCTTAAATTTTTTGCTAGGCAAGGAAAATTATTGTTTGAAATCTGTTCAATTTTTTTTATAAAATTCTTTATTCAAAGCATTTTTTTTCCTGTTATATGTACATTTTTTCATCATATATAATAATTTTTGTTCCAAACCATTAATTTAGATGTTACTCATATAACAGGCTATTGTTGTTTATAAAAAAGGCATGTAAAAGTCTATTAAAATCAATTGCTAAAAGAATACAGTTACAATACCAAGTAAGTTTCCAGTAATTGTTAGGCTGGAACATTTGAATAATGGCACTGTAAGACATGTTTTTGTCCTGTCAAATTTCAAAGATTCCAATTTTAATAATTTACTATAAATTTCTTGAAATAAAACTGAACTTTTTTTTGTTAAATCAAATTATAAGAAAGTTCTATACATTTCTATGCACTGGTGCCATTGCCATAGAAGTTGTACAATTTTGTTTAAAAAAGTTATTAATTTATAAGATTTTCAAAACCTTTTATTTGAACTTATTGTACACCTCAGTGTATAAATCAACCCCCTCCCCCTATTTTTAATTAGGAGATCGAAAATTTCTTTGTATCAGCATATAAGTTGACCACTAAAGAAAAAAAAAAAACAATTAGCAAAATTTTCTATTTTATTGTAAAATCTTTGAAAAAGTGTCGAATTTCGAATTCTTTTTAGATGGGGTGAAAGAGATTTTTTTGTGGGATTCTGAAGATAAAGTGGAATGCATTGCAGAGTGGGATTTGTAATTGTTAAAAAAATTTTTAACACCTAAGATTTAAGTTATTTACTTTTTAAAAAAAATTCTATTTTATTGCAAAATCTTTTGTATTTTATTTTGTTATAAATGTTTTTTTGTAAAATCTTTAAAAAGTGTGGAATTTTTAATTCTTTGGATGGGGGTGATGATGACTTTTTTGTAGACTTTCATCAGATGAAGTAGAATAAATTAAAGAGTGGGGTTCTTAATTGTTGTTAAAAAAAAACATTAGCACGTAAGAATTAAATTATGTGTTCTCCAATCATTGCTATTTGAGTCACATTCACATGCATCTTAAATACTTATTTGAGTACAAGTATTAACCCCTTAACGATCGGTTAATTTTCAAGAAAACGGTCATAAAAGTGTCTATTTTGCCAAATACACGTATTTGATTAGTGCTAATATCTAATTTAAAATAAACTAACTATTTACTATTACCTTAAAAATATCCTGGTACTGCTATATGGTATGTAAAATGAGAAATCAAATGTTTTCCGGCCAAAAGAAATTAATTAGTTTTATTCTTATTGGCGCATTACTACTGAACACTCCAGCCCGTCAATATCACGAAAGCGAGAAATAACGAGCAAGATCTCACCCCGTCATTTTCACGGGAGCGAGAAGGAAGGAGTTAAAACTTGTACCCCTTTCAGAACTTTTACAAGTTCTAAAAGGAGTATTTGTATTTCGAACACATATAAGTTTAGTTTATGTAGAATATTTTACTTCCAATGAAAAAATATGAAGTTACAAAAATACAATGATACAATATAAAAAATGAGAGAATTTCTGAAAATGGTTGGTTGTGTTAAAAAAGAACAACAAAAAAAGATAAGAAATAGTCTACTATTGAAATTATACAGATTTTTGGATCAATTTTATTTTTTACAACTTTTTAAAATTTTTGTTAATTGTGAATTTGAGTTTTGGTTTAATCAAAATTTGCCTTATATTGCCTTTTTATTTCATATTGAAACTTATTAGTTATATTTTAAAATTTTTTTAAAAATCTTAGTGAATTTTCACTATTGTTAATAATTAAGATTTTTATAATTATTCTTTCTTTTAATTGACAGTGAAGAGGAGAAGACTTCATCTTGTTTGCCTCTGCCAAAATCAAAAGCTGGGAATCTTGAAGCGGAGAAATATTTTCTTCCTTTTGAATTAGCTACTCAATCTAAATCCCCACGGATTGTAATAACAGCTATTGATTGCATACAGGTTATTTAATTAAAGTATCATAAAAATATAATTTAATAAGAAACTGAATTTCCTAAATTCATGTATGAATAAATGGTTCTTTTTATTTCATTTTGCATTTTTTAGTAATTATTTCATATAAAAATCTATTTTATAATTTAAGTTATATGTAAGCAAATAATAAGTTTGTGAGCCTCTATCCATTTATTGCTTTTCTTTCTTTTTGGTAATTATTTCAGATAAGAATGATTTTTAAGTTTGATATAAGTTAGAAGTACGAAAAGCAAATGAAGAGTATATAAAAAGATTGACCACAATCCATTTAAAAGAGTTAAAAAAAAGAAAGAAGCTATTTAAAAATGATTCATTAAAAAATAAAAGGAAAACCATTGAGTTAAAATAAAAATCACATTAACAAATAGTTCTCAATTTATGGTTACTCAAAGGAAATAATAAGAAGTCTCCTGAAATAAAGTAATCATCTGATGTATTTTTCTGCTGGTGATGTGTTCACAAGGCTAATTGTCATCACGCCCATTAATCTATTAATTTTGAATAAAAAACATGATTTAAATTTTAACCTAATGTTATCATTCTAACCCTAAAGATTAGAAATTGGAAGGGAGTTGCCATCGATAGGAGGCACTGACATTTGTCAGCTGTTGGGGCAGCCAAGGCCTGCAAGGGGCTGTTGGGCTGACAAAGAAGTTATCATTCTTAAAATCTTTTCAAGTATTTTTAACTTCTCTGATTGCAAAACAAGAACTGAACTAATAAAAATTTAACTAAATTACTAAATGAAATGAGTGATTATATATATGTTATGATTTTGTATAAATTGTTTATTGATTGGTGGTTCTGACTCTTATGCCAATTAAGTTCAATAAGCCAACCAACCATTGAATTTTTTAATGATTTATAACTGTTTTATTTATTTAAACTTAACTCATTCAGCATTGCATCTTCTCTTATAAATTGAATTGAAAATGTTCCTTTCTTCTAAAAAGGTGTCTTCCACTGTTAATTATTCTTAAAATATATAATATAATACTTAAAGTTTTCTTGAAATTTGTTTATTACTCAGAACATCACTTTTTTGAAGGTAATAAAATTTTTCCTTAGACAAATCTGTATTTATCACTTGTTTGCTTATAACGTTTTTATTTATTTATTACTATTTTATTTTATAAAAAAAATGTGTTCTTATATGTTTGGTATTATTGCAATTTTTTTTTATCTATGTTACTGTGATGTTTAAATTCTTTAAATGTGTATGTTATATTTTCCCTTTAGTAATTTTTTTTTCACTGAAGAAAAAGATCATATTAAATTTAAGATACTTGTCTAATAGTGACTAGCAATAACTCTGAGGAGTAAAAATTTTAATGCATTTATACAAATGCCTAATACGAATGAAGAATTTTCAAATCTGACATTAATTTTACTTGTAAAACTACAGATTTTTTTAAAAAAAAGTCATTTTTAGTCTATTTTTTGTTGAAATACACAAGTTCAGAAACATATGTAACAGGGGCTGCATAAATATTGAGACAAACTTAGGGGAGTTAGGATATATTATCAGAATTGAAATTGTTTAGGAACCCATGCCCAAAGATGTTGTCAATTGTGGGTTGTGTTGCGTTCCTATTATGACCTCTTTACTAGCACACAAAGAGACAAATCATAATAGAAAAGCACCCCTAGCAGCATATGATGACATTTTTGGGCATGGGTTCTTATGCTGTTTTAGTCCTGATGATGTGCCCTATCACCCAAAGAAGTTTGTTGCAACATTTACTTGACCTCATGTTATTTATAATGCTTTTAAATTTGTACATCTCAACAAAAAATAGATTTAAAATGCCATTAAGAAAAAATTGTAGTGTGGTGAGAGAAACTGATTGCAGATTTAAAATCAGTGATATGAAAGTATTTAATCTCTCTATAGTATATCTAAGATCTTTTTAAAAAATATCATTTAATGGAAAACAAACAAACAGAAATTTTTTCCCCTTGTGTAGTTAATGGGCTTAGATTTTGCCTTTGATGCTTTTTAATTTAATTTATAGTTAATTTATAATTTATGAGAAGAAAAAAATTATAGTAAGATATTTTTTTGATTAATAACATACAACTGTTTTAGAATATTATTTTTTTGTTTTTATTCTTCATAGAAACACATGTCTAGTAATGTTATTCTTACTAACTGTAATTTCTATCTTCAGAAACTAATTGCTTATGGCCATTTAACTGGAAGTATTGCCGATCCTGCCAATCCAAATAAATTGTTAATTGATAGAATTGTTGAAGCGATTTGTAGTTGTTTTCATGGTCCCAACACTGATGATGGCATTCAATTGCAAATTATTAAAGTAAGCTACATATTTTTTCTTTCCAAATTAGCTATGAATGTAATAAAAAGAATTACTTCTAATTGAAAAAAGAAATGAATGAATTTTAATCTGAGAAACACTATTGCTGATATTACATGTGTTTTAAGTTAATATTATTTATTTATTTGGTTAAATACATTTTTGATGGAAATGTTTATATAATTAGGTAGTCCAAACTTAATTGTATTGCTACCTCTCTGTAAAAGTTAGGAAATTCTCTGTTTTTTTTTACATTAATTTAATTAGTTTATAATTAAGCTTCATTGTTTACCAAAATAAGGTGTTCCTCTTTTAATGAGGTGACCCAGGTTTGAATCCTAGCAACGTCTGTTAAATTCCGCCAGTAATAAAAATTAAATCAGAGGGAAACTTCATTTTATTATTTTATAGTTTTTGTTTTGAATTATAATTGCATAATGTCTTAAACATAATATTATTTATACTTCTTAAATTAAATGTTGGATTATGCATATCATTGTTTAATCTTATATATATTGTATTTATTACAATAGTAATTAGATTTTTCTTAAATTTTTTGTTTTAATGATTTTTTGGAATAATTAATTCCCATTATTTATATTAGGCTCTTTTGACGGTTGTGACATCTCAAGCCTGTGAAGTTCATGAAGGGAGTATTTTGCTGGCAGTGAGAACTTGTTATAATATTTATTTGGCTAGTAAAAATTTAATAAATCAAACAACAGCCAGAGCAACTCTTACACAAATGCTCAATGTTATTTTCACACGGATGGAAGTACACGCTGCTGTAAGTGTCTTATTTTATTTTTTTACTATTTTTCTTTTTAAATATTTAAATTATTTGTTTTATCCTTTTAAGTTTAATTTAATTAGTTTGAAGAAAGAGATTAACATGACATCGTAAGATACCTAATTAATAGTAGTTGGTATTAGGAGAGCAAATTGGCCACTATTATAATAATTATATCATGCTCATAGATATAATTAAATATTTTTTCATTTTTGAGTCTTTTTATGCGCCTATTTTATTTTAACCATGCCATTTTTTTTTTAAAAATATTTAATGTTAGTTTGTTTATGAAATATATTCTTTATTAAATAGGCTATTGTTCAAGATAAACAGCAAAAAGATACAGAATCAGATGAAGTCCAAAATAAAATCTCTGACAATGTAAAACAAGAAAATATTAATGCAGAAGTTAAACTTTTGGTTGAAGACATGGTCACCAATGTTTGTGCAGGTATATTTTTTTGATATTCTGTTTAAAATCCTTGAATTTTTACTTTCCTTTTCAATGTTAATTAATTTTTATTTGTATATTCTGAATTAGTTTTCATATTTCATGTGCTTTAGGCTTATTAAAATAAGTAACACAGGTTTGTTCAATATTTTTTAGAATACTGAATGCATTAAAATGTTTTTGCCATCTTTGTATTTAGGATTTTATCCTTTAAAGTATTTGTATTCTGATCTAAAGAAGGAAAAAAAATGCTTAATGCAATGATTTATTCTTCCTAAATTTCTGAGTGTGCAAAAACAAATCAAATTTAATAAATTTTAGGCTAGAGGCACTAGTATAAGATAAGCCTGACGTAACATTATGTCAGAAGAAAATATATTTTCTACTTAAATAATTGAATAATAATATTCATCTTGCTACCACTTAATCTGTTTTATTGACACAGCCTGTAGAAACAATTTCATCACAAAAAATTATGCTATCTGATAAAGAACATATTAATTTGTATTTTATGGTAATTTGTCTCAAGCTTATGTAATCTCTCTTGTTGCTTATGTTTACATTATCTGGACTTATTATAATTCTAATTAGTTTGGCAATGTATCCAATGGAAATTACTGTAATTGAATAAAAAAATACAGGATTTGTTCAAAAACAAAATCCTTTTGATCTTTTTTATTGATTTTTTCCCCGGTATTGATGGGAATATATATTTCTTTTTGGTCGGGAAAATCATTTGCCAAAACCAAATTTTCTTGCCAAGTTCATGATTTTATCGAATTTGGTAAAAAGGCAAATGCTTAGTGCAGGCCCTGTGATGCTGAAAGTTTTAAAAAGCATCTAAAGATTCAAAATTCATTCTAAAACAGTTGTGGATAAACAAAGACTTCTCTGTGGTTAGTGATTAAATAAGTAATTACAACTTTAAGCTAAGTCTGTAAATGCAGCTTACGGATTTATTTGAGCTGATTGTCTTAGAAAATAATATTCAATTTGACGAACACAATAGTTCAATAAGTAATTTTTTAAAAAGCCTGCCAAAACGAACTAGATTATTGGTTATTAGCTGAGGGCCCTGAATTTGTTTTTGCAGTAGAGAAGAGCAATAAACTTGTTTTGCCCATTATATGATTTTTACTATTTGGTTTTATATCTCGTTTAGTGAGCTTCATGTCCACATGCTGGAGTCATTACGTGGAAACGAACTAGATCATTGGTTATTAGCTGAGGGCCCTGAATTTGTTTTTGCAGTAGAGAAGAGCAATAAACTTGTTTTGCCCATTATTTGATTTTTGCTACTTGGTTTTATATCTCGTCAAGTATCTGGAGAGCTCATAATTTCAAAAATGTCGAGGGGGTATTATTGACATTTAAAAAGGATTAGAAACACAATACAGTACTAGAGAAAACAAATTTTCGAAAATATTCAGCAATTTTAAAGATTTGATAGGTTTATCACAAATTTTAATATTATCATTTGTTAGAGTTAAAAATATTTTATTAATTATTTTTTATTGTTTTAAGATATGCTGCTTAATTCTATACCTGAAGCTCAAGATTCGAGTCCTTCCTCCTCAAGAGGATCAACTAACAACTTACAAAGACTTCCTTCACAGGAAAGTCTGGAAACTTATGAAGGCAATATAGAAACTTCTCAAGCAAGCTTTTCTCATGTATTGCAGAAAGATGCATTTTTAGTTTTTCGATCATTGTGTAAACTAAGCATGAAGCCATTACCAGAAGGGCAACCAGATCCTAAGTATGCTTTTGTTTTACTGTATTTATTTAGCTTAAAAGATTGTGCATGTTTTTAAATGTTTTTTTTCCAGGTATCTTTTATTTTAATCCATTGTAGCCTCTTGGTCATGATAACTTGCTTGTCACTACCTCTCACTACAAAATTGGCCATTACTACTGGCTAACAACTGCACTTTAGACATCATTGCAATCTGAAAAAATACTGTGTTAATGGGTTAAAGTATTATAAAAAAATCTAGGGTTATTCATTGTTATAAAAAAGATTTTTTTGAAGTAGTGAAATCTTTGATTTTATATAATAATTTTAGGGCATTTGTATATATTTTCACTGATTACAGTTCTTGTATTTCATGTATTTTTTTTTCTATTTGCACTGTAATTTCTGTCAACAGGCAAATTGCTTGTGATGAACAAAACTCACTACTGTAATATTGCACATTCAAGTGGCTTAATTTATGTATACCAATAACATGAAATTTGATAAAAAGAAAAGAGTATTTCCTGACATGTGCTGTACTAAATTTTACTTTGTTGATTATTCGCAAATGTAAAAGATTATTTATAAACCCCCCCCCCCCTGCAATTTTTTATTTTTATTTTTAAACAGTTAAAAATTAAATGAAAATATACAATGAAATAATATGCATGATCTTTTAATTAGCTGTAATAGATTTAATTTATTTTTTGTTTAAAATTGTGGAGAACTTTACCATGTAGAACAATTTCAAACATGCTATATCTTTTAATTCTAGAAGATAACTGATTTAAGTATAATCAAATGGCGAAAAGCAATGAATAAGTAGAATTAATTTAAAAAAAAAAAGTATTTTGAAGTATATAAATTGAAAGCTTCAAAAGCTGTAAAGTGGTAGGGGGACATTTAAACTTTACAGAATTCATTCAGTAAAATAAAATGCTTCAGAAAAAGGAAGTAGATGCACCATCTGTGACATAACATATTTAAAATCATAAAACGCTCTGGCATATTTCCTGAAATTTTAACAAAAGTTTTTCTAAGTAAATATTCATATTTTTCTATTGTAGCTTTATGATATATATATGGGAACAAAGAAAAAGTATTACTTTTACTTCAACATTGGAATCACTTTTACTGCCGGTGGAACAAAAGTAAAAATTTCTTTTAATTTTAAAATTAAGTTAGTTGCTCAGTAAACTTCATCATCATAGCAGTTTGTTGTTACTAACCATTGTAGTGAATGTTATTTGAAATACTAACAGCAAAATATGTCTGCATGCAGTTAACTGAAAATATGGAATTTATTTTTACTCAAATTATTACTTTTGCTAATGCTGACAACAACCTGGATTCAACAGTAAAATTTACAAAAACTATCTTGAACTATTTTGTTTAAGACTATATTTTGTAGTGGTTATATTTTGATAATGCTAAAAATTAAAATAATTGGAATAAAACTGAAATTTAACTTTAGTATTTTCTTAATTAAACTGTTTTTATAAAGCTTTCATGACTGAAAGATGTTTACAAAAATTATTTTAATAGCTGGTTTCAATGGAAAGTTAAGTAATATAGTTTGAATTAATTTTTATATGCACTATTTATCAGTGTAATTTTTAGGTTACCAGGTCTTAACTTTTCATGTCTTAAATTGTCCAAAATTGGTTAATATTTAGAACAATCCTATAGGCTTCAGAAATTGTCAAAATAGTTTTATGCATAAAACAGAGTTTTGACATGAAAAGGATCATATACAAATTTAGACTACCATGAACTTATAAATTATGAAAATCCTTTAGGGGGGATGGTAAATATATTAATATAAATTATTTCAAAACTTCATATGTTCAGAAATTATTAAAAAAAAAATCAAAGAAAAATAAATACATTAAAAAAGATTTACCATTTGTTAAACACTTTTTTTAGGTCATTTGATAAAATAACAGCATGTGAAATTATTGTGAACTCTCTAAACTCTGCATAGATTAGTAATAGGTGCTTTGTGGACAAAATTTTGTAGGTTTTAAATTATTTTTTTTTTAAAAATTTTTACTTGATTTAATAGTTAAGTCTAAATATGGAATATGAATGATGAAATTTCTTAAAATTTGTAATTCATTTTAAAATATGCATACATATAGACACCTGTCCCAAGTGGCACATATTGAAAGGGTCAGTGGTTAACCACTTACTCGTCACACTCCATTTTACAGGGCGGACCCATTCATAAATCTATTAATTCGTTCACAGATAATTTTGACCTGAAACAAAGAACAAATGTTAAGAACTGGCTTTTAACATGAAAAGGATCAAATACGAATTTAAACTACCGTGAACTTATAAATTATGAAAATCCTGTGCTGGTAATGATGATGAGATATCATAAACAAAAGAAGTAACTGATTTTCTTGTGTAAATTTTATTTCTCTATTGAGCAGGCTGTTATTATTAATACTTTTTTTTAACATTTCAGTGACATTCACAAGTTTATTGTTTAATTTCAGTTAGATTCAGTTCAGTTAGTAATAATCTCCACTTCATTACCCCCAGAGGTATTGATTTGTTATGGGAACTTGGGGGACTTTGTGACCCCAACAGATCTAATGTACACCAGTCACCTTTAATGCACCATGTTTTTTTGGGCGGTGGGATTCTAACTCGCGACACGATTCCAACTAGGCTATCCCGGCCCCCAAATAGTTTCTATTGTCTGTGTATATACATGTTTAGATATTAATTTGTTAAGTGATGTATTTCAAAAGTCTTAAGAGAAGAAAGCAGAGTCTTATGATGTGTTACGTGTTGCAGTTAGATAAGAAAAATAATTTAACTCTTGACAATGTGAAGATATATTTCTGAAAACAAGCGATGTAATCCAAGCTATTTGTCACATGGCCATTTCGTCAAATTCATTATCATTCAACATCAAATGCACAATTATTTAAAAGCTATTATTTGTTTGTGGGAATGTTTTAAAGGAATTGTGGATTTGATTTAAGATTTATTTAGATTAGTCCTAATATTTAATCATTTAAAATTACATTTAATTAAAAAATATATGCTTAGTTATTTATATTTTAGTTACTTATCGATTGGTAATTTTACCTCTTTTCAGAATTCTCGAGTTTGAACATTTTAATTCACTTTTAGGCAGTTTTGTAAACTGCTGTACAGTTTCAGAAAGTTTTGTGTAGCAAATTTTGCATGTTTTATCCAAAGCACAAATTAGAGTGGTTTTTTCTTCTGCCCATAGCATTGTTAATTCTGTGATATTTACTTTTGGCATTTTTTCTAGGTCTCATGAGCTACGATCAAAAATCCTTTCTCTTCAACTATTACTTACCATTCTTCAGGGAGCAGGGCCAGTGTTTAAATCCACTGAAATGTTTATCAATGCTATCAAACAATATTTATGTGTTGCCTTGTCAAAAAATGGGGTATCCTCAATTCCGGAAGTCTTTGAACTATCTCTATCAATATTTTTAACTCTTCTTCAAAATTTCAAGACTCATTTAAAGATGCAAATTGAAGTAAGCAGTAGTATCTTTTCTTTATATTTTGTTAATATTAACATGAATTGTTTTTCAAGATATCTCTTACATGTAATATTTTTTTTCAGGTCTTCTTTAAAGAAATATTCCTAAATATTTTAGAAACTTCAAATAGTTCATATGAACACAAATGGATGGTTATTCAAGCCCTTACTAGAATATGTGCTGGTATACAATTTTCTTTATTAACTTCTTGAGTAATCCACACAACATTAAAGAAATTATTTAAATAAAAATCAAAACTTTTTACTATCTATCTATCTAAATAGTATTTTGCATAAATGTCTTAGTACTTTCTATAGATTTTTTTAAAACTTTTGTTTACCCTCCAAAATATAGCTATCAAAACCATAAAATGTGCAAGTATTATCTTGATTTAAGGATTTTATTTTAGCTCTGAAATCTAAAATACTCAAGGCATATTTTCCTGTCTTCCTTATCACACATACAAGAAAATTGCCACTATATTCGATACACTTGAATTCAATTGATTTTTCTATTAAGTCACTTTTAGAGATAAGGATTTGAACTTAACCACTTGAAACATCCCTAAAAAAATTATTGTGTAAAGTCATTAATAACATGTCAGTGGATGAGATGAGGCCCATGGTAGAAAACTGTATACAATGTTTGCACTTCTAAGTTTAAGCTAAGGTCTATCACTCCGTCAATTTGTTTGTAAATATTTTTGTTTATCTGAAAGTTAGATTAACATATAAAAATCAACAGTTAAATTTTGTATTATGCTTGTCTAAGTTATTTTTGTTTTTTTCCTCCTCGTTATTCATTTTTCACTTTAAAATTATCCTAGAGCTCATTATGAATCAGTACGCTCTGTAGTACGACTTCCCATTACTGTGACCTTTTCATTACAACAACCGAGACATGAAGTCCCGTTTACTGTTCTGTAGATATCGTGTCATTTTAACACCCATTAGAGCTATTGAAGTGGTCCATTTATTCCAATATAACGAGGGAAATTTTATTTATTTTTAATTCCTAGAAAACAGGTGTTACAGGTGCACTTTGAAAACTAAACATTTTTCATTGACAGTGAGTTAATGGGTAACAAATGACAGAAGGGATTATTCAATTAAAATTTTAAAAAAAATTAAAAAATTAAAAAAGTAATTTACTAACTTAAATGATAGTAAATATTATATTATTTTGAAGGGATTAATTTATTGAAATAGAAAACAGTTTTTTCTTAGACCATATACTTCAATTGTTTGTTTTTTAACCCATTGTTTTTGTCTCAGCCTCTATGTGCCACGTGAACTTGCAACATCTAGAAGGGTTCTATTATGGAGACAAGATAATTTATGTATATTCCTTTTAGAAGAGACAGTGCAGGAAATTATTTCTTCTATTGTTTTTAGCATTGTATTTAGCTCCTTTTCTCTAATTAATTAAAAGTTTGTTCATACATTTGCTTTATTATTAACAAATTTGTCTGAATATTAAAATTTTATTCATTACTTTTTTTATACGAAGTATGACAAAATAATTGTACTTTGAACAAAAAGCAATCAGTTAAGCCGTTATTCTCAAGAAAGAGCTAAAAATTCTTTTAAATAGTTACATATATATTTTAAACTTTTAATTATGAAACCTGTTTTCGAATTTCTGATTTTATTTTTTCCCTTTTCCAGAGGCTCAAAGTATTGTTGACATTTATGTGAACTATGACTGTGATTTTACTGCTGCTAATATTTTTGAACGTTTAGTCAATGACCTATCGAAAATTGCTCAGGTTTGTGTGCTCAGATATGTAATTGTTTGTACACATTGAATGCTACATTGATTGATTACTACAGCTTTTAATTTCAGCACATTTTAACTTTACAATATTTGAATTTAAATTTAATCAATATTGCTCAGATTTGTGTGCTGAAATATGTAATTGTTTGTACACATTGAATGCTACATTGATTGATTACTACAGATTTTAATTTCAGCTCATTTTACCTTTATAATATTTGAATTTAAATTTAATGAATATTTACATAGAAAAGGTTTGTTTATAAATGTCAATTACCACCATGCTTACAATTAACTGCAAATGAACTAAGCCTTAAGGATTAACTTAATATAAGCAACATGATTTCAATTTTAATTACTATAAATAGTATGAAGCGATCTTATTATTTGAACATTTTATTAAACCTTAAACTTAAAAAAAAGATCACTTTTTAAGATGTGAAGGTGCATTCAGTAATATTAATAATTTATTTCTAATAAATATTTTTTTATTTCAATAACAGTGGTAGATGTAACATTAAAATTATAATCAAAAAATAAAAATCACATATATGCTCTAGAAAAATAGTTTCAGTTTTACTCTGAAGTCCTGAAACTTGTTAAACATTATCTTCATTACAAAGTGGGATACCAAAAAAATAATAATAATAATAATAATATAAAACAATCTATTGTCAAAAATTACAAATAAATAGTATAAAATAAATCGAATCAGATTAGCTAATGAGTATTATGTGAAAAAGTATTAAAATTTATCAGTAGCTCTATCTGTTGATAAAATTTATTCTTCAGGAAAATACCATATATCCCTTGTATGAGTCGACCGCTGAGAAAATTAAATATAAAAATTTTTAAGATTAAAAAAGGAGAAAAAAAATATTAAGTCTACAAATTTTGCTAGTTAAAAATATTTTGCATTGTTCTCTGTGGATATGATATGTTTGCCCTCAAATAAAGATGCTCTGAGATGCCTCCTCAAATAACGATGCATTGACAAATGCTGCGAAGCAAACAGTTATTGAATATGGCACAGATGATGCTCTGAAATCTTTAAATTTGTACCTTTATGGTACGTTTTAAAAGTTTTTATTGTGTTATATTCTTTGAAATACTCTTCAATAAATTCTTATTCTTAATTTTTTTCTATATGTAAAGAAAATATGAAAAAATGCAAAATCAATTGAATATAACAAACTAAAAAAAGTTTTTTAAGGTGAATTGTTATAGAGTTATTCATTACTATCTTATTCATTAATATAATGCATTGATATTTCACGCTCAGCTAATGCCTGACTTTATTACCAGTGACTTTATTTATAATCAACCCCTGATTTTTTTATAAAATTTTGCCGGTTAGAAAACTTGACTTTTACACTGGAATGTACGGTTAGTACTTGTTAGAAAAATGATGTAATTCTTGGGTATGCCAAAAGTCTAATTGGGGAGCGGGCAAATTTCCCACTTTCATTTATGTGTTTGGTTTTTTGAATTGAAGAATAACTTTTTTTAAACATTTTTTTTCTTCCTTTCATGATAGGGAAGACAAGCTTTGGAGCTTGGAGCAACCTCTTCACAAGAAAAATCTATGAGAATTAAAGGTCTTGAATGCCTAGTTTGTATACTGAAGTGTATGGTTGAATGGAGCAAAGACCTTTATGTGAATCCAATACAACAAGCAAATCTGGGTAATTTTTGCTGTCATTTTTATATTTTAGATACACAGTAACTCAAAGGTGTTTGTTTAGATATATATATTACATGTTTTTATTAAACTTAAGTTAGTATTTTTCTGAATGTAATTATGTTAAAATAATTCAGTGGAAAAAGTCCCATACCTGGAATTGTTGAAATTTCAAAATATCTGAAAAAAGGATTTTCAGGATGATGGATTCTAATTGTAAACAACCTCTCACCATAGATATGCCTCCATATAAATGAATACAGAAGTGAAACTTATGCTAATATTTCATTCAGTAATGAATTTTTTTCAAACTTTATTTTGTTTAAAAACCATTTAATGTTTCATATTTAATTTTTTTTAACGGAGGATGCAACTTTATTTTCAATAAAACTTAAGATTGCAAACCATGGTTAGAATTAATTTTGTTGTTTCCTACAGCTACTTTGTTATTACTTTGTAACAACTTTGTGAATGTAGTTAATTACAATTACTTATTTTTAAATTTAGTGTCTACAAATTATTTTTAAACATATTAACTATTTCACTACTTGTAGGAGATGAAGTTTGCTGGAGAAATTAACTCCTATGTTCAAAACTTTTTTCAATAAAGATTTGGCTTATTTAAACATGAGGAATTAAGAAATATTTATTCATGTTTACACGAGCCAGTTTGTTATTCTAAAATTTTTTTTCTTTTCGAATTAGTTCATTTAACTTTAAACTTTTTATATCTTTCTTGCCAACGAATGTTTAATTTAAGAAATTATTCAATACTTAAAATTTCGTTAAGTGTTTAATGCTCTTTTATTCTTGCTAAGAAATTAAGTACATCGAAAGTATGTGTCCTCCTTTTAAACAACATTGATGGTAATCACCAGTGTACATTCGCATGTAAAAGTGTGATAGAAGTGATAAATTATTTTTTATTCGTAATGGTTATTTGGAGTATTAGTTATACATGAGTCTAAATACATAATTCTTGTTAAGGCACTGTCATAATCACAAGGGCATTTTTATTGCATCCATTGATGGACCCTCGAAGCTTTGTGCCTTTCAAATTCGAAAAGTTAGTTGTATTAAAACCTTGTTCCTTTGCTAAACTAATGTTAAAAGTAGTTACCAGAAATTGCTACAAACTACTGCTTTTTTGTATTAAACTACTCACTGCACTGCTTTTTTTTTGAAAAAAAAAGTAGCGACTCTACAAACTATGAAAAAAAGTAGCAACTACAGCAGTTTCACTACTGCACTGCTATTTCTGACCACTGAATATAAATTACATTATTATAATTGTGTTTTATTTAAAAACTATAATTTATGCTTAGCCATTTATTATATGCTGTGACTAAAGATGCGCTATTAATTTAAAATTCTGTAAAATATATTATTGCAGAGTAATGATTTATAATTTTATTTATTTCATTTTGGGAGAATAACTATTTAAAAAAAATTAGTCTTAAGAATTATATCAAAATACTTAATGTAAAATATGATAGATTAAATAGTGGTTGGGAATATAGCAAAAGTTGTTACACTTTGTTTCTTGTAAATAAGTATTACACTAAGTTTATAATCAACAGCTAAGTTTTAACTGTTTTAAAATTGACGTTTATGCCCAAATTTAATTTTCCATTGCATTAAAACTGGTATGATCTGAGCGAAATGTATATTAACAGATAATCCTAAACTTTGCTGATTTAATTTTGCCTGAAAACAAAGATTTTAACAAAGAAATGTGATATTTTATGTAATTGTTTGATTTTTATACTTTTATGGTGTCTTAATTTTTTATGAAATTTTTTTTATTTACTTGTTAAGCATACAAATAGGGTTTTGCAAAAAATAGCATATAAATAAAAAACAGCTTCAGAGATTTTGTTGGAACTCTTATTTAAAATTTTCAGTGACTCGTGAATGGTTGAATTTCAATGATACAGCCCTTAATTTCTTCTGTCAAGGTGGTTGGGAACTCGTTGATGTGAACTTTAGATTCCTTAGAAAAAGTTAATATTCATGAAACACCCCAATTTTAATAACCTTTAACAGTCACCAGCTATTCCTCTAACAATACTTTCCTATGCAGCAATTTATAGCACAAATGGGGTATGACTTATAGGACGTCCTGTATTATGTCAAATTGAATTGTGTTTGCTATTTTTATCCTTATTATTATTTTTTTTTAAACTTTTGTGCTATAATTAACATTACTTTTAAAGGACCTGAGAAGCATAAGGACACTTCAGAAATAGATTCTGGGAAAGGAACTATCACAAGTTATGGTAGCATTAATTCTTTAAGCTCATCATCTAGTTTCACTGCTACTCCAAATGATAACCCTGAGCACATTGAAGTCATGAAGCAGTTAAAAGAAATTAGAGAGCATGGCAATGATTTGTAAGTTCTACTTTTTTTTAATGATATTCTTTAAAATGCACATAAAAGCAATTGTTTTTTTTTCTATGGCTCATTAGAACAAACATTTTATTTATTTTTTTATAATATCACATTACTAGATTCAACCGAAAACCTGATAAGGGAATAGCCTATTTGCAAGAAAATGGCATATTGGGAAATAGTCCAGCTGATATTGCTGAATATTTGCTCACTGAAGAAAGATTAAATAGAACAATGATTGGTGACTTTCTTGGTGACAATAATAAGTAAGATTATTTTAACTTGTATATTTCATTTTTTTTGCTTGTGCTTTTTTTGTGCTTTTTGTTTTGTTTTGTGTTTTTGTTTGTGCTTTTTTTTATAATATACATGTCTTTGGATTATGTAAGCATATTTTTTAATAATTTTTTTCATTATCATCATCTGTTACCATTATCATCATCTATTTAACCTGTTTTTGTCTATGTATTATTGGTATATTTGATTTTTATTCATAAAGTATTTAAAATTCTTAGCTTATTACAGAATGATCAAAATCAACAGAGGCAAATGTTAAAATTTAAAAATAGATCTTGTCTTATTATCGATAATTGGAAACTTCGTTTAAGTTGACAATTATTGATAAGAACATTTTATAAAGTATATAGAAATGGTAAACTTTTATATCTGTAGGTCCAAGATCTCTAAAATTTGATTCACCACCAGCATAAAATAATTAGTGGTCAGGCATTAGATTTTTTTGGCTTTTCATATTTTTCATGTAAAATTTTCCTCCTTTTCTGTCTTTTAGTCACCGTTTTAAGAATCTGAAATTATGCTTATCATAATTGTAAAGCTTTTATCTTGGAACCATTAAGAATGTTTAGTTTATCAATTGCTGACTTAAAACAGAACTTATAGTTTGCAAAATTTTTCTCCTTTAGTCGCCGTTTTGAGAATCTTACATTTTCTGCAACCTTAACCAGATTTCTTATGAAAACTATTTTTCATTCCTTTCAATACGATGTCAAAAGTTTTAGTAGTCTATAAAATCTTATGTCTTCTGTTACGAGAATGATTCAGCTGTAGCAAAATGAGCCAAACATACTTCTTGTGACATTTAGTGGCAAATCCTGGTATTTTATGCTTGCAATTTTATCCTCTAATTTGTGAAAATGTTTAATGAAATAGAAACTAACTTTGAAACATAACTAGCTGTGCAAACTATTGTTTGGAGATAGTATTGTATAGTTTGACTTTTATTTTTGTATACATCTTCACCTGCATATTTTTAGTCAGAGGCATGGATGATTGTTTTCCGTATCAGTGATCTGATAATTTCAACAGAGAATTATTTCGCCTTTTACATTAGAAAAAAAAAACATCTTCAAAGAAAGTTCCGCTTTGAAAGATTTTCGATTATTGCACTAAGTATCGCTAATTCTCTCCATTTTTGTAATATGCATTTTATTTTTACTCCCTGTGTAATATTTCTCCAAGTTTTAATTTTACTGTTACTAATAAGCAAGATTTTGTTTTCATCATTCGACTTTTGAGTTATTCAGGATTTCCAAGTGCCCACGAATTGCAGTTCATATACAAATATCACTTTGTGTATTCATGTAATAAGTCTGACATCGTGATTTGTGCTCATGCGGTTTAAAAATCATGCATTAATGTTGGTATTTATGTGATTTAAAAGTAAAATAACATAATTTCTTTACATAGTAAATAAAATGACATAATTTTAATTTATGTATTTTCGAAAATGACAATTTACAGAAAGTTTACTTTTGGGTTATTTTATGAGTAAGATGATTATTATCAAAATTACAATGTGATTAAGTAATTTTTATTTTATCCTCTTTCCGTTTAAAATAATAGATAGATTTCTTATGACTTCTATATAGTGCATAAAATTCTAACTCTTCTCTTTCAGAAAGCAATTTATTTTTAGACATCACAACTAGTTTAACAACATTGCTAAATTTTTTTCTTAAAATATCATAAACTTAAATTGATTATTGACAAAACTTAGATGCGTGAAAATAAGCTTATGTCTCTATTTCATAGCATAATTTTACTTATTTAAACTTTATTTTGTCACAATATTAAAAAACCTGTTAATGAACTACCATGTTATTTTAGAAATACTGACTATGAGACTGAAGCTAGTGATCATAATAAGTAAGAACATAGCTAATTTTGGCATTGGTAACGAAAATTACTTTTAGCGGATTGATAGAGCAATTAAATTGATGTGTCCTGTGGAATGCCTAGATAGTGTTTTTAGATACGTATAGAATTTGTTTTGCACCATAGTATGTCAACAGTAACTAAAATTAACTAAATATTTTATTTCAATTTCAAATTAAATTTCTATGAATAAAAAATGTAAATTTCAAATTAAAAATGAATTTCTGGGAAAAGATTTCATATCAAATTATTTAATAATGTTTTTTTATTTATTAGAATCAACAGGGAAGTAATGTATGCATATGTCGATCAAATGGATTTTGCAGAAAAAGATATTGTATCAGCTCTACGCAATTTTCTTGAAGGATTTCGTTTGCCAGGCGAAGCTCAGAAAATTGATCGTCTAATGGAAAAATTTGCTTCTCGTTATTGCGAATGCAATTCAAAGTATGTAAACTAATGCTGCAGTTTACAAAGTATGTAAACTGTAGTATTTAAAAAAAATTTTATACAATTTTGGTTTGCTTAAAATATTGTTTAATTATAAATTATGCTTTTTTAATGCCTATAAAAATATTATTTTAAGTTTTGTCTTCAATTTCATGAACTAACTAATAATAACTTAACTAACTTAAATACTACCTATCTTTTTTAAAATAAATTTGTGTTATATTCCTTGGAGCATCATTTTGCAGCTCTAAAATGTAATGCATTTCATTTTAAGCTAATTTTGTTAGTAATTTAGATTGGGTTGAGACGAAATTGTATTTTAAAATTATTATGAGGAATGCTAAAAGATAGATATCTATTGAAAAAATTTCATTAGGTAAAAGCTGGTTTTGAATTTAATTTTAGAATATTTGTTTGCAGAATCTTACTCAAATTAAGAGTGTTAAAGCAAATCAAGTCCATATTAGTATGATATTCCGTTATTTGAGATATAATTTTTTTAGAATTTTTTAATAGATTGTAACTTTAAAATAAGTATTGAAAATCTGTAACATTTTATGTTCAATTCAACATTTTTTTTTAATTAAAAAGATTAGCGAAAGCTTTATTTATCTCTCATTTATAAATCATTTGTAATTAAGTGTTCAATTAATTGTATTTATCTCAAGTTTCTGAGAAAACATTGTCATGGATTCCTCTAGTTGGATTTATTTAAGTCTATTTTAAGCTTCATTTTTCCTGAATTAAATGTTATATAAATAAAAAAGAAAAATTGTCATCACAGATTACAACAAATCAAAGAATTCGTTTGTGGAAGTTTTCTATTTTTAAAAGAATGATCTGTCAACAATAACTAACATAAAATTACTTTTAGCAATATTTAATACTACAGTAGAGCACCGATTATCCGAACTGCTCGGGACCGATCGTGGTTCGGATAATGAAATGTTCGGATAATTGGAAAGTTGTTTAAAACCCAGTTTAAATGATTATTATTTATGCACCAACTTCCCTTCACACTTTTTCTAGGCTTAGGACTGGCAGTACTATCCAAAATAGCTCTGGCGAGTTTAAGACTTTTTTTTTTTCAATTTTTAAATAGATTTTTTTAAACTTTTTTTTTCAATTTGAATCATTTTTATCATTTTTCGGCTTTTTTATAATTTTTTTTGTCAATTACTGATTTTACCACATTTTTCTTTATTTTCTATTGCAAAAGATATCCAGCAAAGACTTTTGTTTCAAAGAACATGCTCTTTTTTGTGCAGCCATATCCCTTATTCTTTTTAAATAAATCAACTGAATTGGATCAACATCATTTTGACGTTCGATGCAATTCATTGCAATATCTAATGAATTTCATGCTTCTTATGAGAAGGTCCACTATCTTGAACTTGATCACATACTTCTTCCTCTTAATCTGAGGAGTTCGGATTTTCATTCAAAATTTCAGAAACAATTTCATGATCATTTAAAATTTGAAATCCTGAGTCGTTTTCAGTGTCTCGACACCAGTCTTCTATTTCTTCTGCTGTATAACCTGGCATCTTTTCACCCGAAAGATCTACCGATTTACAAACTGCAATTTCGTTTGTTTTTCTGATAAGAATTTTATTGTAGAATTTCAGCACTTATCTATTCATAAACACATTCTGCTTTCCAACAATTGTAGATTGTCAAAATGAAGCTCTCATTCTTTGATGATAATTTTCAGTTGAAGAGGGCTAAAGGGGTATGTAGGTTTAACTGTATAACAATACATGTATGTATGGCTACTATAAGAAAACTGCTGAAAAAGGTTGTAAATTAAATATGGTCTTCAGATGTAGTGGATATTATCTATTCCTCTAAATTTAGAAAAATTGTTGATATGTTAAAAAAAATTCTAAACATAAAAAAGAGAAGAAAAAAAAAGCGAATTCGGACATAGTTCGGATAATTGGATGTTCGGATAATAAGGGTTCGGATAATCGACGCTCTACTGTATTTTTAAATATTTAAAAAATATTAATTTAATAATCTATGTAATATAAAGGTATTTGAATAGTAAAAATTTTTATAAACATCCAAACAAAAAAAAAACTAAACTTTAAAAACAAACATTTATAACATAAATGCAAACTTATCTATTTTGTTCTTATTTTTTGTGTGACTAGAAATTTTGTTTGAAAAATTTTATCACTAAGCTAAATTAAACAATGAACTAATGTACTATTTTTATTAAACATTTCTTGTAAGATTTATTAACACTTATTGACAAACATACTGAAATAAATTGAGTTGATTTTTGACATATGATTTAATTTTGACTTAATGTCACACAGAAGTATTAAACTACTAATTATTTGCTCTGGCATATTTCTTATTTTATCAAACTTCTTGTTGCATAAATGATTATTGCAACAAGTTAAATATTCTGAAAGTATCTCCAACTCTTACAGTTTTTGTTTTGCCTTAAATCTAATTTTATTTTACATAATTGTATCTTTAACTGATTTTATTTATTTATGAATCATGTCATCTATTTATGAATCAATCTTTAATATGTTTATATTTATTAATTTTTCTTGATCATATTTCATTAGCTTATTAATTTTTATTTATTTCAGTAATACACTTTTCTCAAGTGCTGATACTGCTTATGTCCTCGCCTATTCTATTATTATGCTTACTACAGATTTACATAGTCCACAGGTAAAATATGCATTTTTTCAAAAAAATGGATATTTAAAAAGATCTTACTTACAATTATTTTAGTTTATTTGAAAAAAATAAGCTTTGACTCAAGTATTGAACTTAAAATTGATGCTCAGTTGAATTTTTCAAGGTCAAGCAGAAAAAAATCACGCTTTTAAACCAATTAAATGTTTTAGTTTATGATATGTAAAAAAATACTGAAGAATTTGGTAAATGGATACATGGAAATAGATAAGCTTGAAAACAAAATGTCTTCATTCATACACCAGAAGTGCACGTCAGTTACTTATTATACAGTTTTCTGTGTAAATAATCTGTTACTGCTAATTTTTAATTGTTCTGTTATCCTTCAAACATTTGGCTTCAACCCTTCAAGCTTCGACCCTCTACTTGATATTATCAGCACAGTTACGTAATATCAATGCATGCATGTTGCGCCTCAATGTTCTTAAATTTTATTGATGCTTTTTAAAATTCGTTTATTTTTCAATCATGTTTGATAGTACCTGTCTTAGCACTGTTGCTTTTAAATTACAAACGCATTTACCAGACATTTTAAAGACATCATATTTAAATCATTTCTGTTTTTTTTTTCTTCAAAAAAAAGAGTACAATTGCTGTTTTGTTGACAGGGATGAGATTTTTTCGCGTTTTAGCCGATTTCCGCTTTTGTCTCTTGAATTTCAGTCTTTTTATCAAAAACTCAGATTTTCTAAAAATTTCGGTTTTTTTATAAATATTCTGCATTTTCTAAAAATCCAGTCGTTGAAATAAAATAATTATATTTATTTCCGATTTTCAAAGATAAACAGAAAATTCAAACGACGTCGTATATGCTAACCCTTCCGCATTTTTACTTATTTTAGCTATTTTCTTCACTTCTTTTACTCGCAGAAAATATGATTTTCCGTACTTTTACCCGCCTGCCAGATAGCTTATATTTTCGTAATTCAGACGTCGCTGCTTCATGTTTGCTGGCGCGAAAGCAAACGAATTAATTAAAAAATCACAGTGGATTTGCGGTGAAAATATTTATTTGCTCATTTAATTAATCTTGTAATTTTTTATTCATTATCGTTGAACAAAAATAATACAAAGTAGCCTTTTAGAAATCCCAAGGCCAAAATCTGCTAATATCTCGATTCTTATTCACGCGGTTTTAATATCAAACATCGATTTTCGTATTTACCTGGTGTAAAAGTTGCGCGTTGCGTTTCTTATTCACGCTATTTAAATATCGTACATTGCAGTTCTTATTTACGAGCTTTAAAAATCTAATATCGTGATTTGTATTAACGAGTTTTTAAAACCCTATGTAGCGATTCGTATTCACGCGAGTTTAAATTAAAATGCGGTGATTCGTTTATGTGTTTGTAATATCAAACATCGATTTTTGTATTTATACGTGATTTAAAAGTTAGACATTAGGATTCGTATTTGCGCGATGTAAAAATTACACATGATTTGTATTTTCGAATTTGTTAAATTTGATAGCGAGTTTCATATTCATGTGATTCAAAAGCCACATATCGAGATTTATATTCTCTCATCTTAAAATTGCAATACTTATTCAAACGTTTTTAAAATCAGGCATGTGATTCACATTCGTACAATTTTAAAATTAATCATCGAGATTTATAATCACAAGGTTTACAAATCACACTTTTTTTTGTCAAATTTTTGGATATCATAACCTTTACATATTATATATATATTCTTGGATTTCCTCTTTTTTACTTTCTGACTATTCTCATCCCTGTGTTGAATAATGAATCATTTTTTGAAAACTTTTTTGATATGGGATAAATAATTTTTATAACTTATGCGTCTAAAAACTTATCTTGGTTTTTTAAAGGTATAAAGATTTTTAAAAACTATTAAATTAGGAAATTATTGTCTGAAAATTTATAATTTGAAAAAATCCTCTCTACAAATTTAATGTATCTATATATTTTTTATTTTCATTTAACTTTTATATTATTTTTCATGACATGTGCAGATTCATTAAAATAGATTTTATTTCATTTATATCTGCTAAAAATATTTTTTCAGACAAATATTTTGTTTTATTGAGAGAAAAAACATGATTTCTTAATAGGTTAAAAGTAAAATGACTAAAGAGCAATACATAAAAATGAATAGAGGAATCAATGATAGTAAGGATCTTCCTGAAGAGTACTTGTCTCAAATTTATGATGAAATCGCTGGAAATGAAATCAAAATGAAGGCTTCTGCAACTAAGTTCAGTGGAAAACAAAGTAATTAGCTGCTTTCTTAAAATTCTTAATTATGTGTTTTTCATTTGTATCAATAAATGTTTTTTAAATATTATGAATATTTGATAGACTTAGGAAGTGAGAAAAAAAGACGGCTTCTATACAATGTTGAAATGGAAGAAATGGCTGAAACAGCCAAAGCTTTAATGGAAAGTGTGAGTCATGTTCAAGCTCCCTTTACCCGTGCGAAGCACTTAGAGCATGTTCGTCCTATGTTCAAAGTAAATATTTTAAATTTCTTTTATGTACACCCATTTTTAAATAATAAAAATAATATATACATAATTTAATAACAAAAATGTTTTTTTTATTTTTTATTTGTGCGTAATTTGTACCTTATTAGCATAACCTTATTCATTACTCATTTACTGTGTAACTTTTATTGATGTATTATAAATTACTGTATTGTAACTTATTATTATTTGGGTTTTGCTTGATGTATTGCATATAACCTTATATATTATATAACTTGATGTTATTTATGACAGATTAGGAAATAATATTAATTAATTATGACAGGTTAAAAAATAATATTAACCGCTTAGTACTCTTGAAACTTTAGTCATTCAATATTTTCTTTTTACTGTATAAACTTGTAAAAAGTTTACATTGCTGTACAGAATTCTTTCAGACTTTTTTTAAACTTTGATCGTGAACTGTGATGTCGTATAACATTCAAAATCATCATTTGAAAAAAACTCTGAAACAAATTACAATATCTACTTTGATACAAATAAAGATATATCAAAACTTTTTACCAAATCTAGCTTGCTTGATGGATATAGGTCTTTTTTATTATTTTAAACTTCTGGTGTACTTAAAAAAGTCTATGTTATATATATTTTCTCTGTCCTTAATTTTTAGCTTATTTGCTATCTAATTTAAAAGTTATAATGTTTTATTAGAGTGTTTAGTGTTCTCTTGTCTTCCTCTAAGTGGGTTTGTCTACTAAAGGCCAACTTTCTCTTTTATTTGTGTGATAGATTATGGAATAGTATAACAAAAGTCACTGTAATTTATTATTTTTTTAGATGGCATGGACTCCATTTTTAGCTGCATTCAGTATTGGACTTCAAGACTGTGATGACTCTGAAATAGCTTCACTTTGTTTGGATGGAATCAGATGTGCAATTCGAATAACTTGTATTTTTCATATGACGGTAATCCTTATTTATTTTATGAGATAGTTTATTTAATGTGTTTTGCAAACTAATATACTTAATATAACTATTATTTCTAGTATTTAATTGAGCTATTCAAGTACTTAATAGTGCTTAGGATATTTTTTTCTCCAAAATGTGGAATTGACTTCTCTTGTAGTATTTTTAATTCATACGGAGCCTTTTTTTAATGGTTGATTTATTTTGCAAAATCCTAAATTATTTCAGCATTTAAATGCCATTTAAAAATTAAGAAATTTACTCTACATTAAATTTATTTAAAGCTTGAAATTGGAACCTCCTAAATTTATTTTGATGTTTCTTATTATATTTTTACAATATAAGTATTATCTACTATAATAAAGTGAAAATTCGCCAATCCAAACTGATTGTGATTATTTCATTGTCGCATTATCAAAAATCTGAATGTTACTGATATTACATGTAATGATGATTTGTGGCCATGTTATTTTAGAATTTTACATTTCAGTGAGGACATTTTCAATATTTTATCACAGCACAAATTTGTGTTATCAGCACTAATTTCCTCACTCAAATTATATCAAGTTTTATTGATTTCGGAATCTATTTCATGAGGTGGTTTTACAAATTAATTTTGTCATCAGATTTTGCATGGTTCACTCCTTAGTTAAATCTGAAATAATTCTCAATTGGTATTTATTCATTGAGTGATTTTTGGTCGCAATCTTATTTATATTTTTTCAAAGTTTCTTTTAATCTATAATTTTCAAGTTGTAATGTTGTGTGAATTATCTGGAATTTCGGATGTTTTCCAGAATTTATGCAGCTTAAATCCCAGTTTAAAATTTTTTCATTAAATTTCTTATAGCTAATTTTTAAGATATTTTTTTAGCAAAAATTTTAGAGGCATAATTTTTAATCACAATTCTATTAATTTACTTAGATGCTATTTTAAACCCTTTTATTGTAACTAACTGCATTCTTTAATTGTAAGTGTTTTAAGATATGAATTAAAATAAAAATATTTAGGATTTTTGTTCTTCATGTTGATAGAAAATCTATTTTTCTCGTGATAAAAAAATATTCACATGTATTTATTTATATTTATAAATATCAGTGACTATTTTTTTTTTAATTCTTTACAAAAAATTTTTGTTTTCAAAAAATATTCTTGCTTTACTTTGTGTGTATGTAAACTTTTTTTTTATATTTATCTATTTTTTCTTGTTTCTTATAGTTGGAAAGAGATGCTTATGTTCAAGCTCTTGCTCGATTTACTCTCTTGACTGCTAATTCTCCCATAACAGAAATGAAAGCAAAAAATATTGATACAATTAAAACCCTAATAACAGTTGCACACACTGATGGAAATTATTTAGGAAAGTCTTGGCTAGAGGTATTTTTTGTTCTTTTCTATCACTCTTTTATCCGGTTATTAATCACTCTTTTATCCCGTAAGTTGTATATAATTTCTTCTAAAATTTAATTTCAGATATTGCGTTGCATATCTCAACTAGAGCTCGCACAACTCATTGGTACTGGTGTAAAGCCTCAATTTTTGAATACACAGTCATCCCATCCTGAAGGTTCATCTTTGATGCTAGATCCCGTTGATTGTAATTATTATTTTTTAAATTATTCGAATATATTAATTTTGATATAGATAATTTTTCAAAATTTTTCAAAATTACTACAGTTACTTTAAGTGATAATTAGTTGATTTTTCTTATTTTAATTCATTAATATTTTGATTGAAAATATCATTAGAATCATTTTTGTTATTCACAAGTAAAGAATACTGTTTTATTTTGGAATTACCTGTATTTTTTTCAAGCATGAAAAAATAACTAATAAAAATTTTTTTTTATCAAAATATTATTTTTTTTTTTTTGATTTTTAAAATGCAAAAATTCTAGTGCCGTATAAAGAAAGAGAAACTTTAGTGTAATTTTAGCTGTTTTTGATTGCCATGTTTAGGTAATATTTCTTTTTAGTTGATAAGGAGCTGTGTGAAGCAAAACCTTTAATGACTTCAAAGAGTGAGCTCAGTTCTCATTAAATTCTGAAAAAGTAGATCGAGTTGGTTTTGAAACCTTATTACTAAACATTAAAATTTTTTTAAAATTTTTATTACATAGTGTGTTGTCTTAGGAAAAAAAAATTGCTTTAGGGGAAGTTAAAAAATGAGCAAAGAACTTGTTGAGTAATACAAAAAGTAGATTGAGCTGTGTTCAGAGCCTTATTACTAACCATATAATACTTAAGAAAAATTCTCAAGTATTATATGGTATTGGTATATTTAATGAATTGTTGAAGAATTTGTCTAGAGAAAGTTCAAGATTAAGAAAAGGAATTGTTTAATGCTAAGAAAATTGGTTTAAGCTGGTTTTGGAATCTTATCACTAAACATATAATTAACAAAAAAAATTCTACCTTTTAGAGAACTGTTTTATAAAAGTTATCTTGGAAAAGTCAAAGAATAAGTAAAGAACTTGTTTAATACTAAAAAATACAATGAACTCTTATTTTTGACCATATTATATAGGTTTTTGAAATCTTATTTTTGACCATAATATTTTATCTTCCACATAGTGGCTCGTGGGGGAGTGCCTTTGGATGAAAAAAGGAGTGCTCTTCTCCAAGAAACATTGGGAGAAACAAGTTCAAACAGTGTAGTCGTTGCTGTAGACAGGTAAATATAAAATAATTTTTTTTTTTAAATGGATTATTTTTAGATTAAAATTCTTCAAAGGTTATGTAAATCCACAAGAAAGTTTTGAAGCATTGTTTCTTAATGTTAAAGAAGTTTACAAATTTTATAATAATTATTGTTTTTTCTTCTTTTTTCTTTGATAACTGTAATTCTATGTTAAGCAAGCATAATTCTGGGATAATAATATATCTCTCAAAATTATTTTAGGAGTATCATAGTGTGGTTTTACTGTGTTTACTTAAGATTACAAGTATTCCACAGAATTTTTTTTAAATATAAGTTTTGTAAATCTGGTGTATGTACGTATGCTGCATTTGTTTTCTTCAGAAAATTCTTATTTTCGATTTATTTGATCTGCTTCATTTCCAGATAAATACTTTAAAATCGGTGTATTAGCTGATGGCCATAGTACAAATCTTTTAGAATTAATGTTCAAAACAGAAATTACTCCAATTATTAGAATCTAAGATAGGATTATCCAGCTCCTCTGCAACTTCAGAATTAGGCTTCTTTTTTTATCCTATAAAATTATATGATTGCTTAAAAATTCATAAATTAATATTATTAGGCACTTGAAAGCATGAAATAAATAAAATAAAGAGAAAGCTTGATAAAATAACTGTAATTTATCGATACTTTTGTTTTGTTTTTTCTATGCTTGTCAATCAATATTTTATACTATTTGTGCTAAAATTATCAAAGAAATTCTAAGATCTGCCAAAAATTAAGAAATCAATTCTTTGGACCTGCCAAACTAGTAAAAAAAGGAAATTTGTATTGAAGTCAATTTTAATACATTCATTAATCTGGAACAAATTTAATACATACATTAATATACTTCAGTAACATGTAAAATATATAACAGATTTTTATTGCTTCAGAAAAATATATTTAAATGTTATTTAAACATTAATTACAGTTTTTAGTTTTCTTTTCTTTTTCCTTTGTGTTATTAATTGCACTAATTATCGAGTTTGTTTTGATAGTTGTATATCCTTTTTTATCATGTTGTGTTTTTTTTATAGGATATTTACAGGATCTACTCGCTTAGATGGTTATGCAATTGTTGATTTTGTTAAAGCATTGTGTCAAGTTTCATTAGAAGAACTTGCTAATTCATCACATCCAAGAATGTTTAGCTTACAAAAAATAGTTGAAATTTCATATTACAATATGGGAAGAATTCGTTTAAAGTGGGCTAGAATTTGGGAAGTTCTTGGAGAGCACTTCAATAAGGTGAGTAAGATTACTTTTGTTGTTTTTAAACATTGCATATTTTCAGCTGTATAAATTGATTTTTTGAGCTTTAAAATTGCGGTGATAGTTGGGTTGAATTATTCAACAGTAATATTTGATATCCAAGATTTCAAACAAAGGATGTATCAAATTAAGCTATACCTAAAAAATTTGCATGATGAAACTGATAAAAAGAGGTGAAAAATAACACAAATAAATTCTTTTTTATTAAAAAATCACTATTTAGAACAGATCGCACATATATTAATTTCAGGAATCAAAAATGTTTCAATCATATAACTTTCAGACACTGAACTTGCAGTCTGAATGTGATTGGTTAATAATTTTCATTTCAACTCCTGTGAATTAAAGGGTTGACTTATACAACTAAGGCATGAAAAATCTTCCAACTTTAAATTTTAATAGAAGAAGGGTCAACTTATATTCAGGAAAAAATTGTGCATAAATTTTAGTTTCCTAATGTTCGACCAGTTCATGTTTGCAATTTGCAATGTTTTATTAACACACCCTAAAATTGTAAAATATAAATATAAAGGTCATGGTTATAAAAATTATAATACAGTAGAACCTTGATTAGTCCTCTCTTTTGGAACCATTCATTATAAGCAATAGATGTGAGAAAATGGCAAATGCTGATCAAAATAAAAGATTAAATAATGACTTGAAAATGATTGAAAAGTAATGAAGAAGTAATGGATTTGAAAATTTGATAATAAATATTTAATAAGTATAAAAAAAACTTTTCACAGTAAAAATATGTACTGCAAAAATATTTTCAGTGCAAATGAATAAACATTTATTCCTTAAATATATTCGGAAATTTTAGTTTGAATATTCTCCTTTATTCGTAGTTCAGACAATAAATGTTCAAAATTGGTAGCAGATAGCTCTTCATTTTCTGCAAGTTCGTGAGAATACGAAATTCTATAAATTTGTGAGAATACGTGCCACTATAGTTCGTGTATGGACAGTGGAAAAAACTGCCATTGAATGAAAAGATGGTTCCATCTGTCCAATATACAAGAAAGGAGACAGGCTGGACTGTAAAAACTATAGAGGAATTTCTCTCTCGAACACATCATTCAAGATCTTCACAAGTATCCTGGCAGAAAGACTTGTTATTTATACTAGCAGAGTAATTGGGAAATACCAGTGTGGATTTCAAAATGGCAGATCAATGACACAGGGATGAGATTCTTCCGCGGATTTCCTCTTTTTTTCAGATTTTTCCATTTTTCCCGCTAATTTCCGCTGACATTTTTTTTTGCACTAGTTAAGATATTTTATGAGGAATTTAATTTTCCGCGGAGCGAAATCATTGAAGTCCTTATTCCTCCCTCTGAAGTTTGTCTAAAAATCATTTTCTTGGGAGAAAACTGGTTGACCTTTATATAGGGATGAGTTTTTTTTTGTCTCTCGAATTTCAGCCTTTTTATCTAAAACTCCGATTCTCTAAAAGTTTCGTTTGTGTTATATATAAATATCCCGCTTTTCTTTTAAAATTCAGTCGTTGAAGTAAAATAATTATATTTATTTACGATTTTCAAAGATAAACAGAAAATTCAAACTACGTCCTAGCTGCTAACCCTTCCGCATTCTTACTTATATTAGCTATTTTCTCCGATTTCATGCACAGAAAATAAGATTTTCCGTATTTTTTATTTGTTGGCGGGATAGCTCGTATTTTCGTAATTCAGACGTCGCTGCTTCTTGTATTCTGGCGTGAAAACAAACAAAAAAAAAAGAGAAAAAAATAGAGGTGGATTTGCGGTGAAAATATTTATTTGCTCATTCAATTAATCATGTAAATTTTTATTTATTATATCTAAACAAAAACAATACAAACAAGCCTTTTAGAAATCCCAAGTCCAGACTCAGCAAATATCTCGATTTTTATTCACGCGATTTTAATATCAAACATCGATTTTCGTATTTACCTGATTTAAAAGTTGAACGTTGCGATTCTTATTCAGGCGATTTAAATATTGTACATTGCGATTCTTATTTACGAGATTTAAAAAACCAATATCGTGTTTTGTATTTATGCATTTTTAAAATCGCGATTTTATTATCAAACATCGATTTTCGTATTTGCCTGATTTAAAAGTTGAACGTTGCGATTCTTATTCAGACTATTTAAATATTGTACATTGCGATTCTTATTTACGAGATTTAAAAAACCAATATCGCGATTTGTATTTACGAGCTTTTAAAACCCTATGTAGCAATTCGTATTCACGCGAGCTTAAAATCCAATGTCGTGATTCGTTTTTGCGGTTGTAATGTTGCGCGATTTAAAAATTATGCGTCGTGATCTAAAAATTATGCATCAAGATTTGTATTTTCGCATTTTTTAAATTCAATGTAGAGTTTTATATTTACGTGATTTAAAAGCCTTATATCGGGATTTATAATCACATGGTTTACAAGTTTAAAAATCGCACTTTTTTTGTCAAATTTTTGTTTATATATATATAAATTTTTTTTTTTTTGGATTTCCTCTTTTTTACTTTTTGACTACTCTCATCCCTGATGACAGATCAAATACACATTATTAAACAAATACTTGAGAAAACCAGAGAATGTAACTTAGATACCTTTTATCTCTTTATCGACTTTAGAACAGCTTGCAATAGAATCAATCGTGAGAAATTGTATCAGACGATGTCAAAGTTGGGAATCCCTAAAAAACTGGTTAACCTCATAAGAATGACACTTATAGAGTAAAGTGTTGAGTAAATTTTGGGATCAAAAGTATCAGATGCTTTCTATCCTGAAAAGGGACTGAAACAAGGAGACTCCCTCTCATGCCATCTGTAGAGTTAAGCACTACAGAAGACAATTAGAGACTCTGGTATACAAACACAGAACCCAATTTTTGTTAAATCCGTACAATTACTAGCATTTGCAGACCATATCGATATCATGGAGAAAAACTAAGGCAGCTACAGTAGAGACTTTCTGTGCACTGAAGACAGCAAAAAACATAGGATTATCAGTCTACGATGGAAAAAACTAAATTCATGACAATAACAAACTGAATCACATATCTGCAACCACTGAAAATTAATGAATATGAATTTGAACAAGTAGCTCAATTTAAATATGTAGACTCAAAAGTAAATAATGATAATGACATAAAAATTGAAATCAAAAATCGAATCAACATGGCTGGCAGATGTTATCGAGGATTAAGAAACCAGTTAAAATCTAAATGCGTAAGTTGTGAAACAAAAATAAAGTTGTTCAAGGACACTAGAGAGACCAATAGTTTTATATGGCAGCAAATGCTGGGCAATAATTAACAAAGCAGACAAAGAGAAACTGACTTTATAATGCTGAGAAAAATTTTTGTGCAGTAAGAGAAAATGGAACGTGGAGAATTTGTTACAAACATGAATTACAGTCAAAATACAAAGAACCTAACATAGTGAAAGTGATCAAGGTTTTCCAAATAAGGTGGCTGGACATGTATTTCAATATAGCGATGAAAATCCTGTTAAAAATAACCTTCCAAACCTCAGAGGGAGAAAGAAAGGGAGGAAAACCTAGACCTAGATGGTTAGATAGAGTAGAGAAGTGGTTAAAGGACTTGGAGTTAACAGATGGAGAATTATAGCATCGAATAGATCTAGATGGGATAAACTTAATGAGACGGCTTTAGCCGTTAACCAGCTGTAATGCCTAAGAAGTAGAAGTATATAGCAGTGTTTTTTCATTTCAAAGCAGTTATTGAAGAAAAAAAAAGATTTAAAACTTGAGGTTTCTAAGATGTTTTACTCTTATTTTATTCTAGTAATTCAAAAAATGATTGACTGTTTTAAAACTCAATTAAAGAAAAAGGGATGGAGTTGTATACAAATAATATTTTTTGCTTCATTACTTTCCTACGAATTTTCCTGACTTTAAATTTTATTCCTCTATAGAGATTATTAATACTTTTGTTGCAAAAGAGTATGAAATTATAATTCTTTTTAATTATAAATTTTAAATTAAAAAAAAGGTTTGATAATTTTTACTCAGACAAATAAGTATTTTCTTTTCTTTCTGTTTATTTGCAGATTTCATTTGTGCTCTTTTTTTTATAGAAATTTTTTTTTAATGATGTTTATCTGCTTAAAACAGGTTGGTTGCAGTCCTATTGAAGATGTTGCTTTTTTCGCAGTCGATTCACTTCGGCAACTTTCCATGAAATTTTTAGAAAAAGGAGAATTTACAAATTTTAGGTTCCAGAAAGAATTTCTTCGACCTTTTGAACATGTGATGAAAAACAATCGGTCACCTGCAATTAGAGACATGGTGGTACGTTGTATAGCTCAGATGGTAAATTCTCAAGCATCAAATATTAAGTCTGGTTGGAAAAATATTTTTAGCGTGTTCCATTTAGCAGCTGCTGATGATAATGAAAGTATTGTAGAATTAGCTTTTCAGACTACGGGAAAAATTATTAGTAAGTATTTATTTTTTAACCAAATTTTAAATAAAATCTTTTTATTATTATTATTTCGGGAAAAAATCATTATTTTCTTAATCATGCACTTTGCATATACTTTCTAAGATCTGTAAAGTAGAATGCTAACATTAAAAACTGCTTGGTTATGCAACATAGTTTTTCTATGCACATGTACAGTGTGTCCCATCCCCCTAAAAATTAGGACAACCCTGAATAACTTTTCATCTAATGATCCGATCTTCACGTTCTAGGACTCTATTTTAATAGTTCGAGGAGGTGACCTCAAATATGCTAAAAAATAAGTGCAGATGATATTTTCAGTTATGAAATCAGACGCAAAAACGTACTTTCTCTGAATAAACATTTTTTTTTTCGACGGATGCAAATTTCTGACCCCCAAATATAGTCTCAATAGTTTGATCAGTAAAATGCTCTAAAGTTTGAACCCTTTAATGTTAATTTTACTTTTTGTGTATTTCGCTATATCTCGGGAACTTTTTAAGTAAATTAAAGAATTTTTACACAAAATTATTAAATTTGTTCATCCAAAGATAATTCTATGCAAAAAAGAACTTCTGTTAAACATTAATAATTTTTTTAAAATTTTTTTTGAGAATGGTTGAAAAAATTTTGAATGTAAGGTATACAATTTTTTGCACTATATTAAAGATGTAATTTCATATAACAAAATACAAAATTTGAATGAAATTGGTGGTACGAAATCAAAACGAACGACTGAACGAAGTCAAAATAGCTTCTGAAAAATTGGATTTTAAATATACGATTTTTTTTATAAAAATTTAAATTATTGCCTGTATTAATTAGCATGTTTGAGGTAATCTCCTTATACCGTTAAGATTTAGTTCTTNAAAATTTTCCATCCCTTTAAAAAGTTCTTGAGGTATAGCAAATACTCAGAAAGTAAAATTAACGTTAATGGGTCCAAACTTCGGAGCTCTCTCCTGAAATTTCATATGTGGACCATATTTTCTCTCTCATATGTGGACCATATTTTCCAGATTACGACTAGAAATCTGCATCCGTCGGAGAGAAAAAAAGTATGCTTTTTCAGAGAAAGTACGCTTTTGCGCCTGATTTCATACTTCAAAGTATTGTCTGCACTTATTAATTAGCATATTTGAGGTCACCCCCTTGGACCATTAAGATTTGGTCCTAGAACGTGAAAATCTGATCATTAGATCAAAAATTATTCAGGGTCTCCTCCTTTTTTATGCGCACTGTTCATTATTAAAGAAGTATTGTAAAGCTTATACTGTATAACCTTGAAAATTTAGACTGCTCTTGGTTTTACAAGGGCCAGGTTTAAAAAGATCAAAATTATGAAAAAAAGATGTATTTAATCTCCATCTTAACTTATGTGGGTTTTTGGCCTTCTTTTCAGCAGTTATTCTATTAATTTCCACTTGGTTTTAAGAATCTTAATTATTTTAATATGATATTATAAAATGTGAATTTTAAATCTTGCTTTTAAGTATTATCTTTCTCATTCTATTCAATCATAGTTCACTGTTTTGAGATTCTTTTTTTTTTCATAAATATTATTGCAGATTTCCACGTAGTTTTCAAAATCCTGATATTTTTAATTGGATATTGCTACAATTGGCAAATCACCAATTTAATCTTAAATTCATGTGATTTTTCTAGTACTTTTCTGGCAGTAATTTGCAATATATTTCGACATTGTTAAAAAAACCAATATTTTGAATGAAACATTCAATTCACACAGTTAGGTATTTAATTTTTAATGTGGCTCTCATGTGATCCTATTGCGCATTTTCCAGTAGTAATTGCAACAGATAATTTTTGAATCTCAGGATTTTTAATAGTATAAAGATATGCATGTATGAGCAAGCATACTGGAGAAAATGCTGAATCGCAACTATTTCACCATAAGTCTTCATGAATTTGTCATTATAATTTTTTCGGCAATTAATTCTACATGGTTTTTGAAATCTGAATATCTTTTAGGCTATAGTACCCCATGCATGTGCATTGAGTTTTAAGTTATATATATCAATAGTCACTTTATGACGTGCTCAATTCACGACAATTTGATTGAAAATCCTTACGATTTGTCAATTGTTTTCTCAGAAGTTATTGTTATAGAAGTTGAAGTTATTGTTATAGATTTCCGCAGTTTACAAAATCATATTTTTTAATATGATGTAATTACAAAATACGAATATCTACATCTTGAACTTCAATCTTTACGAATGAAAAAATAGTAAGTCCATATTTTCGATGTTTCGTTGTATAAGAATCTTATAAGACTTTTTTTTAATATTTAATACTATCTCTCATTTCAATGCTAATATAATTACTGGATAGTTGTTTGCAGTTTATACAATCATTCAATTTATCAAAAAATTAGTATGAATATCGTTTAAGAGAATTAAGGAAGTTTTCTCTCTTTCATTTTAGTGGAATTTAGATTTAAAAGTAATATATTCATGAGTGATGCATTATTATGTTCACCTTTGGCTACTAATATCGATTATTTTTAATATCTTTAATTGTTTTTCGTATTAATATATAATTACATTTAATTATTAATAATATGGGATAAATATTTTTTAATATATGTGGTTTATGATATGATATGTTTAATATATGAATATATTCTCTTCATTAGCACAAATCTATGAAAAGTACTTTCCCTCCCTTATTGATTCCTTCCAAGATTCTGTCAAGTGCCTGTCTGAATTTGCGTGCAATGCCTGTTTTCCTGATACTAGCATGGAAGCCATACGTCTGATTAGGCATTGTGCAAAATATGCTGCTGAGCAACCAGATGTAATTTTTTTCTTTCCTTAAAAATTCATTTAGTTTTTTTTTCTATGTGAACAACCATACAATAAAAATTAATTATGTCTTTTAGGTATTCAAAGAGCACAATATAGAAGATTTAAGTGTTCCCGAAAGTGATAGAGTATGGGTCCGTGGTTGGTTCCCTATATTATTTGAACTCTCGTATATTGTCAGTAGGTGTAAGTTGGATGTGCGTACCCGAGCATTGACTGTGATGTTTGAAATTATCAAAACATATGGCTCGTTGTTTGCGCAGCACTGGTGGAATGAACTATTTAAAATTATATTTCGTATTTTTGATAACATGAAGCTGCCTGAGAAAACAACGGAGAAAGCAGAATGGATGACTACAACTTGCAACCATGCCTTATACAGTGTTGTTGATGTGTTCACTCAATACTATGATCTACTGAATGTCTTCATGCTGGACAGTCTATATGTACAATTGCAGTGGTGTGTGCAACAAGGTGAAATATTCTTAAGATTTTAATCAATTTTTGTTTTGATTTTTATTATGTATTGTTCAAACCTAAAACATTATTGCACTATTATTATTATTTTTTTTTTGGATGGAGGGATCATCTATTGTATGGTGATAGCTTACCCTGGTCAGTTAATTTTAATGAAACATATTCTTGTCATATTTGTTATGTTCTTTACGGTTTTAACTACGGATGAAACCATTCCAATAATAACTTATGATAAAAGTCTTAAAAAGTTCTTTTACGTACAGTAGAAAATCTATATTACACAATTCTAAAAACTACAATTTTTCATAAACCACATTAACTTCATAATCTCTAAAGCTAGTCAAAATCGCTAAATTTGTAGGGTTTTATTTTTTATTGCACTTAATTATTTAATACTTAATAAAAATAACTTTGGCACATATTTTGTGTTTTTAAGTATTTATATTTAAAAATTATTCAAAAGCATTCACATTGATCTGTTCTGCAGATATATTGCAATGTTTAGTAGGTAAGTTTAATGATATGTGAAATGATCTATAACACAAAATTTTATATAATATCATGCCTCATGTTTCCAGGTTTGTGTTAAAGATCTTCTTTATATTACTTTAAAAATTATTATTTTTATTTTAAATAGCTTATTACCTGTAGTATTTAAGATCAAATATTAAATACTAATTTTAATTTTTTAATTAAAAAAAAGAAAGAAAATATTTTGAGAAAAAAATCCCTTATTATGACCATTTAGAATTCAAATGATTTAAAAGAAAGATTTTATCAATATATTATAATTTTAAAGTTACTCTTATTTATAACTACATTTTAAGTTTAGATTAATTTATACTAACAAAAGCTCTGCTGGATTCTCTTTTTTTTAAATTTTTTTTTTTTTATAAAATTACCAACTGTAATTTGTACTTAACTCAGAATTTTCATATTGGTGTAATGGTATATTTTGATTTAAATTTTCACCTTAATATAATTATACTTAATTAATGTATTTTAGAATTCATTTATATGTTGGTTTACTGTTTTAAATATACTATTAAAAAACTATGGAAATGATTTCCTTCATACTTACCAGTTTTAGATATAAAAAAACCTAATCTTGATTCTATTTTGAAGTTTTTTCAGCGCAAGCAAAATAATAAGATCACTTATAATATTAATAAAACAAAATTAAGAAAAAATTAAAAGTTTTTCATTGTTCATATGATATTGATGATATTTTCAAAAATATTAAGCCCCATGATAAATTTTAAATTGATTAAAATTTGTATTTTATTTTTTTTATTTTTTTATTTATTAATTCTGTAATTTTGATTTATTCACAGATAATGAACAATTGGCAAGATCTGGCACAAACTGTCTAGAAAATCTAGTAATTTCTAATGGTGCTAAATTTTCTAAAGAACGCTGGGATCAAACATGCCAATGTATCTTAGAAATATTTAACACCACAAAGCCAGTTTTGTAAGTGAAATTCCATTTTTCAATATTTTGAATTTTTATTTTCATTTTTCAAAAATTAGTAAGTTTATTTTGTTCGATTGGATGTCAAAGTAAGCTTTGATAAAGCTTATTAAAATATCAAAGATAATTATTTATTTGTTGAGAAATGATAGAAAAAGTTTTTTTTTAAATTTATGTGGATGTTAAATGATATATTTTGAAGATTTTATATGGGCAATTTTTTTAAAAAGGGAGTTTAGCCTTAGTAAATTTACAATTTAATATTTATTATAAATAAATAAAAGGAGGATTTAGTAATTTTTTCTTTTTATTGTTCAACACATTTTTTTGTTTTAAGAATTTTATTAAAATATTTTTTTCAGTAAATTCACCACAATAAGCTTGTTTTTATAGGAGATAGTATGCTGGTAAAATAGCTTGCTACTTTATTCTGTAGTCTCAAACCTATATCATGTTTTAAAGTCTATATTTGATCTAACTGTAAAATTTCGAATATTAAATATGATGAAGAATTTTTAGAAGGGAAAAAAATAGAAGAAAAAGAAGCAATTAACCAAGAGAAACTTTATTAGACCAATAGTTCACATTAGCCAATGCTGTAGAAATCAAATTCAGCGGTTCCAAAAAATTAATATTTGCTTAAAAAGCATCTGGTAGGTCACAGGAATAAAAAAAATGAAATTATTTCCTAACCAGTTGTTTAATGTAACATTCTTTAAATGGCTGGATTATTACAAAATACAAAGGTTGGAATTTTCTGGGAAAATTTCTCTACTTCCTTTAACCACCCTTCCAGAGCTTTCGCCCATCCAAATCATTCTTATGATTTTGACTCAAGGAAGAAATCCCCTCTCACAGACGAAATGACTATAAGATTAAATGAAAAGGATGCTAGAAGAGCTACACACATCTAACAAACAAACTTCTTTCTTTTTTAAAAAAAAAGAAGATGACGAAAACTCAGAAAGAATTTTGCGAGCATCGAAAAAAATAATTTTTATCTGTTAGAAGAACGTATAAAGCGGAATTTTCTTAATAACGGTTTTCTTAATAACGTAAAATCCGGGTTAATTTAACATTATCAGTATAGACAATTTTCATGGACGAGCAGAGAATGATGTTGGAAGCGGGATAACCTACAAAGTAAAATTTACATATATATATATA
>NC_092206.1:63595999-63878226 GCF_043381705.1 Parasteatoda tepidariorum | reverse complement strand
ATGGAGTGGCTGAAGAGATACATTATTGAGTTGCTACTGATAAAAAATTTTAAGTGATGGATAAAAAAAAATTTAAAGTTGGAATAATGTTGTTTTTTCCAAAGCTCAATATTATATAGTCTATTTAAGATAGTTTTTTACTGCCATGTAAAACATGTTAAAAAGAGAGAGGTAGATATTTCCAGACGTAAGTTGTTATTCCTTACCTTCTTATCCAAGTTTGTAACCTTCTGTTATGAATCAACCTACACATAAGGTAGGTGCACACGGAATGTCTGATTTTTAAGTCTGTATATAAAACTGTGTATATTTTTTACAGACGTTGTTTCTATAATTAAATCTAAAATTTTTGCATTGCTCAATATTTTCATTACACAAACAAAATTACTTAATATTAATGATAATGTCTTGATAATTATTGCTATTGATAATACTACAAATATAATATCTGATGTTAGCAAATTTATAGTTATGGATATTATACATAGGACATAGTTTTCACGGTATATCGAGAGAATAATTTGAAAATATCACAGTATTTAAAAAATAATAATTCATCATTCAGGAGTACTCTTAAGAGTTATTAAAGTAAACCTTTTTGTTAAGTCTATCTTTATTTTATGTTAAATGCTATTTAAAAGTAATATAACATTTAGGTTGTAGACTTTTCTTTATATGTTGTTTATTTTCTATTTCAGATTGCTGTCTTGGAAGCCAGCCTCCAAAGAAAAATCTGAAGTACTTATTAGAAAAGATTCTGTATTATCTCAGTCCAGAGTGTCTCTGGATGAAAAAGTAAGTAAATTTTATTACAACTTATTTATTAATTGAGTTAATAAATATGTTGGAAATTTTAACAAAATAATAGATGCTTATGAAGTAAATTTTTTTTATGCAGGTTTTTTATTTATTACATTTCTCTCATTTTAATAATTTTCTGAACTTGTGTAACTTAGGTTAGAGAATCATTCTGAGTCTGATTCTGGAAGAAATCGAATTCACATATCTCCCCAGTGTGATAAATGAAAAATTAATGTGGATCCATTATGAGTTATGAAAAATATTTCAACTTCTCAAATTATTTAGCTTTAAAAAAATTTAAAGCATGTGGAAAACATGTTCATATTTTTGAAATGCATATTTTAGAAAGCTTTTGTTAAAGAATAATGTAAGGATTGAAAGTTAACAATATAATATTTATTTTAAACAAAAAACGATATAACTCTTAGGGAATGTGGAAATATTTTCAAATTTTTTTAAGGAAAAACATACATTAGAGAAAGTCTCTGATGATCAAAATTCACCCTGCAAATGCAAAATAAATTCACAACTTATGAGTACCTTTTTTGGGAGCTGTTGTATCATATGAACATCTTTCATTACTATGCATAAAAATATCAATATCTACGATTTACATTTATAGTTCTCAATTTGCTATGCATAATGGAAAATACTTCTGTTTTTACGATTAAATTAATTTATGAGGGATTTAGATTTTTTACCCTTGAAAATAGAATCCTAATAGTTTGATCAGGAGAGTTGTTGAAAGTTAGAAACTCTTAAGTGAATTGAAAAATTTTTGCACACAATTATGAAATTCCATTATCCAAAAACAATTACATGANTATATTTAAATAAGTTTAAGGTGATGTGGAAAAGTTTTTTAATATTGTATAGTGCACAAAATAAAGAAATGAACACCCTAAATAACTTTTTATTTAATGATCAGATTTTCACTTACTTGAACACAATCTCAATGGATCAATCACCAAACTCTAAATATAGGAGTTAATAAATGCAGACGATATTTTAAATTACAAAATCAGACCCGAAAACATACTTTCTCTGACCTAAATTACCTTACTTTTTTTATGAGGGATTTAGATTTTTTACCCTTGAAAATAGAATCCTAATAGTTTGATCAGGAGAGTTGTTGAAAGTTAGAAACTCTTAAGTGAATTGAAAAATTTTTGCACACAATTATGAAATTCCATTATCCAAAAACAATTACATGAAAAAAGTAATTTTTAATTATTATTTATTATTATTTTATTTAATAATAATTAAAACAATTACTGCATTGTTTGGTATACAAATTTTTACTGTATTTTTGAGGAATCTTAATTTTAAATGGCAAAATACAAATTTTTGAAAGAAATCAGTTGAATGGTTCTTGAAAAATCAAATTTTAAACATAAGACTTTTTTAAAACTATTTGGCCGATTGTACTGAAATTTTGTATTTTACCTTTTAAAGTTAAATTTTTTAAAATGATGTAAACATTTGTATACCTTTACAACCCAAAAGATTTAAACTAGTTTTAAAAAAATTATAAAAATAATGAATAATTATAAAAAATTATTTTACCTTTCAATAAATAAATGAATTTTTTAATTGTGTTAAAAAAAATTTAAATTCACTAAAAATGTCTTAAATATGGTGAAATATGCAAAAAGTATAATTTACATTAAAGGGTCCAATCTTTAGACAGCTTTCCTGTACAAAGTTTTGGAATCATATTTTTCAGATTGCTGCTATCCCTCTAATTTTTAGGGTAAAGAAATCGAATCCCTCTCAAAAGAGGTTTATTTATTCTCAGAAAGTGCGTTTTTGTTTGATTTCATAACTTAAAATATCGTCAATAATTAATTTGCAAATTTAAGGTTTAACTCTCAAATCTTTAAGATTAAATCCTAGTACTTTAAAATTCTTAAGTTATTCAAGGTGTTTACTTTTTTGTTTCCTTTCATTTTTTATTTTATTTTCATGCATCAAAGAAAGTTTTAAGTAATTGAAACGTAAGTTATGTATGTGGTATACCCTACACTCATTCATCAAAATATTTGTGAATAATACTTCCATTTGATAGCTTTAAAATGTCTTTATATTTTTTGGGATTATAATCAAAAAATTGTCATTGTGTCAAATTTGTAAGAATTCAAAATATTGTAATATTCAAAAATTAAACGCCCAGGTTCCTTTTCAAGTAATCTGTTTAAACAGCACAGCAATTTAATTAAAATTTTTCATTTTTTACCAGGAAATCATTTTTGCTAATCAACAATCATATTTTCCTTATTGTTGTAGCACTAGTAATTTCGCTACCAAAATGTTAAAATTCTTTTATTTTTTTATCGATGCAATGAATTTCTGATATTTAGAAATGAACCAAACTTTCAAGTTTCTCTGCGAATTACAGTTTAAATTAATTTTATGAAGCAACAAATAAAAATTCTTGAAAACTTTGATCATAATTTTCAAAATATGATAGAACTGTAAAGCTAAAAGATTTTCTTTATATCTTATTTTTTATCTTTTAGATAATAATTTAAAAATATGCTGACTCTCTAAAGATGTAAGTTGTATATATACTATCACTTTCGAGTTATAATTAGCTCTGAAATGTATCAATGATAATTTGAGATAAAAATTATGCTTTCCTTCTGGATTCATCGACTGCTAGCATCAAAGAAAAAAGCTTTTATTTTATGACTTTTAAAATGAAATTTTTTAAAATGTTGACCTTTTAACTGTAGTTTTCTTATTTTTTACATCTTATTGTTGTTTTATTTATTTTTGAATATAGTCAAAGGGAATCTCTGATGGAGATTTTCTTGATCAGCCAAATTCTGAGGTAGTGGAGGATGAGAAACCTGGAAGCACTGAATATAAACTAAGGAGGCAAAACAGTAGTAGCAGTAATGAAAGAACTCCTAACCACTTCGAGAGACAAAATAGTTATAAGAAAGGTCTAATAGTTTTAAATATCTTTTATGTCTCTTTTTATGTTACATTGCATTTATTTATTTTTTAAACATTTTATTTTTTTCATTTATTTATAGAAAACTTGTTGCTAATGTTTTCATATGTGAATTTTTTTTTTCATTAGCAGAAATGCAGTTGAAATAGATTTTTTTCAGTTTTTCAATTGTTCAAAAAACTATGGTAGTCCACTACACAGTCAAATTTTGTTTTTAGAAAATTAATTTACTTACACAAATATTCTTTTTTTTTTTTAAATTTTCCTTTAATTATTATTTTATTAGTATAAAAGTGGATGACAAAATTATACATTTCACGAGTTGGGCAAACTGTAACTGATTACAAGTAATCATTGAACTATGATTATCAAAGCCATCCAGTTGTTAAACTTTGCGATTGCCATTTAGATTTTTTTTATGATGATATTGGTTTAAAGTTAAGTTTTATAGCAAATAACCTTTGTTATTGACGTATTTTTAATTACTTATTTTTTAAATAATTTTTAGCAGCACATTTCATATTTTATTTTAGATTTGTTTTTCACTTTATTTTTCAATTATATATAACCTAGTTTTATTTGTTTAGGACAAGAAATGACTGATGAAAAATTGTTTATTTCTTTGAAAATTAAATGTATCGTGCAGTTGGAACTTATCCAAACTATAGATAATATTATATTTTATCCTGCCACAAGTCGCAAAGAAGATGAAAAGAATTTAGCTGCTGCAAGAGTATGTTTTTGTTTCATTAAAAATTTTTTTAAATTCAGATAAATGTGTCATTTTAGGCAAGTTTTTATAATTAGAAAAATAATAATGTGATTCTGTAACGCTTAAATTATTCGAAAAAATTGCTTCTTTCGAAAAAACATTTTATGGAACTAAAAATATTAAAGCAAAAATAGAAAGAGTTTAGGACTACTTTTTGTTTTAAATAAATAATATTTTAATGTACCTAATTTAAATATTTTATAAACTTTTAGTTATTATGTAATTTGCATTAGTGAGTTTTACATTACATCACAGTGTTCTGACTCTGAAAAGAGTGCAAAGTTTTCTTTACTCTGATTTGCATCGTCAGTAAGCAACATTGCAGAAACCTGTTTTGGTTTCAGTATAAGAGGCCATTTAAAATTGCGAAGGATATGTCATAGTATTGTTAAAAAATATTTACTCTTCAAAAATGTTAGTTTATATTACCAATTATTTGTGCATTTTTTTTTTAAATTTGCAATTGTGAAAATAATTAATTTAAAATTTTTTATTATAAGTATTTACTGAGTGGCCCACAAATAATCAGCGATTCAAAAAGAAATTGACGATGTGCAATTTGTTTCTTATTGCTTTGAAGGAAAGGTGATCCTCACAAATTTTTAAATTAGTTGAAAATTTGTCAACAAATGCCACTGCTAACTAGGAATAACTATGAAACAATTCTATCAAAAGAACCATTTGTAGCATCAATGATGCAGTCTGAACACAAAATGATTACACCCATACGAATTTCTGTTAGAATGTTGCAGAATTTTCAGCTGGCTGTACTATCTGCTGATGAACTTCAATTAATTTTAAAATTTAGTAAGAATAATTCTTGTTTCTCAACACGAAACTCGACAAAGCATATACCTCCTTCCTTCTGTCCTTCTTTCATTTGTGTTTTAAATTATTGGTAGTTTTTGTACACTTGACAGTTATTGATTTTTTAATGAATTTTTTTCTAAAAGAATTTTGTTCTTTTTCTATATCTCTGTACATGAAAAAAGTGGTAAAATTAGTTTAAAGTGTACCAGAAATGCTATGCTATAATAGAAACAGCAAAAACATATCAAAACAGAAAAAAATTTCTAAAGTCTTAAAGCAAAAAGTGTTTAAGAAAACAACAAAATTGAATATCCTGATTATAATTAAAAAAATTCAGCAGTACAAAATACATGGTTCAGTATAAAGTAATCTAGTTTTAATTCTTCATATTTTGCTTTTCCATTTCTTTTTCAAGACATAAACTTGAAAGCCGTTAGCAAGTTTTTGAACCTGACAAATGTGCATAAAAACTATTTCTAATAATGTATAGCTTAAAAGACTAAGTTATTAAATCTATTCAAATTCCAAAACAACAAAACATTGCCGAATATTAGGTTGAACATCCAACCAACTGAATTAGTTGAATATTCATCCTTTTTGCCGAATACCCAATAGTGCTGAATTTTTGTTACATACCTATTTTTATTAAACAAAAATTTAGATTAAATTTTATTAATAGTATTAAAATAATTTATGAACAGGTTTACTTTTAACTTCTAAAAGTAGTAAAATTAATTTGAGTTCAAAAAAAGATGCTCAGTCAAAAAAAATAAATTTATCTTTTACAGGCTGAAATGCGCCAAAGTGATGAGAATGAACAAACCTCTGACAGTCATCAACAAGAGGATCAAGGAATGTATCAGTTTCTATCTTCTTCACAATTACTTCTTTTAGTTGACTGCCTTATGGAAGCACATCAGTTTGCAAAAACTTTCAATTCAAGTCACGAGCAAAGAAATTTCCTTTGGAAAGCAGGTAAGTCTAAATATATTCACTTAATTTAGTAACAATGGGTTGTACAATGATGTACATTATAAAATGTAACGTTGGTCAGAATTGAAGTCCTGTTCCACATAAAATATTTTATTTAATTAGTAACTTTTAAAAAACATTGAGAATTTAAAACAAATTCTAGTTTTTATTTAAAGGTTTTAAGCTTGAATTCAAATTATGTCTAACTTAGTAATTTATGCATTGAAAGATTCTAATTTTAAAAAAAATTGGTCTGCTATGACATGCTGTAAACATCTGGCTGTAATTTATTGCTTACCAAAAATTTGTTTGTTAGTCATATTTGCTAAAAAAATTTGAATTCTATATGAAATTTTGTTGTGTAATAATTATTTTCAATTGTATTTGTCTAGAATGACAAAACTATATAGTGTTTTTGTGAAACATTATGCAACTCCATTTTACTTCACTTTTTTTTAAAATTAAAATTTGATATTTGGTTTTTTATTGTATACATTTTTCTTGAAATTCACACTATTTAGTTAATTAGATTATCTTCAAAGTGACAAGCAAAAAATTTTTATCTCAGATTTTTCCATTCTTATACAAATTAAGAGTTCTGTCTTAAAAGTATAATACTTTAATTTATAAAATTAGTTATTAAAATTGGCTTTTGTGCTTACTACACACGTCTCCAAGTGGTTCTCATAGTATTGAGAAAAAGCTGAAAATCTCTTCATATGCTCAAGTGGTAAATTACAATCTGGATTACTGCTAATCTTGAAAGGGTTTTACCCTTTCTTTATCTGACTCATCTCCTAACACTTATTCTATTTTGACGATTCTTCCCACTTGAGAATCCTCAAGCTTTTTACAAAATTTCATGCAGTTAATTTTTTTAACTTTTTCTGTAAATTTCTCTCAAATTAAAGCCCCAATCTTATTTATATATGCTAGTTTTTCTTAACAATATGGTGATGACTGAGCAATGAAAAAATTGAGCATGAGAGCTAGGGTATACTTTTTAATAGTCATTAAGCTTCATGCAATGTTTGTATTCAGAATCCAGATTATGGTCGGATGCTTCTATTTTAACAGATCTCATACATTATTTATTTTGAAAAAGTTTAGTTCTAAGTGTGCTACTATATTATTTTTTTTATTAAAATTATTTCCAATTATATATTTCCTCATTACTTTATTATTTAACAATATTTCCCTGTTTTATTTGAATATTTATTAGGTTGCCTTGTTTTCATCTTTTATGAAATAGAAAATATAATTATTATTTCTTAGAACCAATTTTGGTTCTACATTTTTTATTGTAATTTAAAATTTCTTAACAACATTCTTCTGATAATTTTAGCATGTAGATGCAAATATTTCAGGACTTCTCTTTTTTAATATCTCTGCGAGCTATATCGGCTTTGATTGTAAAGTGGTGGCCATACATATATCCATCTTAAATTTGAAACAGCAGTTTTTATATAGATTTCCATTTACCAGTTTTGTTGAACTTCTATTGACAATAGAGATTTTCCAGAACCAAACCTTTTTACTCTCATCCTAAATCAAATCATTCTTCAACGTGCCCGTGGCCTTTAGAATAATGTGCAAGCCAACTTCCTTGCTAAAAGCAGTATCTATTTGTTATAAAGTCTAAATACAACAACTTTTAAGTTATTAAAAGTGATTGTATTAAGATTTAGTACTATTAATTGGACAATTAAACTGCTTCTAGTTTATTTACATCTAAATCATTGAGAAACCTTCTGGCTCATACAACCCCAAACAAACAGTTAGAGAGGCTAAGCTTTTCACTTGTACCTAATAAATATAGAGGTGATGTAGTTGCGACCTTTTGACTGTTTATAGGACATGATTACTTTACTGCCTGTCTCCACCGCCTATGACAACCGAGCCTATTTGTCCACTATGTGATTCTAGTGGAGTAATAGGTACCACCTCTTATGTTAGACTCTTTAACAGATATACCGAGGTGTTCAGATATTGGAAAGCAAGAAAAGTAATTTGCAATGATTCCGGTTTTCTGCTTTTCATTTACTGCTCTTTGTTATGATGTTCTGAGTTCTATTATTCTATTTGACCTTTTGCCTTGACAATGGAAATTTAAAAAAAAATGTTTCTGTTAATGAAACTCATAAAGATATTATCTCTTTAAGGATTTCGAGGCAATGTGAAACCAGACCTTTTGGTTCACGAATCTCACAGTTTGGCATGTGCCTTAAGGATTTTATTTAAAATGTACACTGATGAAAGCAGGCAGGATTCTTCAGCCGTTGTTCAAGAAAAACTGATTAAGTAAGTAATAAATGCATTAACTTTTTAATGCATTGAAAACTTTGGTATTATTTTGTTAAAAATTTGCTTTGTTTAACATATAAGTTTTTTTTTGTTTCATTGTATAGATTATGAATGAACAATGTAATGTATGCATACGAGTTTGCTAATGATTGGAAGGGGGGGGGAAACACATTTTGTATGTTTTCGCAGCGTATGTGCAAAAGTCGCTAAGACATTATTTAAAATAGTTTGATTATTTCATTTTTTTTCAGAAAGAAACATGTTTGATAGCTCAATACTTTTAATTAACTGTAACTTTTCATATAAAATTAAATTTATATAGTTGCATATTTTTAAGTACAATAAAAATAGTAAATTTTAGTAAATATCTTAATTTTATAGATTTTTTAATTTAAACCTTTCTTTAAAATACATTAAAAAAAATTATAGTTTCTTGTGTGGAAAATATTCTGCCTTATTTAAATACTGGAAAATAAAAGTCGTCTAGTATCGATACTTTTTTAAAAAAATTTTTTATTTATTTTTAAATTAAAAGATAAACAGGGGTCGTCTATAAATGATGTCACACTTGTTGGGGAATGAGGAGGCTCTTAAAAGTGTGACAGTTTATGACAAAAGGGTGGGTACCAAAAAATATAACGTCATAAATTCTGGTTAGAATTAAAATATATAAAATCAGCAGATTATCTTTCTTTATGTATTAATTTTTAACATTTTTACCTTAAAATAAGGTGTTTTGTCTTACAAATGTCACTAAAACACGTAGTTAAGGTTTTAAAATTCAGTTTGTAATATAATGGGACATGTCATAAAAGGATAAGGGGCAAGCGTGACACTTTGTGATTAAGTGAATTAAGTAGAAAATAAAAAAATTGAAAAAAAGTGGGAAATTATTTATGGGTGGTCCCTTTCTAATAATACGAAGGCAGAAATACAATATTCTTTTCTGAACCCAAAAAAAAAAAAAGAAATTTTATTTGAGAAATAATTGTTTTAAATAACAAGGAAATCCCTGCTTAAAAACTTACTGAATCACCAAATTTTTCTGAAACAAAAAAAATAAGAAATAAAATAAAATTTTGGATAATTGTGTTGGAAAATGTTTTCTGATTATTATGAAAAATACCCACGATTTCAATAATTAATCTCATATTGCATCTATTTCATTTTTAGAATATCCCGTGAAGCACTGGCTTATTATCTGAATTTGACCGCTGAAAAACACAAAGATTCATATACTAGTCTCATATTGCTTTTGTTGTCTCGTGTCATTCAACTGGATGACGAAAACCGGGTAATTTTTATTTTTTGTTTAGCTCAAAATATTTTTTATTTTTTGTGTTTAAATGCATAAATATTTTTACTTTGTAAATATACTAGAATTTTGCTGAACTTAAAATCTTCATAGTATGAACCTATCTCAAGGATTTGAACAATGAAATGAGGTCATAAAAGCTGTTATTTACGTTTGATTCATGAATCATATGAACTCAAATCACGATACATTGTCAATATGTCATGGAAAAATATTAAATTTGATGTTTGTGTGTTGTGCGAATAAAAGTCAGGAATTAAAGAATAATGTTATTTTAATATGATTGAAATGTTGCTGATCATTAAATAAATTCACAAATTGTTTAAAGAAAATACAAAGCTGTTCAAAGGTGTGATCTGAATAATCATTATATAGCATCACTTTGCCATGATGTAGGAATAAGTCTTTAGATTTCTGTTAAGAAAGTTTTTTTGACAAGTGTATCTAAGAAGCATAATTGCAGGACTTCATTATCAAAACCGCAAGATTGTGAACAATGGATCATTTTATCATTTGTGATCATCAGATTTGCAGAATTTAAATACATATCACTCAGTTAAAAAAAAAATCGAGCATCTTATATTTTTTAAAACACCTCGTGATGTTATTCATACTTAAATCCTTGTTAAGTTTCAAAAATAAAAAATTTTAAATCAGTGAAAATCATAAAAAGTTCTATTAAATATGCATGATACTTAAAATTGTTTTAATTAAAATTATTAAAACTGTGTGATTTATTTAATGCATTAAGTCAAGTCTACAAATGTTACGACTGTAATGGTAAAATTGCTCTTATTGTCCCCATCTAACTTGTTAATGAATATTAATAAAATATTAATCATTTTTGTTCTTCCAAAATTTGTGCATATCATAAATAACTAAATTGTTAAAAGTTTGATTGCTTTTTGTATAACAGTTGTCCATTTTGCTAGACAAGTTAAAGCACATTACTCTTTGTATGCTTTGATAAGTTTTTGTACAAGAATCCTAATTAAATTACTTCTTTAATGGGGAAATAAAATATTTTGATTGCTTAAACTATTAGTTCCCAACCTTTTTTGGCTCACCATCCATTTTGCAAGACTAACTTTTTTCAATGCTCCCTTAAAAAAATTTTTTTTATCAAGGTTTATTAAAAAAAAATTTTAAAAAAACTCTCTAACATTCTTTGTTTCCAATATGGAACATTTTTAATCATATTGTTTATTTGTTTAAAATTCCTATGGAACAATTTATACTTGAATCTGTATTAGCAATTTTTTTAGGCAAGTAGCGCTTACATAAAAAGGGCAAACTTCTAAGTATAATACTATAACTGTAAAATAATTTGCAAACTAACAAACTAATTGTTTTAAAAACCCCAAACTTCTGTAATATTATATTTATGATGAATAATTGAATATCATAATAATTTTTATAAAAATGCAAAAGTAGCCTTTTTATGCAAGTAGCCCTTACATAAAAAAGCAAACTTCTAATTATAATATTATAACTGTAAAATAATTTACTAACTAATTGTTTTAAAAATCCCAAACTTCTATAACATTATATTTATGATAAATAATTAAACATCATAATAATTTTTATAAAAATGCAAAAGGATTTGTTTAAATATGTAAAATTAAAAAAAAAAAACATTGTTACTAAAATAAATATTTTGATGTGTAAAATAGCAAGCAAAGTGTTACTTTCACTATTAATTTGGTTAATAATCATTTTTTTTAAATAAATTACTGAATTAATAGCAGTTTTAATAACATATAATTTACAGTGTTGTATTAAATTATGTTTTGGTTTTTATCAGTTCGAAATAAAATAAAATTAAAGCTCAATATTTTAAATGAAAAATTCTTCTGTAAGTTCTTACGCATTTTATAAAAAATTCGAGTGCTCCCTTTGAAATCTTTAGCCCTACTGGAGGACAATAGCACCCATGTTCGGAACCAATAATTTGAACTCATCTATTTTTATGTTATTTATTTAGAATAAATGTTATATTAATATTATTTCTTCACTTGTAGTTTCGAGCTCATGCTTCTGCATATTACATGCCTCTATGTGAAATGATATTCTACGAATCTAAGCCAGAATTAAGAGCAATATTGAGGCGTTTCTACATACGGTGTTCAAGAGCTTTCCGGATATCCAGCTATATCTCCCACTGACAGCAACATTATCACTGTACCATACTTCATATGCAATATTTGTAGATAAGATAAATTTTATTATAAAAAAAATGATAAACTTCATTTTATATTGATGCCATCTCATAAAATCAACGCCAGACTAGTCATTTAGGAACAGTGACTGCTTTGTAAATATTTTAACAAAATTGTAACTATTCTTCCTTTTTATTTCTATTTGGTGATTAATAGATGCTTTGATTATAAAATAAATGTCAAGCATTAGTGATTTTTATTGAATTATTGTGGTTAATAAATGCATAATGAACATGATCATGTGATTATATGGTAATAAACACCTGTTCTTCAAACTGTTAGAAAGCTTTTTTGAAAGAAAAAAAAGCAGTTTATATACGTATCAGCAAACTTTTTATAGATACTATTAAAATAGAGAATTCAAAATTTTTTGTTTTTGTTTGCGTACTGTTTGTGATCCATTTAAATTTCAGCTTCAGGGGTATACCATCTAGAAAGGAAGTAGAGAAAGATAAAGTGAAGTTAGCAAACTTCCTCAGTTTGGACTAGCATTTAATGTTAATACCCCTGTGGAGGACTGCACTCTTAAAAATTATTTTTAAATTTCCAATTTGTTTTTAGTATAAAGCATTTGGGCTTCAAATAGTTTTTTTTTTTATCAAAGTTTTGAATATATAGACTATAAAACCAAATCGATTCACTTTTGTTTGGTGAAAAAAAATTTTTTTTAGCTACATAATTTTTTTTTTCATTGCCATCAAAATCAATTGGGGAACCATTGTTTAGCTTAGTTACAATAAGAAAATAGAACTAGAATTCTAGAACTCTATTTTTTATTCTTACTCTTTTCACCCCTAGCATAAGCTTCAAGTTTGACTCATCAATCCACGTACAGATCAGCGATTCTACCTCACCCCAAAAGAATGCAACAAAGAAGGATAATACTTAATCTGTTTTGTACAGTTCGTTAAAATGTTTAATGAGTTTATTCACCATATAACTTAATTATGTTCTTAATCATTTGTTGACCAGATTAATTTTTTGAAAATAATTCTTAAGGAATTTCTTAGCATCCCTTAGCTAATTAAAGTTTTCATTATTAGTAAGTTTGGTATAAGTAATACTTCTATTTTTTTGGCTAGTAAATAAAGTATAGTATGTTTTCTTTAGATTCTGAGAAAATCTCAGTTGAGATATGAAGTCAAACTTATCTTAGAGAAAAAATTGTACAGCATAATTTCAGTTTCCTCCATCCAAATGAAATTTTCAATTATTAATGAAGCACTGTTTTGTCGTTTGCACTTTAGACTCTTTTATAGTTAAAGGTTATTCAGAATTATGAAATATTTTTATAAAAAAAAATGTAGTTAAAATGTCAGAAATTGATGAGCAATTAATAATTCATTACATTTTATTTCCTTAAACATTTTATTTACTTATTTCAGGGATGCACAACCAATGGCTCGAAAGTAGCATGGCAAATCTATTTACTTCCTCCCCGAACTATTTATTAAAAAAAAACTTTTTTTTTTTTTACAACTTATCTTAATGAGAGGGAAAAAGACTAACTTCTGTAGAAATTTCGCAAACAAGTTTCATATATATATATATATATATACATATATNATACAGAAAAGATATAAATAGAAAAATATGATTTCAAAACTTTGATTAATAGTCAAAATTAACTTATGAGGTGTTAATAAAAATTTTAGTTTTCTATTTTTTTTTCTTTTGTATATCTATTATTGTTTTATAATCAATTTCCTTATAATCTTAATATTTATTTGCATTAAATATTTTTATTTTATTGTACATAAATATGTATCTGGTAAAAAAATTAAGTTGTTATTTTTATTACTTTCAACTATAATACAGTCATGTTTTTACGGGTTATTGCCTTACGTTAATGTTTAACCCAAATATTAAGTTTTTTTTTTTAAATTTTGTGGCCTTCTAGCCTGTGCATCCTTGAGTTAAATAGTTTGTTACCTGTTTCATCTGAAGTTTTTTTTATACTATTTTTAAGAAATATTTCTGTGATATTTGATTAAAAAGTAAAATCTAATATAGTTCTTTATAATGTTTTTGTCGAAGGTATTCATAATTTTTAAAATTGTTATTTGAAATTTGATGATTTTTTTTTTATTGTGGGAATTTTATTTAGAGGTATATCTGCATTATTAAAATATTTAAAAATAAAATTATCTTACCTATAATTATTTTAGGTTAGTGCATTCTTTCAAATTTGCATTATTGAAAAAAGTTCTTAATTTTATTATTTTTTTTATTTATTTTACACATAAAACAAAAACTAAATTTTTTAACTTGCAATTTTGTTCAATTTGTATTATGTTGCATTTTAAATATTTTACTATTCTTTAAATGTAGTTGGAAACCAAACTTATTGTTTTCAAAATTAGACATCAATGTATAATTAATTTATTTGATTTGTATATGTTTTTGGAAATAGTTTGCCAAACTATGTGGTTAATAAGCATTATAGTTAAAAATTGTTACAAATGCTTGGAAATTTAATGTTTTAATAATTCAGTAATTTAGTGTTGTTTTTATTTCCTTTTAAAAATTTATTCTAAATATAGCTGGTTGTGAAGTTTAGTATTTAAATTTTTTATTCTCTAACTTTCTGCTTAAAGAATAAGGATTAGTTGTTATAGTTGCATTTTCCATTATTTTATTGAGGAAGCAACGTTTATATAATAAACTTGTTTTGAACTTTTTACAATGCAGTGTTTAATTAAGAAATATAAATATCTTTTATTATATTTCTTTATGGTTTGAGAGTAAGTTAGCTTCAAAATATTTTAATGTAGCAGTATAGATGAAATTAACTTAGTTTGCCAAAGAACACTGTTTTTTCGCGCTCATGCTGGCTTGGGTTTTAATAGATTCATATATCTTAATTCATTTACATAACAATTTATGTTTAGTTATCAAATTTTTATGTGAAAAGTGTCCATTAAACAAAGATTAAACTCTGCGAGTTTTAAATTTAAAATTTTTAATTCAATATGTGTTTAATGCTTGTAAAGCAGGAAGATGTAAATTAATACGTATGTTATTACTTATTAATATTTCATAACCTCTTTTGTCTAAAATCGCTTAAATTTTATATATATATTTTACTGAGTCATGTGTAAAGGCCTAGTTATCCTATTCATTAGAATTCTACAACTTAAATTAATCAAGAAATTTTTATTATTTGTGGTGGTCACAACATTTTATTGAGAAAATAAATAACTATGCCATTTTTGTTATGAAGAAAGTCTTCTGCTTCTTAAAATTTTTATATTTTTTTATCTGGAATGTTTCAACACTTCAAACTTATTTGTAGTTTAATAATTTTACCTGACTATAGAGTTTGCAGGAACGGATATTTCATCTATTTTTAGTAAAAAATTTCTCTCTGTCTTTTAGTAGGAATGCAGAAGTATCCACTACTAAATAAAAATATTATTCATTTTATGGTATTCCAACTCAATTAGTATCTATATATAAGTTAAACTGGATTATTATATAATGAATCCTTTTTGTCAGTCAGCAGTGAAATTTTGTGTAGTCTCATTGAAAGATACACCACTTTCTACAATTGTGTGTGTGTAAAAATGTGTAACTGAGTGTAGAACTGATTCATCTTGAGACATCCCAGCTTAATTAGCATCCATTGATGTGTATGTTGAACTGATTCATCTTGAGATATCTCAGGTTAATTAGCATCCATTTATATATGTGTTGAACTGGAATATCATATAATAAACCATTTTTACATTCATTAGTGGACATTTCTGCAGCCTCATTTAAAATTGTAATAATAAAAGTTTTTTTTAAGAGTGTTGATTATTAAACTTATGAATGTTGGATTATTAAACTTTTACGTTGACAAATAAAATATTTAAGTTTTGGTCATTTATTTAAAGGTTGGGGTTCTTCCAACAATATGTATTATGAATGTAATTTCTCCGTAATTGCAAGAAATCTATTTGTTGAATTTCTTCTAAAAAGCAAAAACGTGTGTTTTTTTTCACTTGTAATAGTTTTATTAGAGGTTTTTTTAACAGTAGATTTCAATTGAATTTAAAGGAAGGTTTTTAAAAGGTTTGTGATACGAGTTTAAATTAGTATTGTTTTCTATACATTCCAGTTCATTTGCATTGATGCACTTCAGTGGAAAGATTTATTCATTTGACTAAAATTTCATGTTATATTTAAATTTTGATTGTGTGACTGTAAAATTTATTTATATATAGCAAAATTATTTAATAAAATGTTATGAGTTTCTCTTAGCAAGTTGTGTGTCCTGTTATTTACTAGAGAAGATCAAGTTTCGAAATTAATTAAAAAGTTCCTTAATTTTCAAATGACATTGCAGTCTGGAAAAACTATAAAGAAGGTTTTCTGCTGCATTTTGAACTATTTCGATCTTAATATTTTTAAATTTAATTAATCCTTACTTTGTTTTTCAGACTGGTCAAAACTTGTCTCCAAGCAGTGATTTTTTTTATAACCATATATTATAAGCCACTCTACTTTTTGACAAACTTTGCAAACTATTAAAAGAATTAAACATCAATATTTTGCATGCACTCTCGCGCAAAATTCCAAGCCTTTTGACAACAACAAAATATTTTTTGATGAATATTAATGAAATAGTAAAATATTACATATGATGAGTTAAAGTCATTCTTGTAATAATTTTAATTAACTTAGTAACTCATCTAAATCAATTTTGTTTTGAAATATTTAAATTTATAGATAACTTATTTATAATTCATTTATTAATCTCGATTTTTCAATAATTTTCTGTGCCTTTTTTTCAATAAGTTCGATTTAACATAGGCTCAAAAAAGTTCAAGGGTAATTAATTTTGTCATATATGATCATTTTAATCATTTTTATAATCATTCGAATACTAATTTTGTTTACATAATTACAAAATCATTTCGATGAATGTCTAAGTGATTTCCATAAGAAAGAAAGATTTCTATAACAATTTTTTTTTACCGTATTTAATTTACAGGGACTCTACTTTTAACCATCATGAGTCGGAATGATCTAGTTTCTCTGACTTCTGCAATCTTTTCTCTGTACTGGACTATACCCAGGGTCTACATTTAGGTATGTTCTGCACTGTAAAAAATTCTGGATCAATGTGAGGTAAAAAGGTTTGGCATCTTTAGTGCAGTGTCCGTAAAATCCAATTTTTACCGTATCTTAGCTGAATAGTTTTTTTCTTCCAGAGCGCTATAGCCCGTTACAGGCCAAGTATTCCTTTCTAAGACTTTTCCATCGGATTCTATCCAGCGCAATAACCCTCTATCAGTTTTCTTCTATCTAGGTTGAATAATGGCAGAAAAATATTGGCTGAATCGGTCAAATCGATATGGGTTAAGTAATAGATATAAAATATGCGAATCTGACAACTTTTTACTAGGCATATCAAGACAAAATATAGGCTGATAACAGCCATTCTTGTTATTCGTCACAGATTCATGAATAATTTACTTACTTAAATAAATAATCCCAAGGAACTGAAGTAGTAAGATATTATTTGATTAAAACTTCAAAAATGTACAAATTGGAAATGATAGTTGGCATGTTTCAAGCGCTCAAAAAACATGTGTCTGGCAGGTCTTGAAAATGGGCACCAATTTTTAAGCTCTTGAAATATGTTGACTGTTATTTTCAATTTGTATATTTCTGAAACGAATGAAGTTTTTAATCAAATGATGTTTTTACTTTTTACTACGATAATGTGAATGTTATGACATGGTTGAAGGGATTGCGAATCGTATGCCGTTTTCGGGAAATATTTCTTTGGATATGAACTAAACACGATTTAGTTGGAATGTGTATTAACCTTGCATTACTATTATTACTTTCGGCATCCAGAAATTTAATTCCTTTTGCGCCATTCCTTATTTCATAAGAGAATTTTGTATGAGAGAAATTTTGAAAACTTCATTCTTTTAAGTAAGATTTGCCTGCACGCTTTCAATCTTCAAAAGAATATTATAAAAAGAATGCATGCTAGCATTTTTTATTTATAATCCTGGCAGTCAAATGAGCGGAAAATTAGGTAATTTCTTTTTCACTGCAGGTAAACAAATGTGTATTGCGTGCGATCGCGAATTCAATTGTGTCTGCGGCTTCGAGTGAGATTTGTCGCTGCTATTTTCATGTTCGTTCCAAGTCGCTTCTTTTTTTCCTGTCGAGAACATCACAGGAAGTCGTTTAGAAAAGTAAATCTTGGAGGAAAACAAAAAATCCAAAGGGAACTTTCACTTTCCATAAAAGCTATTTCCCACACGTTTATTAAACGAACAAACAAAGCTTTCTAAATTGATGTGAGAGGTTTTATACAGGATGATGTCCCTCAATGCTAAATCACGGGCAAATTTTCCTGCCATGTGTCACAGAAAATCGTCCGAAGATTTGAAGAAAATCATATAAAAACAATAACGAAAGGAAATAAAATATACGGTTTTCTGCGTTCTCCATTGGAAGTTAAAATATTTAATCTCACCAAATTTCAAAGTTAACTACTACTAAGTTCGTCTTCCATTGTTTGGAAAAACCATAAAACGATGTTTTCTGCTGCATGTCAGACAATTCTAATAAAAATAGTTCCGCAGTATTTTTTCGATAAAATTATGTAACATTTATACTCAATAAGAAACTTTTCTTTAATCTAAAACGAACCTCGCCCTGGGGAACGAACGGAAGACTGGAGGCGAATCTCCATACGTTTGTCATAAGAACGTATGGGCATGGGCGGAATAGAAACGTCAGTCAGTCATAAAGGTTTGGTCTGGGTGTCTTAGGCCGTTGTGACCCTTTACCCATTCAGCATGTAAGCAATGGACTTTCAGTTTTGAATTCTTGTGGTCTTTGAAATCTATAAGTAAATATAGAAAAGTAATAAATGGGCACATTACCCAACAAAAATCAATTTGCTCATAGAAGAATAGAAAAGTATGGGAATTCGTCTCTCTTATGTCCCTTGCGTTCCAATTGCCTTCTCAGTGTTCGATTTGTATAATAATTTCGTTTAATTTTGATAATTTTCGTATATTTAATAGAACTGCAGTAAAAGTTATAGAAACCAAATGCTTTATGTGACTTTACAGATATTTTAGTATAAACTTGTTTTTGAAATTAGATTTATCAAAAATTTAGACATTCATATGTGTAATAGAAACTGTTATAAACACTATGCTTCTCGCGCTATCATAGGCGTAGTTAGTGCAGTTGACAATGGGGATAGGCCCACTATTGTTAGAAACCTCAAAAAGTCCCATTAGAATATCGAGCGAACTAAAAAAATTTCATGAATCATTATCGATTTAAATTTGGCCATATTAAAAACACGCTAATTCATTCCTTTTGTTAATTTCATTTCTTTTTCAAAAGTGAAATTTTGAAGGTTATTATAACTGTATATTTTAATTTCATCCCCCTCAAAAATTTGAAGCCTGAGGATCTCATTCACGCTATTTAAAACATATTTCAGTGACATTAAATACAATCTACTATATTAAAGTATTTTAATCTGAAGGCTGAGGCACCAAGAAAAAAATATCAAGCGTTCAAGCCTACAGGCATTTCAAGGAGATAAAACCAAAACTCAGTTGTTGCTTGTTCAGATGGTCAACTGTTTAATAAAGTAATTATTTAAAAGGCCGAAGCCCATTTTGAGTTGTGAGACACTGAATACAAAAAAAAAAGCCAATTTGAAACGATTGTTGCTAATCAGGTTGTTTGATAGAACTACTTTTGTGGATTAAAACGATGGAATTTAATTTTTAATTTTAATAAAATCTCAGACAAAAATATAGGGCATTAAATATAAATTGATTAAATATTTTTTTTACTTACTTCTTCTAGTATAGTTCTACGTAATTTAAAATGGCTCTTGAAAGTTTTTAACTTTAATTGTAATTTCACTTATCGATTTCGAATATGCCGTTGAATGGGTACTGGTGTACCCATTTTTATTTCTCTATGATTAACTTTGTAAAATTTACAGTCGGCCTACTTTGAGTAATTTTAAAACTTTTGTGTTTTAACTCTTTACCAGTGAGGGAATGCAAGCCCTTCAAAGCTGGTATTTCAAATTTTAATAGTGCAATCAATTTCCAAAAAAAAAAAAAAAAAAAAAAAAAAAAAAAAAAAAAAAAAAANATGTTTAAAATTACTTGCACGAACCTAAAAATGAATTTGCGTAGCTTTAAAACTGTCGATATGTTTCAAGTTCTCAAAATTAGGTGTCCATTTTCAAGACTTGCCACATGTGAATGAGAAGGAAAAAATGTGATTTGATACATAAAATTTAAAGTTGCCAACGAAAAATGAAAATGTAAAAGGAGAAAACAAAATTAGGCAAAAACATAGCAGCCGACAGAGAAAAAAACAACCCACAGTGGCCCAGAGGGGTAAAAAAAGGTAAAATGCATTTCCACGCGCTATGGAGAGGATTTGTTTTTATAAGTGTATTTGCCTTTATAGGTGTATTTGCTTATCACCTACAATCAATATATTTGAAATGCATTTTACCCTGATTTGCCTCTCTCGGCCTCTGTGGTTTTTCTTATTCTGTTTCTTCAATTTTTTTCTCTCTCTTGGCTGCTGTGTTTTTTCTAGTTTTGTTTAACAAATTTATTTTTCCATTCTTAATTGACAACTTTGCTTTTCATTTTTCAAATAACTTTTGTTTCTTCTCACTCACGTCATGCAAATCTTGAAAATGGGAGCCTGTTTTTGAGAGCTTGAAACCTGTCAACTGTTATTTCATATTTAAATATTTTTGAATCGAATGAAGCTTTTATTTAAGTAATATCTTCCCGTTTCAGTATCTTGGGATTATTTAGTTAAACAAGTGCATATTTACTCTTATTGAGAGAGATAATTAATTTCATTCATGTCATTATAAAACACCGATATAAATTAGGAAAATTATTAAACCAATACGTGGAACTTAGTCCAGTTTCTGCCCTCAATACATCGCTATCATATCGGCAGATTGACGGTTGTTTTGTTTTCAGCAATAAATAGACAATGTAAACAAAATGAAAAAAAAATCAATATGATCGTTTTTTTTTTTTTTCTTTTTTACTTTTCGTGATGCTACTTCTTGGTCTATTGGAATCACACTAAATTCATGGTTAAAGGTTTAGTCTTTCACGGTAATAAATGGAATACTGTAGCTGTAAACATAAATTGCTTTATTAATTAATGACAATTTTGCAAGTATGTCTAAAGATATTGTTGAATGTCGCTGTAAAGTTTCTTTAAATTTGTAAAAGCCTAATTTTATAAAATTCTTTTCTTTCTTTTTTTTTTGGATGTTGGCCGGGTGATCGTTTTTTGAAATAAGTTTTTATTTCGTCATTTATTATTTTATTGTTTAAACTTTTACAATTACAATTTTGATGTTGAGTCAAACCTCCCCACTTTCTCTGTTACCCTCTCGATCACTCAAATCGGATACAATAAGCATAACTCTTTGATCAAGAGAAAACTTAACAATTCACGCTAGAAGGAGTGCCAAATGGGAATGTAAATTCCTTAAATCGATCAATTCATATTATAATTAGAAACAGAAAGTGCTGTAAAACTATTCCAATAGGATTCGGATGTTAAATTCGATACGGTACAGTGAATTAGAGTTCATGGCAGAATAGGTTCAAGGCAAGTTTATGCAAATACGCTCACGTGTAGTGAATGATGGCAACTTTTAAGGGATCTATGCACATTTCATGCTTGAATACATTGAAAACCACTAACCACTTCTATGTTTTTTGTCAATTTTTTTTTGTTCCATCATAGCTTAGTTATTCGTAGATGTGACTTATAATTTTAATTTGTTTCATTCCATTCTTTCTATTTTTCTGAACATTTTCTCTTTTTTTCTTCAGGGTACCCACTAGGTAAACATGAAAATCCCGAAAAAATTAGCATTGTGAGCACGTATAACGGCATGTTTAGAAACGCTCATTGCAGGAAATGAGAGATAAATGGAGCCCAGATAACGAATTCTGCTTTTTTTGTAACAGGAAGAGGTCGTTTTTAATATCCGCGTGAAGCTTTTCTTTTGCAGATCACGTGGTAAAATGTTTACTCATTTTTTTATTTTCGGTTATGAATGTGACTATCCATTTTAAAATCGAAGAATTTGTGATGAGAAAGCTCGATGATTCACTCCGCTAAGTTACAATAAAAAAGTGAACTTTTATGTGATGCACATTGTTACAATTTACATTAGAAGAAAATAACTTCCAGAAAAAAATTCTAGGGCCTTGTTTTGGAGCCCAGAAAACGAATTCTGCTTTTTTATTTATTTCTTTTTCTTTTTTTTTTGTTACAGGAGGAGGTCATTTTAATATCCACATAACGTTTTTTTTTTTTGCAAGTGACAATTTTTTTTCCGTTTATGAATACGAACATCAATTACTAAATCGAAGAATTTTTGATGAAAAAGCTCGACGATTTTCTCAGCTTAGTTACATCAAAAAAGTCAACTTTTAGATATAGTGTTACAACTTGCTTTATGTTGTTACAAGTTATCTTATAAGAAAATAACTTTCAGAAAGCGATTATGGGGCTTTATTCTCGAGACCAGATGACGAACTTTACCTTTTTTGTTACAGGAAGCCGTCATTTTAATATTCGCGTGATTTTTTTTTTTTTTTTAATGCAGGTGACGAGGTAAAGTGCTCATCCATTTTTTTTTTCATTTATGAATACGAACATCAATTTCAAAATAGAAGAATTAGTGACTCTCTATATTGTTACAACTTACATTACAAGAAAATAATTTCCAGAAAGAGATTCTGTGGCCTTGTTGACTAGAACTTTGTCAAAAATTCATAAATTCCATTTAAGACGCTACGTTGTATACAATGTTACTACTAACATATTACAAAAAAAAATAACTTATTACAGATTCTAGAGTTTAGCTGAAGAAGAGCTTTTCTGAAGTTAAGTTCTAGTTTAAATGCTAGGGCTAGGTCTATTTTCGAACTTTGACAGAAATTCATAAAGTTCCAATTAGGACGCTAAGTTAATATAATGTAACAATGTACATTACAAGAAAATTACTTATAACGTATTTTAAGGTTATGTTGAAAAAAATTTTTTTTGGAAGTTCACTAAGTTCTAGCTTTTTTTTAAACAAAAAAACAAGCAACTACAAATTTTTGTTTTTAGTAGCTAAATTCCCCGTCTTTACACTCCTCTTCATACACACAAAAAAATTGGGCGGATTATTCGAATTTTTGACAGATTTCTTCAAAATATCAACATTTTGTTAGATATTAAAGCTTTTCACGGTTTAGTATAAAATATTTACACACACATCAAAAAATAAATAATAAAAATGACGATGAACAGCGTCCTGCATAGATTCAAAATTTTTAAGAACCAGTAACTTAAAAATATTCAAATTTTAGAATTAAAAGAAAAAAACTGATTAAATTGAATTAAAGCATTGGGTGCCAGCTACGATTTTTTAGGCGGCTGGTATGAGATCCCTGACGATAAGAACCTATCTAAAGTTTAGAAATTTTGAAGGTTATAATTTTATCATGATGGTTATAATTNTGCATAGATTTTTAAGAACCAGTAACTTAAAAATATTCAAATTTTAGAATTAAAAGAAAAAAACTGATTAAATTGAATTAAAGCATTGGGTGCCAGCTACGATTTTTTAGGCGGCTGGTATGAGACCCCTGACGATAAGAACCTATCTAAAGTTTAGAAATTTTGAAGGTTATAATTTTATCATGATGGTTATAATTTTGTTATGATTCTATTGATAATGAATTACAAGTATGAACTTCATTACTGATGGAGAAATGAGTGTATTGAATTTTGATAAAAGGGTCCAGACGTGTGATTGATTTTGCTCCCTCAATCTTAAGCCTGAAACTCACCATCTGATAATTGGAAATCTTTTCATGTCCATGTTCTCTTATGAAAATTAAAAAAATAAAAATGCATTAAAAAAATTACATAAGATATATTTCAGTTATAAAAATGTAGAATCAGAATAAAATAATAAATAGATAAAAAAAATTACAAAAAAAGAACAGTAATACAGAAATCACATTAAATGTCTGGGGGAAACTATTGACCTGACTCAAATGAACGATTTTAAAAAAAGAATTTATTAAAAAAATTAATATATTTAATTCTTATATGTAAATGGCAAATAGAATCGATTAAATTCTAAAATGCCTAAAGAATTCGTTCTAAATTTCAAAGAAAGTTAGGATTTAAAGAAAAAGAAATTCCAATTGAACATCTATTATATCTTTAAAGTTATCCCTTCAGCAAGAAAACGAAACCATTTAAAAGAAGTTCGATGATTTTAGATAATAAAATGGGATTTCAAACGAGTTAAAGATCTTATCACTTTTATAAGGCAAATTTATGCTAAATTGCTGTAATCTAAATCGGCAGCGAATTCCTCCAACTGTCTCTTTTATTTTTTCTTACAAAAAATGTTAAAAATCTCATCGCCTATAGAAGGAGTATTTTTGTTGATTTTAATGTCATAGAAAGGATAAAAGGTGAGTGGATGCTTTAAACTTATCACTAGACATCGTTACCATAAAGCAGCGGTTCACACATGGTGTTCCGTGGAGCCCTAAGGTTCCGTGGAAGAGTTAACCGGGTTTCACGCTTAATATATATATTTGTGATTGGTTGGTTGGTTCTAATGCCACTTGCCACACGGGCAAGCCTGCTTGGTGAAACCGAGCACATTTAAGGCAGAGTGCGATTCTTGTTTTTCAGTGGCGCTATCTATGGCCAAGAATTCGACTTCTGTCACATCATGTGTCACACCTGTTTATAAGGCGGACCCATTCATACATCCATTCATTCATCCACAGATCGTAATTTTGACCTGAATCAGAGAACGATCAATCTCCAATCCAATACCCCCAGAGGTTTTGATTTGTTATGGGAACATGAAGGACTTTGCGACTCGACAGAATTTTAACGTGCATCAGTCACCAACTACACTGGGAGCCTTCGGCCGGCGCGGTTCGAACCCACGAACTCTCGGACATGGGCCCAGCCCCCTACCGACCAGGCTATCCCGGCCTCTTTTATTTATTGTATGTTTAATAAAAAATAAAAAATTCAGATAAAAAACACGCACAATTATCAAGCATTATACCTAGTATTTTGTTAAATTATTCGTGGGATGCAATTTAAATTCTTTGAAAGTGTCAATGTATCATATTGTGCGCAAAAACAAATACTTGAAGTTTTAAATTAGAAAAATATTTCGAGGATCTCTTATTGTAGAATCCTTTCCTTTAAGAAAATTGAATTCCTAAAAGTGACGTTATCGTAGGTAAATTTTGGCATTTGTTGATTCAGAAGCAAATAAGGTTCAAAACACACACACGACGCCACTTACAGGTATCCAATTATATCTGATTAAAATCCTATGATCAAGCATAATCACTTCACTTCTTCTCGAGTTGCAAGGATCCCAATCTTTATTCATATCTCTTGAAATATTAAACATATGTTAATTTGAAGATTAATCAGGATACTGGAAGTAATATAGTATTTGAGAAACTTAATAATTTTGAGGTAAGGAAAGTCTCGAGTTTATGTTAAAAAAGTTAAAAATTGAAAATTTGAAAACAATTTCGAAAATCGTGATTTAAGAATCGTTTATTAAAGAAGATAGTATTTTTTTTTCCAAATTTATAGTTTGAAACTCTTAAAAAAGTTAAAAATTGATATTAATTATTTCGATAAATAACAATAATAATATTAATAATAAAAATAATTTTTGCACATTTTTTGAACTGAGCATGAGTATCCCAATTTCTCAATACTTTGAATTAATGTGAAATTAAAAGATGTTCTAACTGTCCTTGAATGTTGGATGATTTCAAATTATCTGTTGATTTTTGTTGAGCAATTATATTAAATAAATGCTATAGTTAGGGGAGAGGGGGATACATTTCAACATGGGGCACCTTTCAGCATCTAGAATTTCTGCCTTTTAATATTGCTTAATGATTGGCCTATATGCCAACCAATAAGCTTTAATTATGCATAACTGTTAACATTTAGTTTTAACAACTATTTTTTTACAACTGTTGTGTTACTCTGCGGAACAAGTTCTAACATTCCAAAAGTGAAAAGACAGTTTTGATTTTGAAAGTGTTTATCAACCAATTATCTTTTAATAAGGTAATTGATATTTTTTTCATCAACTAGCTTCTAATTATATTATTTATTAGTAATAAGTCTTTTTCTAAGGTGGTTGATAATACTTTAACCAAGATGTCTGTACCAGGGGTAGATTTTAGTAGAGCTTAGGGGGCACATTTCAACAGTGTTGAAAGGTGTCCGGGCTTATTATTTTTTTTGTTAAGTAATTTTGAAGAAATCATTAGTCTGCAAAAAGTCTATTAATTCAGGTTGTTACATAAAAAATACTCAACTTTTTCTTTAAGGCATTATTCTAAACTTTTTGAAATGATGTGAATTTGTTCAAGGAAGCATGTTAATAATTATTTTTTCAACTATATCAAGTTTTTTTAAAAACTTAAAATCGAGATTCAGTTAGTTACATTGTTGTTGAAAATAGAATTCATTAAGAGAGTCAATAAAATAATTATTTTGAAATTTTATAAAAATATTCATTAAAATTTGTTTTTGAATAAAAATAATTTAAGAGAATTTGAAATGTTTAAGATGTAACATTCTATTAAATAAAATACTCAATCTTATTATTTTGAGGTCTTTCAGTTCATAAAAATGGTGCAAACCTACAAAAAAAGCCCACTGAACCAGAATTTAGTGAAGAAAACATTGAAAAAGCAATGGAAGCTGTCAGAAATGGTGCATCTTTAAGAGCAGCAGCAAGCTTATTTGGAATGGACTTTTCAGCTTTATTTTATAGATTAAAAAAAAGAAAGTCAAATAATTCTCTGGTTGATGAAACCAAGCAATGTACAACGAACATAAAATGCTACTGTTCCAAATACACAAGTGTACAAGTTTTTAATGTCAAAGCAAGAAACCCTGCTTTGTGAATACATAATTACATGTTCAATTCTCAATTATGGTCCAACTTACAGACAAGTTCGAAAACTTGCCTATGATTACGGAAAGTGCCTCAACTCTAAAATTCTAAACAGCTGGGACAAAAATAAAACGTCTGGAATTGACTGAGTTAAAGGTTTTATGAAGCGTCACCTACAGCTTGCGTTTAAGAAAGCTGGAAAGCACCAGCTTCGCAAGAGATACAGCTTTTAATAAAAAACATGTTGAAGAACTTTTCAACAATTACGAGAGAGATCTTACTTCTGGTTATTTTACAGCTGGTCAAATATATAACTTGGATAAAACTGGAGTTTTAACAGTTGTTCAAGCTCCCAATGTTGTTGCCAAGCTAGGAGCTCATCAGGTGGGGCAGGTAGTTTCTGGTGAATCAATGTTTTAGGAAATACTGTTCATCCTGTATTTGTTTTTCGAGGGTAAGGTAACATGATTCTATGTTATTTGGGGCACCACCAGGGAGTTTAGGTTTAGTCAACAGTCCCAAAAGTCAATACCTGGCTGGGCTTCTTTTTCTGGAGGTTCTCAAGCATATTAAAAAGCATACCCGATGTTCAACCGATAATAAAATACATTTGGTGATGAACAATCATGTAAGTCATTGTACACTGCTGTGCTGTTTGCTAAGGATAATGGTGTTGTGCTAGTTACCCTTCCTCCACATTGTTCTCATCGTCTCCAGCTTTTGGATGTTGGAGTCATAGGGACAGTCAAATCTAAGTTGAGAGCAGCTAGTTACCCTTCCTCCGCATTGTTCTCGTCGTCTCCAGCTTTTGAATGTTGGAGTCATAGGGCCAGTCAAATCTAAGTTGAGAGCAGCTAGTTACTCTTCCTCCGCATTATTCTCGTCGTCTCCAGCTTTTGAATGTTGGAGTAATAGGGCCAGTCAAATCTAAGTTGAGAGTAGCACAGAATGATTGGATGGTATCGAATCCAGGTAAGGCTATTATCATACATAACTTGGCTGCAATAGCAAATACTGGGCTGGGATAGCCTGGTCGGTAGGGCGCTGGACCCATATCCAAGAGGTCGTGGGTTCGATCCTCACCGGCCGAAGACTCCCCGTGTAGTAAATGGTGACTGATGCACGTTAAATCTGTCGAGTCTCAAAGTCCTCCATGTTCCCACAACAAATCAATACCTCTGGGGGTACTGATCCAGGAGTTTCCTTGTCTTCTGGATTGGTTCAAAATTACAAGGCTACGGAGTTGAACGTAAGTAGTCGTAAACCCATGAAATTGGGTCGGCTGTTCAACGACGGTTATAAAATAAAAAAAATAAAACAAAATAGCAAATACTGCACATACTTTATCATTTACAAACAAAAACATCACTGCAGGTTTCACCAAAACTGGAATCTGGCCCTTTTCACGTTCCGTTTTTACCGATGAAGACTTCGAACTGTAACTGTTTCGCAAGCTTCTATTAATTCTAGTGAAATTCTTCGTGAGGATCAAATCACTGACGAAAGGTGTAAAATAGATTGTCTCCCAAGTATTAGTAAAGAAAATCAGAATTTTTGCACACCAACAAGGTCAACTGAAAGTAAACCTAATGATCCTAGGTTAATAACACCTGCAGATGTGAGACCTTACCCTAAATCCATTACCAGGGCTAAAGAAAAAGGTGGGAAAAAGGGAAAGCCCAAAACATTGACTGAAACACCTGAGAAAAACCGCATTCAACTAGAAACTATTCAGTTATTGGAAAAGAAGAGGAAATCAGTGTCAAATGAAATTAAGCTCAAGTTAAAACCATTAAAAAAATTATTTGTTGAATCGTCTGAAAGTGAGTGTGCAGATGACATTTCTTTACACGATGAATCAGAATGTGAAGATTTTTTGAAGCCTTCCACTACAGATATTGAAGAACAGATGGATTTAGAGATAGCTGATGATACATTAATCGAGGTTAATGACTTTGTTCTTGTTGAGTTCTGTGGAAAGAAAAAAAAAGTATTATTTGTAGCAGAAATGAAAGAGATAGATGAAGACAGCTGTAAAGTAAATTTTATGGGAAAGAAGGAAGATTCTTGAACATTTTATTTTCCAGAAAAAGAGGATATTAGTAGTATAGATCGAAATGACATTAAAATGAAACTGCCTCAACCAAGTTTAGACGGAGGAACAGCTCGAGCTGCATTTTTCATGACATTCTCGGTAAATTTTGATTTAATTAAAGATAAAATAATGTAGAAAAAGCATAAATCAATCCATTATGTTTATTCATTATTTTTATAATTATTATTTTATGAATAAAGTTAATTTTCCAAAATGTATGATGTTGTTACATTCCCTTCGATTGTTGAAATGTGCCCCACCACCAACTGAAAACTGCCCCCCAGGAAGGGTGGATTTCAGCAAAATACATGGTTCACTAAATATTTAAAATTAGGTATTTTGTCTTTGGCTTAGACCTATAGAAAAAATTGAGAGGTTACCATAAATTTAGTAAATAGCAATTAGAACTTAGATTTTTAAGTAATAAAACTTCCCAAATAATTCTTTAGCAAAAAATGTTGAAAGCTGCCCCCCTCTCCCGTCCGTTCAATTGCTTCAAGATGTCTCAGTTGCAAATAAATTTTTTGGCATAACTTTTTTAATATAATTCTTACACACTTTTTTCACGTTTAAAATCATAGAAATTGTATTTCAGTTCTACCCAGGAACACTACACGCCTCTTCAAGAGCCGTGCTGCTCAGAGGATAATGCGTTTGTCTCCCAATGAGGTGAACCGGGTTCGAATCCTAACAGTGGTTGGTGGATATGAATTCCGCAGCCGGTTCGCACCGACCACAGTGCTGACGTAAAATATCCTCAGTGGTAGACAAAATCATGGGTTAGAGTCCCCCTTGCCGTCAGATAAACCATGGGAGTTTTTCGTGGTTTTCCTTTCCTAATTAATTTAATTTAAAATACTCTGCTATTTAAATACTCTCTAATTTTACTAAAAATACTCTGCTATCGATAAGGCAACTGTCTCTTAATGTTAGCAAGATTTTGCACTATAACGTAGCATCCCGCAAGCTTCTTTACATAGCTTTTGAGCAAGCTCTGTTGTCGAAGAGGTGTTGTTTTGCGGTCACTGCGCTAGACAGAACTTATCTTTGTGAGAGCGTAGGATGCTAAAATTCACGTAGCATCCCGAATGTTCACGTAAGTATGTTACAGTAGGAAAATTAAGTACAAATTACAATGGAAAAATTAAAGCTCTCTGCTAAAATTGTGCCGAAACATCGCACGCGGACGTACTAAATGCTGTACGGAAGTGATAAGTTTGTTTGTTTGAGTCACAGCATTCATATTTATGGTATGAAATATGTTAAAACAAACTTTAAAAGGCCAGATTAGCCTGGTTGGTAGGGTGCTGGGCCCATGTCCAAGAGTTCGTGGGTTCGATCTCCGCCGACCGAAGACTCCCCGTGTAGTAAATGGTGACTGATGCACTTTAAATCTGTCGAGTCGCAAAGTCCTCCATGTTCCCATAACAAATTAATACCTCTGGGGGTACTGATCCAGGAGTTTCCTTGTCTTCTGTATTGTTTCAAATTTATAAGGCTACGGAGTTGAACATTACTAGTCGTAAACCCAAAATTATGTTGGCTGTTCAACGACGGATAAGAAAAGAAAAGAAAAAAAAAACATAAAATAAGCTTTAAAATTTTAAACAAGAATCCTCTACTTTACGGAAAATTATATGATTCAATTTTCTTATTATGTTAATTGGTAACATAATAAGAAAATTGAATCATGTAATTTTCCGTAGATTAGCATGAAGATAGTCAAATCGCTTGTTTTTTTTAAGAGGACTCTCATGCAATACTTATGTTTTCTCGAGAAATCTTAAAATAAAATCTCAATGTAAGATTTTATTTCTCCATTATTAGGTAGAATTTTCTTTATTAGCGTACTTGAAATAAATTATGCCTTTACAATATAACTTTACCCAACAGAAGTTTTGACCATAACACATAGTTGAAGTCTATTTTAAACAATAAAGTTCATTCCCCAAAATACAGTACAACAAAACATTTCGTTTGATTTACAGAAATAAATGTTTAATTTTTTTGATAATAAAAGTTGAAAATATTACAAAAATAAAAGTTGGAATAGTTCTTCATTTATGGTCCTTTGATTTAAAAAAAAAAGTAATGCTACCATTGAAAGGTTATCATCTTCAAATTTTTAAAAAAAAAAATTATAAAAAATGTGCGCATTACAGCTTGGTACATTCTAAGTAGACTCCGTCTCGCTAAGGAAGCATCGAAAATTGCTATTTTTTTTTATAGGAAGATGAACCTGCTCCATTTAAAAAAAAATGATATCCTCGGGGGATGAAAGTTTTTCGCTCGGAAGAGTATAGAAATGAGATAAAATATTAAAAAAATAATGTAAATAAAAAACAAATCACGCTTCGATGATTGGAGTATGAATAAATAAGTGGAAAAATAATACCCGACAAGTTGTAGTTGAAAACATTTCCATTCTAATATCTCGCACTTTTTTGCATTTTGTTATAAATAATAGTTTATAAAAATGTTTGTTCTTTTCTTTATGTTTGAGTTCGTTGAAAAGTGAGGGTATTTTATCGTTCATAGAAGTGGAAAGTAATTTTTCAGATGGCTTCGTAAAAAGATTAAGATTTCTGTTGAATGTATGAAACAAGATTCATAAAACATTTTTTTTAAAAAAATGCTTTTTTTCCCTTTAAGAGTTTCGCTCTTGTGAGCATAGAAAAAATTCCGAGTTCTTACTTATTTTAATAATGGAATCATATATGCTAATCTTGATCGGTTGATTATGCAGAGAAATCGGACTGTCAATATCAATGGAAGAGAATACACTGCACGTTTCGTTAATTCATCAATTTTTAAATACTGATATAGATAACTGTAAAACACATATCGGTAGATGACTATATATATTTTTTGGAAACTCTTGAAAATTACGTGATTCTATTCAGAAAGTATCTCAATATTTTGCTGATCCTAATAACGGGATCATATATGCAAATATTGAAGAGTTAAGAAATCGGACTTTCAATATCAATAGAAGAGAATATACTGCACGTTTCGTTAATTTATCAAATTTTAACTACTGATATAAATACTGTTAAAAACATATCGGTCGATGACTATATATTATTTTTTTTAGAAACTCCTGAAAATTACGTGATTCTACTCAGAAAGTGTCTAAAGATTTTGCTAATCCTAATAATTGGATCAAATATTGAACCGTCGAGAAATCGGACATTCAATATCAATAGAAAAGGACACATTGCACGTTTCGTTGATTTACCTATTTTTATTTACTGATATAGATATTGTTAGAAACATATAATTACATAATTATGTATTTTTCATTGGAGACTTTTACTAATCATGTAATTTTAATCAGAAAGTGTCCTGAGGATTTTGTTTGTCTTGCAGATATTTGCAGATATTGAACCATTGGTTACATAGTGAAATCGGATTACCAATAACGATAGAAGAGGAGGACCCACTGCACTTTTCCTTAATTTACCTATTTATATCTACTGATATCGATATTGTTAAAAACAAACATATCGGTAGATGATTATATAGATATATATATATTGGAGATTCTTACTAATCATGTGATTTAACTCAGAAAGTTTCTTGAGATTTTGGTTATCCTAATAATAGGAACATATCTGCAAACGTTGAACAGTTGAGCAATCGGAATTGAACATTAACTCTAATTTAATAAAAAGAAGAAAATTTTTTTTTGTTTAATTTGTTTTATTTTTAAAAAAATATAATCCTGATACATTTACTTAAGAACATTTTTTTATAAAGCAATAATTGCATATGTTTTTCAGTGAAATATTTACTAATTTCAGAACTATACCCACTTTACCCCACTCTGGGGTAAAGTGGGTATACCGAAACATATTTTTTAATGCATTATTGTAAGAAAACAATCAAATAAAATAAATAAATTATGCCTCATAATTAATCTGTATGAATCCAATGTAATTAAAATGCAATAAAAGTTCCAATGAAATAAATTAAGGGTTTGGTTTTAGAGCCTTCTTTAAAAAAAAGTTTGATTTTGTACTTAATTTACCCCACCAGACCCTATAAATTTTTAAAAATGTTTTATTAAAAATAAAAATAAGTAAATTAATATTAGTTACGCATTATTTAGTTGGTATAATATAATAATTTAAAATCATTATTACTTTTTAAATGTGTTTAAGAGATAAATTTGAAATTAGATAATTTTAAATTAATTTTTATCTAGGAAATATACATTGTTTAAAAACTATTAAAAATTTATAAAAATATTTGAATAAAAATGTATATTATAGTTATTTTATATAAAGATAATTATTTTACCCTTAATTATTTAGTTCGATTTAATATTAGTAACCTTCAGGAAGGAATTAAAACTATCCTTGACACATTATATTTCATGGGCAGATAAATATTTTTTCCCGAAAACATTCAATTAAATGTTTGAAAAAAATGTTGATGGAGATAAATAACCTAATTAACTACTAATTATGTATTAGGTTCTTTTCTTTCACATGAAATACTGTAGATTAATTCATTTGTATTGGATTAAATTTATCTGATTGTTTTGCCACCGATTGATTCATAAACGATAGAAAGATACATTGGGCAATTTTAAGTACTTTGTTGTTATAAAAAGTTCTTAGTTTTAAATTTACTTAATTAGTTTCTATTTTAATTAATCGTACAGGTTGCAACGTTTGTGAAACCTATTTTAGATTTAATTGAATGCACACTTTTTTTTAAATCGAGGCTGATGATTTATTGTGTATAGTATCTTCAATAGGTAAATAACGCTTTAGTAGTTAAAATGTTTTACTTGTTACGAATTTAAATAAATAATTTGTTTCAGAGGAGGTAGAAAACTTGACACCTTGCATTCTAGACTTTAATGATCATTATCAAATTTATAACAAATAAATATTAGATAATAACTTAAAGGAAATAAAAAATATTTTTGTTTTAAATTATCTTTGAAAAAACAAGTTTTGTAATTGGTTTTAAAATGTTTTCAATCGTTCAATTAGTACCATGCGTATGAAAAAAGGAAAAGATAAAGTAACACTAAAATAAAAATTATAAAAAAAATAAAAAAAATAAAAATAAAAATAAAAAAATTTCAAGAGCAACCAAAACTTGACTTTTTTTTTTTAATTAACTTATTAGGACCATAATTTTGATCAAACCTATACACATTAAAAAATGATAAGTTTATTCAGAAAATCTTCTTTTTTTATCTGATTTTATAGCTTAATTAGTTAGGATATGCTTTTCAAACTATTATTGTATCGTATTACGTGAAAATTTGTTCATTTGGTCAAAAAGTTATTCGGAGGCATTCGATTTCTTATTACTCTTGTTCGATTACTTCTAATAAAAATGTGTATTTTAAGCTTGTAATAGTTTAACATAAGAAGAACAAACGTTGTCTTGAAATAGTTAAAGGGTTTTAAAAATTTGTCAATTATACTTATTTTCAGTGTTCAACTTAAGATAAGGTAAGGTTAAGATCCAATTTTCAACTTATATTCCTGTTTTATTTACATCAAATGTAGTTCGGAAACTTCTTTTATTTATTTTTTTTTTTGCTTTGGATCTATTACCTACAGGCACTTTTTGATAATTATTTTGGATACTTGTTTTAATTTACAGTATAGAGTTCGGAACCTTTTGCAAAATACAACTTATTAGCCCTTTTTAAATGTAGAAGGTGAAACTTAATTATAAATACAAAGTTTTTTTTCTTTCTTTTTTTTTAAATGTGTTTACTGTGGTTTAAAGTCACCACTTTAGGTAAGTTGCAAATTAATTTGTAACCTTAAAATCGAATAAAATTTTATTCTAACACAAAATAAACCTTGTTTATATCGAATAGACGCAATATTTTGAAAGCATCTTAAGAATTGCAATATTTAATTTAGAAAAAATTGCGGGGGGAAAGATAAAATATTTATTAAAAAAGACAAAAAAGTAGTAAATTTAAATTTATTATTAAAGTTTATAGTTATGAATAATTAAATTGTTATTTTTAATTCTATTATAATTATTTCCTACGGAGTATCCATTAAAAATGTCGATTATACTGTTATTATTTGTAACGAAACATTAAAATCAACGTCAAACAAAAGATTGTTTTAAAAAACTTTGTATGGGTATGTAAAATGCTATTTTTTGTATGTTCTACTTGGGCATTTGCATTAATTAGATAGAATATTTCAATAAGGTGAGAAAATGTCCCAGAAATTAATTTCGTTCTTTTTAAAAATGTTAGTGGAAAAATACCAATGCAAAATCTTTACTTAGTTCTATGAAAAACGGTCAAGACGAAAATATACTTTTAATAACTTTTTTTCTGACTTTTGGTCAGTTTTTTTTCCAATTCAGACCACGTGTGACGGTTCAAAAAGTCAAGGAAAAAAAACTCTGAGAAAAGTGTGAACCACGGATGAAACGTTTTAATATAAAATCAGAATCAAATCGAAAACTTTAATAACTTTTCTCTCTATTGTTTCTTAGTAATAATTAAAATTTTATGTGACTCCTTTTATGTTATCAATAAGTAGTAATCTTTTAATCTATTGTATCGGTAATATGGGTCAAAAGCGTTTACAAGATGAAAAGAAAAGTAAATCTCATGAAATAAAAATTTAAGTTGCTCTGAACTATTCCGAAATTTGTAATCGACAGATTAAGAGCTTTGATTCAGTTTATTTTCAAAACATATAAAATATGTTCAGTTAAAGCTATATAACTTTACTTTATCATTAACATTTTATTTTATCTGATTTAAGAGTTATATTAAAGTATAATATTGATACTAAATTTTCTATTCCTTAAATGAAAGTAGTAATATTTCGTATAGCTTCATTTCTTTTTACAGGTCTACAATCAAGAGAAGTTGCAAGTTCTTATGGAATAAAATTGAAATTTAACCTTAGTTTTGGACACAATAGATTTAAATATCAATTATATATTTAAGATAAGCAACTTTGTTTTTTTAATCATTATAAAAACAATGTGGTCTAAATTCTTCAGTGTTGCATGCAGACCTTGTTTAAAATCTTCAATATAAAAATACTAAGATAACAAAAAATAATGATAATGTTTCTCAAGAGAGAAATATGCGAAAGGAATTGCAGATTCTGAGGATTGTCTTAGTAACTTTTATTTTTAATTAAATTGTATGCTTAGATGTATGATATTATTTCAAAACCTAGAGAGATTCGTGAAATCATCATTTTATAGTGAACTTAGCAAAAGAAATTAAGTAAACTAGTGAATTTATTGATTCAAGTATCATCTAGTGAAAGTTCATAGTTGTTAGATGGACAATGTGTATATAATTTATATCTAGTGTATGATAACCTTAATGTCTTATTGATGATTTTATAATCTCTTTGTAATGAAAAATATAGTAAGAAGATAACTTCCTGATAAAAGTAAAGTTAGTTTAACAATTATAAAAAGACATTTTTTCTTATGTGTGTTCAACTTTTTCATCGATGGCAGAATCTGTTGAGAAATAACGCTTTTTCTGCGGTTAAATATTTAAAACTAGGGTCTTCAACCTTTAGCGCCTGAGGGTAACAGCAGTAAGTTCGGAAAATCACGTAAGCATCACGTGTGCTAGATAATTTAAGTATAGAAATTCAGTAGCAGGAAAAGAATTTAATTGTAGTGTGAGTTTCTGAGTTTTTTTTAAATTCATTGCGTGTTTAAAGTTTGAAAAAGACTCAGTGGGGAGCATTTCTTAATGGTAGATATTTTATTTAAGTCATAATAGAGATGCACAGTATTTCTTAATGGATGATGCGAATGAGAACCATCGTGTTAACATTACCCCACGCCTTTGTGTATGATTACAGTGATATTAGTAATCCTTGTCTTCCATCCACTCATAAAAAATCAATATTTCTACTTATGCACTGTATAAATTTCCAGCTAAATTACGGTATAAAGAACCGGCACTTTTGTGCAAAGTACTGGCCCCATCTGCAAAATCCATTTTACCGTAAATATTATATTGCAATTTTTGCAGCAATATTTATTTTTGTAGAGTGATTCAGTTATTTTACGGTAATTATTAATGTAAAAGTTACGCGTATATCAGATTTTATATTCGTAACATGTTCCGTTAAAAATGGGTAAAAAGTACCGGCTCCCTCAGTCCGATACTTTTACAGTAATTTGATCTAGATTTTTCCATTGTGGCAAATACATTATTAAAGTTTAATTCACATTGAGTCAAGACATTGATCAAACAAGACTATAAATTTAAGTCATTTGTTTCAATTTTAAAGTGCAACATCTCTTGCAAATTTCTCTACAATAGTGAATTTTCAATCATAACCAACGGTATCTGTTGCATTTGTTGATTCATACATTGTTACAGAATAAAGCACAAATTCTTACATTTGAATTTGGGCGTACTGACAATCCTCTGCCCATCTCTCAAATGTCAGATCATATAAAATGATAATTACTTAAATAAATTATACTGAAACTTTAAATGCATGCATAAGACCTTCCTTAGCGAATTCTCGATCATAAAGGGTACTTTATTTAATAACAGCCCACCCAATTCTGAGTTTACGACTATTAAAGTTCAACTCCGTTGCCTTGAAATGTGGAGCCCAACCCAGAAGACAATGGAACTCCTGTATCAAGCGTTGAGACAAACTAGACTTTCTGGAGTACTTTTTGATAGAACTAACCCACCCGTCTAACACTGAGGATGTTTCACATAAGCACAGTGGTCCTATCAGTGCTAGCAGGGAACAAAATTCGTATTGTTCAACCACCGCTGGGTTTCCAACCTGGGATTCCGTATTAGGAGATTTAATCTTTAATACCTGAGATACCACAGCTCAATGTATAACAATTAAATGGCATATTTCAATTAATTTATTTTGTATCTCAATCCACTTTGTCGCTGAAACAAGTTTGGCTTGTTAATTTCTTAACCCTAACTGCAGCATAAATGTTAAGTATTAGGTTTCAAGCGTTTGAACATAAACTCATTTCTCTGAAATAACAAAATATGACACCTTTAGAATAATAATTGTATTTTTTCAATGATCAAGTTGTTTATTAACAAAGTTTTGTATTGTAAAATAAGTTTAACAACGCAAATTATTCTTTCATAGCTAGCAGGCCATGTGATATAAAGTTTGCTAGTTAACGTACAATAAAAAAAAAGAGATCATTGAGAAAAATGAAATAAACATCTTGACAGATATAGTACTTTTTATACTTTTTTCAATATTGAAATTGGTTTGGAATAAACTTGTACGAATGAAACATTAAATGGAAAAAAGCTAAAATTTATTCACAACCTCAACTTAATCTGAAAATTCGAAAACTATTCGGTATTACATTTCCACTTTAATCAAAATGGAGTTCTAATGATAGAAACTAATCTCAAACAATTTTTAAACTTACTTATAAGTATCTCCTCCTAATTCCTTTTGCTGTTATAAAGTTGCAATCATTTAAAAAGAAAGAAAAGTTTAAAAAAGGTATGGTATATTTCATTTTGTTAAATAATGATGTTTAAAAATATGAAAGCAGAACACAAGCAGACGATTTTATAAAAATCCTTCTTTTTGTCAATTTTAAACGTTGGTATTCAAAAATTTTTTTTCATCGAAAGCAGTTTAATTTTTTTCTTAAAACCAATGCGTCAGTTTGAAAAAAAAAATGAAAAAATTTTAACTTACAAAATATTTTTTAAGTTAACTCTATTATTATTTTGGCTTATAAAAATAAATAATTATCTTTTTGAAAAAACATAATTAAAATTATACAAAGAACCGAATTCATTCACTTTACTTTCATCGTTTTCTTAAAAAGTAATTTTATCTTCTAGAAACTTAATAGAACTCGCTATTTTGTTTTCATGTTCTTATTTTTAACTTTCAGCTTCATTTAACTTTTCGCAGACGATTTTTTTTTATTAATTTCGTTTTTATTAAATCGTAAAGCAACCTCATTTTAATTGAAAATATTTATTTCATTTTATTTTTCTAAATTTTCAATAAACTTTCCTTTCCCTCTATAAACAGGTGGTCAATAGAAAATGACGGACACTTCTCCACCTTGGGAGAGGACATTAACCCTTCTTTTGAGGTGAGTAACTTATTTCAGATGTTATTTCGATGAAGAATCGTTTGTTGAAATTTATTCGACGTCCTGATTTACATTCTTTTTACAGATGATGTGCGGTTTGGTATTCGTATCACTAATTCGTGAACCCTAAAGGAACTTGAGAGGGATAATGCCCATCTGCACCAAATTACATTTTAAGCTACTAAATGCTCTTAGAATAATATTACATTTACTGAGTGAAATAATATTCATTGAAAACATTACAGATAAAAACATTTCTTTATAAATATTTATACCACTAACTAAATTACATTCACATGTTATCACGTACATGCATGATTGTTAGGTACCTATTTGAAAATGGTTATTTAAATTATAATATTTTAAGTTTCAAATTATCGTTGGATATTTCGGAAGTTCATACCTACATATTTTCTTTAGCACTTCGATTTTTCGACATGAAATTTTTCGTAGTTTTCCATATCTAGTTTTCTGTTTGTTTAAATAAGCAAAATATTTGTGTTAAAGTAAAACTAACTCATTATAGTTTTAAGCAGCTTACGTAAAAAAAAATTACGTGAACTGCTCGAACCAGAATTGCATTTAGAGTAAAATAAGTTCGTTAGTGTACTGTTGGTTGTTATTTTTGTAAAAAAAAAAATTCACCAAAATGTTAATCACCTGATTATTTCCAAAATTTTGAGAAAAAGGTTTTACAGTAAATTAATATAGAGGCAAGATATTTTTAACTATTAGAATGATGAATCTTGTTCTAATCAGCTTATGTCAAAAATAGGAATTGCTTTATTTTACATTGTGCCTTTTAACCCTTCCATAGCATCATGTGACAGTTCTGTTTTAAGACTTTTGTTCAAAGGGTCACTTAAGTTCATTTGAAATGTAAAGGGATTGTAAAAGGACTGGTATATAACGATCGATAAAATTAAATTTTTATACAATTCTATCAATATAATTCAAATACTACTTTCAAATCTTGCATTTTTTTTTACAACTCGACAGCTCTAATGAAAAGAACTATGATTACTACTAATGATTTATTTGTAACAGAATATTGTTTGTCTGATAAACGTTATTTGTTTGACTTTGTAAAAAACAGTTAAGCATAAGCTTGTAACAATTAAAAAAAGAACTATTTCTACTTAATATATAGAACACATTTTTATGGAAATATACAGGAACTACATTAATTGTTTTGAATAATATTTACTTATGAAGTATATGACTTGGTCATTAAGTATTCTATCATAAATTTAGCATGTGGTGTAAGTTATTGTTTGTGTCATGCATTTATGAGTGCTTTTCATTATTATTGTTTGTGTTTTTTGTTTACTCTATCTTTGAATACTTAAAATTGAAACTACTTTCATGGTACTTTTTCTTGAACTAATTAAAATGTAAATTATTTTCAAGATTTTCAATTTATTTTAAATATATAAAAAATTATCATAATTATTAAGAAAAACGTTAGAAATAAAATTTACATTTCATCCAGCCACAATACAGTACCATACAACGCATATGTCTATATAATGTCTGTGAAATATTTCATGGTCTTAATATCCATGTTCTATACATTACTAATTTTAAAACAAACTGGCAGTTCAAAAACTGCGTGCAAAACTGAAGGAAATATTTTTTCAACGTGAGCTTGAAATAGTTTTTTAAGTTTTGCATTTCCCTTAAAATTTATTATCAAACACGCATAAAGCATCCAGTTTCTTGTATAGCCTTTTTATTTTCTGAAGCTTTTTTATCTTCCTTTTTGCTTAAAATGACCAAAAAATAATAGTGTTAATTGCTTAATTATTTATATATTTGCATTCATGGGTCCAAGATACAAATGTCTTAAAAAGTTTGATGATTTTTTTCACTTAAGAACGCATTTAATTTTGTTTCCAATAATTAAAAATTATTTTTTTCTTTAATTATATCAAAATCATTTTCGTCCTAATATTTACAAGTTTTTTCTAACTTTAAAGCCATATATTTCAAAATCTATCAAAAAAAGATATTTATAGATTCAATGTAATTATTTAGTTAATCTTCAGAATATTAACTGAATATTTATAATTATTCTGTTAGTCTTAAGAAAATTTATAAAAATATTCGACGTTTTATTGTTAAAATAATAATAAGGAAAAAATAAGTAAACACTTATAGCAAAAACCACTGAAAAATATTAAGCTATGGATAATTTAATAAATAGTATTTTTAGTTACCAACAGTAGAAAATTAAATTTCTTTACGTGTTTAAATTTTAATATTATTTTTAAAACTGTCCCTGAAGATTCGTTAGTATTTTTTATATACTTATTCTATACTACATATACAATTTTGCATGGTAGAATACCCACCAAATAGCGATATAAAGCACCGGCACTTTGGGAGCATCACCTGTAAAATGCATTTTATCGAAAAATCCATTTTTACCCCAAAATATTATAGGGCAATTTTTACAGTGGTATTTATTTAATTAGAATGATTCAGTGTTTTTACGTTAATTATTACTGTAAAAAATACTGTATATAAGATATTTTGTTCCATAACATGGAATTAAAAAAGGAATTTATGGTAAAAAGTACCAGCATCCTGAGTGCCGATACTCTGTACCGTAATTTGATCAGGAATTATGCAAAGTGTATGTATTTTTTTAAATCAAAAATGTTATTTTAACCTACTTTTTTAGCAAATGTTTTTCAAAATATAATTGGTAAAATGTTTTCATCAAAGTCTTACGTACTTTTTAATTTTTTTTTAACATATTACATCGCTTAAATTTTATGGATTTATAATATTTGAAATAATGCAAAATGGTGTTTAGACGATACTTATTTATTGATTTCGTAATTAATTATCGAAATTAAGTCTCCTCAATTTGTTTCTGGAAAAATCTCCTGGAAGATATAGTTAACTCATTTAGAAAATGCCTATACTCACAACAAGACAACCCCTAATTATCGCAAAACAAGAGTTCTTTATTTATTACCATTCACAATTCCTGTTCTTATCTTCCATTTCGAATACAGAGACGAGCGTTTCAAAAGATTTCGATGCAATCGTTGGGCAGAACTAGGTAAACACCGTGAGTATTTCAGATACTTCGTTTGTGTTTAATAAGATCTTAACTCTAGATTCATTAGAATAGTGCAAAGAAGAAAAAAATCTCCTAACAAATGAAGTCATGACTTGTATTCATTTTAAGTAAAAGATGGTTAAAATCGTGAATGATTTAAATGTGGGTCGCCAACTATTTGGCCCAATATTTATATCTCATTTCGTGTTAAATGGGTGGAATAGTTATGAAAAAGATATTTTAATATTTAATACGAGCACGATAAAAATGAGTTATGTTTCATAAAGCCGTGAGAATATCGGGTATGGCTAAAAATATACCAAGGTTTTAATTTCAATGTTAAAATATTTTTTTGTGGATCCTTGAGTGATAAGATAAAATGAATGCTAAAATAAACCTGAAACAGTATTAAATCTTGATGAACTCAAATACAGAACTCGTTTTTATAATTTTAAATTTGTGAAAAGATATTCTACAAGCTTTGTGTTTATCTGGGAATTGCTAACAAATATCAGCAAAAATTAGGTTTAAGCTAGACATAAACTACTAGACTATACACAACTGCATGTTTAAAAAGGGCAATGATCATTGGACATATAGCCTAATTATGTCAAAACATATTCTAAAACGATGCCAAGGTCAGAGTTCTAATGTTTATTTATTTTTATAGCTCAGAGAGAAATATTTATTTTAAACATTTCTTATCAAAAACCTTTTGATTTATTTTTTAAAATATGCTTCAGGATTGTATTTGAAAAATTTTTTTTTTAATTGTTGGCAGCGAAATAAGTGGTATAACTATTAAATATTTTTTACCAACTTTTCAGTGAAAAAAAAATAAAAATTTTACATATTTTTTGATTCATCATTAGATTTTTTTTTTTAGTTTACCTGTCAGTTAGGTTAAACACTTTAGTTTTTACTATATTTGGCTCTAGTCAACGTCACGTAGCCATTACTTACCTTAACATGAAATGTTTTTCTCCTGATAAAACAATTTTTTCAAGTACAGTTTCTTAAAAAATAACAGAATTACATGTATGTTAAAAAGTAACAAAACTACGTCTATTTCTTTAATAATCCACAACTATATATATAAAAATAATAACTAAAGTTATAGCTTGTTTACTTTTGCGCATTCGTTCTACACATATGTGTAGCATAATTGAAATCCAAAGGGGAAGTATGGTTTACGTCCATTTTTTCACGGAAATGACGATAGTATCACTATCTGTTGCATTTTGATCATTACTAAGTTTTGAAAAATCAATAACGAAAAAAATCGGCTTCCCCCGAGAGTTATGACACAGTGAAAATAAGCCGTACTGAGGAAAAAACCCTTCCTTTCCGAGCAAAGATCGTTTTTTCCCTTCGTATCAGCTTTTACGGTCATAAAACGTTTTTCCCTCGTGTTGAAATCGAAGGAATTGAAGGAAACTACCGTGCAGAAATACGGTTGAACATTTAAATCTCACTAACCAATGGTCATATTTTATTTTCACAAAAATAAGTTTAATTCGTCGATGATAAACTTGAAATACTAACTTAAAATAATAACTAAAATATAAACTCAAAAAATTTTTAATTTTGATTAACTTTTGAGAAAAGAAAGTATAAAAAAAGTTTGAAAAAGCAAATCACGAATTTACTATGCAAATCCTTGCAACTTTTTTGGAGGATATTTGGTTACTTTAAATTATCTTGTGTAACATGAATTAGTATTACTTAAGGTGATAACATAAAATATTGAGTCACATTTTAACATAGACTAATTTTGCTGCACTGTAACATGTAATATTGTACTTTACAATATGCAATTCTTAATATGTATTAATAAAGTGTTAGATCATGTAAATTATTTTCCAGATAAAAAAAATATTTCTTTCAAATTATTGTTATTTTTTTACAAGCTGAAAATTCATAAATAAATGTCAAAACGTCATGGTTATCGAAACATAAATATGGGAAATTACATATGAGCATCTGAGAATCATAATCTTTCATTTCTGAGACTCTTATTAATTTAAGGAAAAAAACAAAGTAAATAAAATATTTTGAAACTTCTTGTAATGTGAATAGTGAATTTATGACGTATTTGTGAATTTAGTTTAGTAAAAACAAAAACAAAATCACATAATTAAGTTTTTACAGATTGGGATATTAAAAATAAAAAAAAATTGCTTTTTAGTGCAAAAGAAAGTTTATTAAATTTATTTATACATTATAAAACTTAATACCTTGTTTCTGTATTTTGAAATATTTATAAGAATTTCTGATTCTTTTAGATACTTAAAAATATAAAGTAATAAATACTTAAAAAATACTATTTTATAGTAAAGTTTAATTATATCTAATCAATAAAGTTCTATTTTTTTATATGGCTATGATTTGAGATGGTTTTCTTTTGCGAGATATCCATGAAAATTTAACTATTATATTCTAATTTCAAATACATTATTGTTCACATAATACCGTTAACTATGGATGTTTATAAAATAGAAATAATGATGACCTGATTAAAGGGGAATAAAGTTCAATCAGATAATGATGCGGTCATTATTTGAAGTTAAGACAAATTAAAGAAAATAAAATTGTAAGAATGATAATGACGTATAACAATTATTGTTGATATTAAAAAAAAAGGTAAGTTTCCAACAATGGGTCAAGATACCTTACTTTGATATAAATTCAAATCTTCTTAAAAGTTATTAATGCAGCACTATGAATAAAATGCACGGCATTATTATGAATCTTTTATTTAGGAGACATTCAACCCATTCATGACAATTTTTCTCATCAAAATATTATTATTAAAAGATTTCGATTAAAAAATATAGATAATTATGCTAAAATGCCTGATTGATATACTATTTGTGCAAAAGAGTTTTCTTTTTTAATTCATGTTTGAAACTGTTGTTCGTCGTATTAGGTAGCTATAATAAATCTGTATCAATAGTCTAATCTGCATATAAACAAATCTCGTATCTTAAGAATTTGTAATTATGTCCGAAATTGTCCTTGTTATGATCTACAATATTTGATATATATTGTAGGTCAAGACCGATCACGCAATTGAATACTACACGGGGAAATAAATTCTGGTGAAATTGCCGTACTGTATGGGAAAGACATTTCTGGTAAAAAGTGTCATAATTCTGGTTAAGAAATATGCAATATTTAAACGTTATGGTATATGGCAACGTTTTACGGAAACAGTTTTTAAATTCGTAGTTTTATTGCCACACATTTAGTAAAAATATAAAAATTAAAACTAAATTTAACCGAATAAATGGTTTTTTTTTGTCCTGCCTGAGGCATCATGATAAAATTACCAAATTTTACCATACATTAAACAAATTTTATCATATATTATAAAACCAATATTTTTTTGTTAATTTTACCAAAATTATTACCAAAATGCTTCGGTAAAATTGAAAAATGGAACAGGTTATGGAGTTTACTGAAATCATATGCTTCCACACAGAAATTTTATAATATCGATGCATTTAGTTTCACATAAAAATTTTACTATTACTACTTTTTGCTAACAGGTTTTCTTTTCTGAGAGGTTGGTATCTTTAATAAGTAATTTCAGCCACTTTCCAACTAGATTGATAAGATCTCTATTTAAAATTTTAGTGTCTGATTAAAATTGCAAGTTTTATAGTAACTTTATCCCCGTTTTCCTGTAAGCTTGAATTATTGAATTTCACCAGGAGCTCTATGCTTAATAATAATACAAGACATGATAGAGACAAGATTTATCTCTCATTAAAATTAAATTTTGGCATCGTTCAGATTTAAACAAACTAACAGACGTAAAACTTAAAAGATGGGAGTAATTTTTGAAAAAAAACTAATTTCTTAAATAGATTAAAAAGTAGAAAATAATTTTATTTTTGCAAAACCTAGAATGAAAAAGGAAATCGAATTATCTTCTTTATAAATTTCTATTACCTCCGAAATAAAGGTTTTTTCTGAATAAAGATTTTCCCTGAATAAAGTTCTTTTTCAATGAAATCACAAAAGTATACCGAAAAAGAAAAAGTATGTTTCAAACTACTAGAATACAATAAAATTTAACATATTTCTGGCTCTATGGGAACATAAGTAACAGCTCGGTAATTTTTACCGAAGTGATTTTGCTTAAATTAGTAATAAAATATAATTTAATAATGTATAAAATTTGGTAAAAGTAGTAAATTTGATAGTTTTATCAAGATACCTTAGAGCATGGCATAAAAATCATTCATTCATTTAAATTTATTTTCCAGCTTTGTGTTATTTCATTAAATGTGCTAAGAATTAAATAAATCATTATATTAAATGTGGTAATAAGAACTATAATTTAAAAAAAACACAGAATTCCTGTTAAACTGTTACCACAGTGTTAAAATTTTCACTCTAAAATTAAAATATATGGTAAAATAACCGTCAGAGGTCTATCTATCCAATGAACCATAAAGTTCACGGTAACGAACATTTTTTAGCTTTACGGCTTTGCAACCGTTTATAGCTTGTATGGTTAAAAAACCGCGAATACAAAACTATGCAGTTTTTTTAACCATTTACGACAATCATAATTTCAAAACTGTAAAGAGACATGTAACTGGACATTGGAGATAGTTAAGCAACTTTATAGAACTGCCATCTATGCTTGAATGAAAGCATCGTATTCTAATAGCCCAGGGTCACAAATTGGGGATTTCAGGGCACTGGAAACTCTTCACGTGTTGAAGGGATAGAGGAAATATCGTGGTGTCAACGCTGGGACTCGAACACCCGTTCTGTCGATCATGAGACTAATAGATTAGGTCTCTCGGTTATAGTACGTACCCATCATCAAGGAACCAAATGGCTTGATTAGGTGGGTCTAGTTGGTGCGATAAAATTCTGGTTGTTTAACAGTAGTAGGTGAAAAGAGTTAATAAACAGTTTTATTCAGAGGTAACAGTTTGTATATCATCTTATTTATGTTTTTTTTAATTGTTTTTTTGAATATGGCAAAATAACAGTTAAATAAATTGCTATTTAAAGATTTTTCCGATAAATTTAAAGCAGTACTTATGAATGGAAAAATTACCAAATTAATGGTTCAAAAATAGTATGTTTCGGTTTTATTTATCAGAATTATGCTTTTTTATTATCAGAAATGTCATTACCATACAGTACGGTAATTTTACCAGAATTTTTTTCTCCGTGAATATTTCAATAGCAATATATGTAATACTGAGATATTTTAAATTTAAAAATTAAAACCATTTTATAGATTAAACTCTTCTTAGATAAAACTTCTTATACATTAAACTCTTCTTTATAGATTAAACTCTAGATTAGGTCTCTCGGTTATAATACGTACCCATCTGCAAGGAACCAAATGGCTTGATTAGGTGGGTCTAGTTGGTGCGTTAAAATTCTGGTTGTTTAACAGTATTAGGTGAAAAGAGTTAATAAACAATTTTTTTCAGAGGTAACAGTTTGTATATCATCTTATATATGCTTTTTTTTATTGTTTTCTTGAATATGGCAAAATAACAGTTAAATAAATTGCTATTTAAAAATTTTTCCGATACATTTAAAGCAGTACTTATGAATGGAAAAATTACCAAATTAATGGTCCAAAAATAGTATATTTCGGTTTTATGTATCAGAATGATGCTTTTTTATTATCAGAAATGTCATTACCATGCAGTACGGTAATTTTATCAGAATGTTTTTGTCCGTGAATAATTCAATAGCAATATATGTAATAGTGCGATATTTTAAATTTAAAAATTAAAACCATTTTATAGATTAAACTCTTCAATAAATCGTGATATTAGAATTTCAACATCTCCCGATAGCTTAACAATTTTACTCACTCCTTGAAAGTAATTTAAAATGAGAGCCGGCTTATTCAAACTGTTATGAGCGGGCAGTTTCATTTTTACAACTCTTCTTTTCTCGACTTATTTGGTGCAATTGTCGGGGTTAAGAGACCTCCACAGGAGGTGGCTGCAGATAATGTAGGTTAATCTGAAATATTTTATTCTTTTTCTTTAAGTTCTGGTTTCTTTTCTAAAAGGTGTTTTCGTAAAAGGGAGAACCTGAAAAGTTGACCGCGAATGTAGGAAGCACGAGTTTTTGTTTGGGTCACAAAAGAAAAGAACAGACACCGGGGTCTGGATGGTCAACTTTAAGCAGATACGTAGCATAAATGAGGTGTCACGAAGCGTTTTATTTAATTCATAAAACGAAAACTCCTTTCAGAAATTAAATACTTAAAATCGGGATACACCGTACTGACTGGGTTTTTCCACACTGGTATATATATAAATATATATAAACCAGTATAGTATTTTGTATAGTAAATTTAGTTGCGGATTTATAATAAGTAAAAATATATTTATTAATTTTACATTATTCTTATTTTGAATTATGCATATAAACAATTAAATTTGAAATACGTAGTAAGCAAATTATTCCTGTAATGCAGTGCTTCCCAAACTTATGACTTTTGTGTACCCTTTCTAAATTTTTCGTAACGCTGTGTACCACTAATAAGAAAATTAAATGTATTTTTTTAAAAATATCTTTATTTTTTCTTTTTTTGTACAGAATTTTGTAGATACTAACCAGCTATCCATATTCTATGTTAGAAAAAAAAATTTTATTTTATAAAAATAATCTAAATAAGTAGAATTTATTATAAACCTTTACTACAAAAAAATTGCGAAAAGGTTCAAAAAACCAAAACTGTCTGCTTACACACCTAATTATTAACTGTTAACTTTGCAAAAAATAGTCAATAGAAAAATACATAATCGTAAATTTTCATGGCTAGCTTTGTTTTTAAATAAAAATTTTTAAAATTTTTGTTTGCTGCAAAATATTTCGCATAAGAGCGCGTACCCCCGCTGAACTGTTCCCATACCCCTGAGGGTACGCGTACCACACTTTGGGAAACACTGCTGTAATGTAATACTTCTCCTTAAAGCCATCTGGAAACAAAATTAAAAATAAAGGGTAGAATTGGAATATGAAAAAAAAAATTAAAGGAAACACCAAAATAGACATATTTTCATTGTTAATTTACGTGTGGATAATGAATAAAACATATTTATTGTTTTATATAATTCTTATTTTACGTTATTCCCTGCATGTTAGCAAATTTAAAATAGTTTTTACTTTAATTGCACTAAACATTAAAATGAGGTAATTTTAAAGGCAAATATAAATAAATAAAAACTTAATATGAAATCACGAGCTTTAAACCCATTTTATACAGTAAAGTGCTATTTTTATTCTGTAGTTTTACATTCATTCAGATATTACGAAGATCAATTGTTAAAAAAAAGAATTTGTACACAGACTCCAAAAATATATGTACAGCTTCATTTTTTCTTAGTTTTTAAGATTTGAAAATAATCACTCAAACAGAAATACTTAGAATTATTTATAAATTTAAAATAAACAAAATAGCTCAAAATTAGTTTTTTTAGTAGCAGTCATTACAAACTGCACTGAAATAAAAACATAGATAGAAATTTAAAAAAAATTATAAAACTCTAGAAAACAGTAACGATATTTTGGTGATTAATTTTTTACTAGCGGGTTTGAATCTGCGACCTCCACGCTTCCTTATTTAATATTGATACAGCCTGATACGTAACTGTTAAGTTGTTTATTTAGTTTTGCCTGGTTGAGGAATTAGTAAATTCAAAAAAAAATCTTATTTTTTGCAGTTTTAAAGATTAATATAATAGATGTTAGTTCATAGCTTACATTTCGAAGGAAAAAAATAACCGACCGAAAACAAAGAAAACAAGAGTTTATCTACTAAATAAAATAGAAATTATCAAACGATTTTATTTAGTATACTCTTGAATTGAAAAATTTTGCGTTATCTCAAATTACACTAATGCTGTTATTATTCCGACTCTTTTGGTTAAATTACCAAATTTATATTACCAAACAGATTGATAATAATACCATATTTTATTTGCAACTTTACCCTGTCACAATACCAAAGCACTACGGAAAAAATTTCCACACTTTTTGGTGTTCTTATAGAGCTAGAAAACACTGTTTTGGTAGTTTTGACAATACTTTTTTTTCAGTTTGAAAAGATATTCATGTGTATTCTGAGAATTTGGAAAAATATTAAAATGTTTTTTTTTTCTTCAAGAAATTTAAAAACATTTACGTTTTGCATTTTCTAGAGGATCACGCAATACCAAATGGTTAAAATTTTAGATAAATTTTTCACCTAGCATTTTCACATTTTATTAAAATCGGTATTCAGAGGCCTATCCTATCCAAATAAGTTCTACTAACTGCTTAAGAGTGAAACTAAGTACCGCATTAATCAAGAGTGCTGAGGGAATAACAAATGTAATTAATAATTAAAAAAAGCAATAATTAATGAAGAAATGGAGAGCGCAGTATTTTCAAAGCGGAATTATTCTCATGAGTATTTGAATTTCAAGAAGAAGATCACTGATACCCACTCATGTGATCTATGGCATCAGCGCCAGCTGATTGTTTATTAGCAAAATGCCGTGTTAAAGTTAAGCTAAGCTTCTCCACACAAATTAGAATGTTAATTACCGTGAAGTTAATTAAAATTGTTAATTACTATGTTAATTAATGAAGTTAATTACTATGTCGCATCTCACATCAAATTTATTGAAAAAGAAATATTTCTCGTTCGCATCTTTTACTTAACTTAGATTAATTATTTATGTATTTTATTGTAATCATGATATATTTTTGTTTTGTGTACCTGGCAACTTCGATGCATAATTAATTTTATTAGTCCACATGACTTACTGCCTGTCTTTGTGTAAATTAAGAAATATATAGAGAAAAAATTGAAATCTTTGTGGAAGAATATTGAATGTGTCATTTAAGGGAATTGATACTTGACAGGTTGACTTAATCGAAATAGAATAGAAAGAACAGTTGCTAACGTAAACTAATGTCATGTTTCGACAACCAATCAAGATCGATATACCCACACTACATCATTTACAAGTATCCCATTGTTAATTAATCACTAACGAATCATATTATTAATTAATTCGATCAGTATTTTCGTTTGATAGATTTTTAAAAATGTTACATTTTATTGTGAGCCATTTCTATAAATTTCAACTGTGTCTATTTAATCTACAAGTTGAATAATTTTGTTAAGAAAATAATTTAATCGTGAAAATCTTATTGATTTGAAAAGCCATTATAATAAATATTTAAAACTTAAATTAAAATTGAAATTCTTAACGAGATCGAATAATTCCGAATAAATATTTTGATTTCAATCTGTAATAATTTTCATCAATTGCAATCATTTCTTATTTTGTCATCTATCAAATTAAGTGTTCGATGTTTATAATAATGAGTTCTAATAGCAGATTAAAAAAGGCCTTCTATCCATTTAACTTTATCACAGGTGGTGTGCGAAGGCCGAAAGCCGCAAAAATGTGAGCGAAAATTTGAGATGGAAGAATATCGTTTCATTTTTTACAAATGTCAGTCATATAAATTAAGGGCGTAACCCATTCGTTTTTGCCGGTTGATCTACTCATTCAAGATAAAGGAAAAGAACGAAACGTTTAATCTTTGTGTCACTGAAGATAAGTTGTTAATATGATAATGGAACTATTTTGCAAGACTTCTTTCCTCAAAGATACTAAATAGAAAGAAATACTTAAGAGCATAAACAAACCGTAGAAAGAAAGTAGCGTTATCTTTGGGATAGAATAAATAACGTGCACGTAGAAAACACAGCATACAACAGTTTTAGTACTACTCAGAATCAAAAAATAATTCTATGCTTTGCTTTCTTAATAGAATTATACTAAGAAAATTTGGTCTTAAATATTACTGTAAGACTTAAGGTTCTTAAATTTATTTTTATTCCATAAAATTTTATGGCAAAAATGAATTTTACAGTAAAAAGTACTGGCATCTTGAATGTCGGTACTTTTTTCAGTAGAGAATTTTTGGTGTTCGACTCGAAATTTTTCACAGTGTAATGTTTGTTATCAACTAATGGCAATCTATTGAGGTTTGGTCTGGGACAGGCTGTAGTGCTGATGGAGAAGAATATTTTTTATTAACTTCTTCTTTTTGTTTCGAATATTGTTTTTTAAATTATTTTTAAGGATTTTGTTCCTGTTTCTGTTCAGTTAATTTCTTTCTTCTGTTCAGCTGGATCAATACTGACCAGCTCTCGGACAAAGATTTGTACAAAATCTTGATTTACTCAATTAAGAGATTAGAAAACTAAATTGCGAAATACTTTAATATGATGGATATTTGCAAATGTATGTAAAATAAAAACAGTCTATACAGGTAAAAATAAGCATAATGTACCAACTTAATGAAGAAAAAAACATTAAATTATTTTGCTTAGTTCATTTATTTTTAATCTTATAAATAATCTTATGAATGTCTTCTGATGCAATATCTGCATCAGAAGACAAATAATACAAAGATACTAATGCACAGCCCCTGAACTTTTGATCTAATAATGGTCGGACCTTCAGGTTCTAGGACTCAATCTTAACGGTTTGAGGGGGTGATCTTAAACATGCTAATTAGTTAGTGCAGACGTATATTTATGTTAATAAACCAGACACAAAAACGTACTTTCTATGAATAGAATAAACATACCTTTTTTCAACGGATTCGGGTTTCTGAATCCAAATATATAGCTGATAGCCACAATCCGGGAAATATTGTCCCCATAGTTTGGTCAGGAGAAAGATCTAAACACTGGACCCCTTAGCGTTAATTTTACTTTTTAAGTATTGCTCTATTTCTCGAGAATTTTTTAAGCGAATGGTGATTGATTGGTTGATTCGAGTACGACTCTCAATTTTCGTCACCAGCGGAATTGAGTATAATCGAATTTCTGGCGTATGCAAGCAGCAAAATTCTCGTTATATCTATCGATGCTTAAAATCTGTGTGAAAGTTGGGAAAAAGGAGATATCAACTAATATGCTAGCCATATCGTAAAATCGAAATCGATATTCCAAGTCGTAATATTTGCAGTGAACGGGTTATGTGCTGATCGCAGCCAAAAGCCAGCCGAAATAATTAAATCAAAATAGAGTTTGTAGTTTGATTGAAATCTTCGTTCGGCACCCATCGAATTTGAAAATAAAATTTATTTTTTTATACAATATTGTGTACTTGTATTTAACTAAAAAAATCCCTTTATGTTTTTGTTCTGAATTTTTAATATTTTTTTTCAAAGTTCATACAAATTGTTTATCATTAAAGGCAATTCTTTCACTTTATTGTCGTCTCAAGGAAGTTGTAGGTGGTTTGTTTTTGCAACGTGTGGATCATTATGTAGGATTTTTTAGATGATTGCTTGCTTGCTTGCTTTCGTATGCCTGTTTAAGCAGAAGGGTGCGATTGTTCTTATTTTCCAGCGGCAAAATCTATGGCCAAGAATTCGACTTCAGCCACACCATACGTCACGCCCGTTTATAGGGCGTGACCCATTCATACATCCATTCATTCACAGATCGTAATTTTTGACCTGAATCAAAGAATGATCGATCTCCAATCCAGTACCTCCAGTGGTATTGATTTGTTATGGGAACATGGAGGATTTTGACAGATTTAACGTGCATCAGTAACCATTTCCTACTGGGGGAGTCTTCGGCCGGCGAGGTTCGAACCCACGAACTCTCGGTCATGGGCCCAGCGCCCTACCGACCAGGCTATCCCGGTTTTTAATCGATTAATTTCAACAATTTATAACTTTGAAAGAAAACTATTAATGCACACAAACAGGGGTGTCCATATCTTCGTCCATCCGCCTTCAGGACTCTTAGTGACACTTCGATAAATCTAATATATCACTTCATATGAGAAAACCACAAAAATACATTTAAACTGTACGTTTCAATTATTTCAACGCTTGTGCATCGATGTTTTACAATGTATTGTAAAACAGTTTTGAAGTATCATTGCAGTTTATTTGAAAAACATCGTTTTTAAATTTATTTCATTTCGTTTTATTATTTTCTCTTTTCAGTTTTTATTAGATTGTTCACGGAAGTCGTAAAATTTTCGATAGTGATAAATGAGCCCAAAAAGTCACCATTTAGGAAACAATTGCTACTAGTTTTGACATTCGGCATGTTATTGCTCCAGTTGAAATTTGAGTTATCTAACTAGTCAGTATGTGTTTGATACTTCGATTAAAGATAAATTCGATTTTGTGATTTATTTCAGTTCCAGTCTTGAAGGAAACGCATATAACTTGCATTGACATTAGGCACAGAGTTCTATAGTAAAATGAACATTCAAGCTAGCCAGAAAGTGGTCGGAATTTTTAATAACGATAAATTTTAATATAATACGATTATAAATTTTGCCCGCAGCACTCAGATTGCCATTTATTGTTCTAATACGGATTAATGTTAAACATAAATTTGAAATCAAATTTCGCATGTTTCCTGAGTAAGTTATGCGAATTTAACCATGTACAATAAGTGTAGATGTACAAAATTTTGTAGTTATAGTTATATGGTTAATTTAGTCGAGTAAATATTTCTAACTAATTTTATAACTAAGCTGCGCAAAGTTTGAAGTCTCAGTTTATCATATGAAATAATTTGACAACAATCTTAAAAATTACTGCTTTTGTTCTCCTGTCTACATCTCTATAGGATGACGACTTTTAGATACCTATCGTATCACTACATCTTTCAATTGTATTCAAACTTGCAATGAAATTACCAATCCATGACACAAAACTTGTATTTCCTTTCTCCTGTAAATAATACAAGAATTAACACTGACCCATTAAAAGTAATTCAGGTCACGCAATAGAATCCTTTTATCTATTATAAATTGCTCCTTTGCCACAAGGGGGCTTTTAATTGGCTACCATAAAGACGCTGAAGATTGTTTGCGTGGAAATGCTGCATTTTGTTCCATCAAATCGTTTGATCCCTTAACAACAGAATTATATTACTTAAAACAATTACATCTAGAGCTTCCTTGGCGTTCTTTCTATAGGAATGGGAGGTCAAAACTCGAGGTTAGAGCCGGATGTGGCGACCCTGAAAGTAAAAGCTTTTTCTTAAGGTGTTTCAATTAATAACGAATGAAATAGCCATTGAATAATGTTACAATTCAATGGAGGTTTTGACCCTATGGATCAGTTTGTTTGTCTTTTGTATTCTTTTGTTACTATAATTCTGTTTTTGAAGTTTTATTCTTAAAATAGAAGCTGAAAGAAGTAAAAATTCATTTTTGACTTTTCAGAAGAAAAAAACATGTCTATCAACATGAAATTCAAGGGTGATTAAAAGAAAGATTAATATTTGGAGTATTTATTTGAAAGAACAATGAATTTTGGTTAGAAGTAAAGTTAAATTGTTTTTCAAGATTATTTTCTTAGAATAAATCGAGTTTGAAATTGAAGTATTAATCTAAAAATAGGCACTGGAAAAAATGAAAAATGTGTTAAACATGTTTGTTAAGTTGATTCTTTGAATCATGTGTCATTCTAAGCTACAAACCATCGTATTTAATGCAATAAAAGCTAATTAACATGTCTTCAACTTCAGAACTTTTATATATCCCTATCAAAAAAAAACTTTTTATAAATCAACAATTTCACGAATCACTCCAGTGTATTTAATTTCTGAATAAAGTTTTAGATACCAAGATTTTCATCAAAACCGTTTTGTCTATTAATTTATCAAAAATTTCCGAATAGATATATAAATTTCATTTTATTATGTACTGATGGGGGATAGGATCTTTTGACAATACCAACCTTTTTCAATCAATAGTTACACCATGATAGAATCGAGTGAGAATGTCTTATAAACTAGTGAAATGATGTTTCATAATTGTAATAACAGTTACCCCACGATACTTCTCCACCAGAATTTTATCAGGGATAGAATTCGATAAACGATTACCTCTAGTTCCAGTATTTTCAAAAGACCGGGAGAGCTGTATTAAGTTCACCGAGTTTTGAGTGTTTTTTGTGAGAGCTGCATTAAGTTCACAGTTGTGTGTGTGGTCTCTCCTGTGTTGCTTTTAGCAGTCGATTGTGTTCAAGATCTAATTGCGTGTAAATTACACTGAGAAGCTACAATACGAAGACAAAAGACTTAGTCAAAAATAGCTAGACAACTTTTCAATGTGTACCATCCATCGACTTTGGCATGTTCATATCATGTCCGCAGATCGCAATGTGAGAATAGGATTTTTCGATAATGCCAATCTCGATCAATCGATAGGTACTCCATGATTGAATCGAGTTAGCATGTCTTATATACTAGTGAATTGATGTTTAATAATCGTAGTGGTAGTTATGCCACATACTCTAAAAGGTAATAAATAACATCTTGATCAAACAACACGATAATCCATACTTTTATGTAGCACATTTAAATCAAACTATAAGGCACTTTATAAGAAAATAATGATTTGATTGTACAGTTAATTGAAAGGCCAACAAAAGAGGTATATCGAAAACTCCATACAGAGAATGTGACAATAACTATTATTAATATTTTTTTACCATGTTATGAGGATCGAATCGTCATGGATTCGTTCGAGGATCATTCCAGTGACTTTCAAGTCATGTCTTGGCCCCCAAATTCACCTGACTTTAATCCAATGGAGCATTTGTGGTCCTACTTGGAAAACCAAATTCGTGCTGCCACGCTACCCCCTCGCAATGTGAGGGAATTGCAGGACCAGTTGGTGAGCGCTTGGTACTAGATACCTCAGATATCAGCACCTTGTAGAATCAATGACACGGCAGGTGCTAGCAGTTTTGAGGGCTAAAGGTGGTCCTACATGTTATTAGCAAGGTGGTCATAATGTAATGCCTCTTAGGTGTATATTATCAAATCTTTGACTATTAGGCAATACGGAAATATGTTGCTTTTTTTTATTTATAACTCTTATTTATTTTACCTTATATCTCTTAATTAATGTATATTACAGTAGTAATGAATGTATATATTAATATAATTAATATATATCTTAATTTTCATAATTTTCTGAATGCTAGAAACATTTTATAACGTCTTTATAGTCTTAAGCTTTAATCTTAATTCGAATCATCAGTTTCCAACAAAAAATAACGCTGAAGATGAAAAGCATGATTTTAAACCCTAAAAGACAAGTGGTGATCGAAGCAACTCACTCAATATGTGACATTAGGGGCTTCATACCCCATTCATTTCGCTCATCATCCCCCACAATTGTTTCGCGATATATATATACTTTTTTCGTGATGATCAAGTAAAAAAAGATGTTATTGCAAATAAAAATTATAGTAAATAACAAATATTATAGCATACAATAACTTATAGCAATAAAAATTATTGTTATAGCAAGTTTAAAAATTGCAAAAAAATTTATAACATTTTTATTTGTTCTGATACAGTTTTAGTTTCTCAGAAATGTTTTCCAATTCTATTGGGATAAAATTTATATCGAATATTTTTGCTCGAGTACCAGTATGATTGTCTGTAACTTCATTTCCAAACTTGTTTTTTTTTTTTTTTATATATATTCTTACTTTATGTTTTGGTTATTAAAATTTTTTTTAAAAATATTTTTAGCCCAAAATGTTATTTCGCAATAGCAAAATAGTTATTTTGTATTTATCATTTAAGTCAATTGAACATGATTTTCAGTAAAAGTTATTATGAAATTATTAACAAGTTATTGAAAAGTAAATAAAACTTATTTACAATTTAATAATTCTAAAATGGCAACTAAATACTGATTATATTTTGCTTAAAGTATTGGACAAGGTTAATACTTTCTATAAAATAAAATAAACATTTTTAGTTTTAAGCATTTAATTTTTAATAATTATCTAAATGAATATTATATGCAAACACCTTGAAATAATGGATAAATAATGAATATGCAAGTTAGCACTGTTGTAACTCTAATAAGTTTTATGTTGATGTCAGCCAAAGAAATTTGGATCTTCCTTGTTTATTGATAATCAAATCACGTGATTTTTTTGTCCAATGAGTAAGTACGAATAAGTAAAGAGGACAGTTGTCTTTTTATGGTAATTTTTCGTCAAAGAAATGAAGTTCAACCTTTACTTTCCTCATTTCAACCAGTCAAAAATGGCAGTTTCAATATTTGGAAATAAAACTAAAATTTTTGAAACACATATTTTTCCTTAATTTATTATGCGATTAATTTGGGTTATTAATTATTATCTCATAAAAATATGGTTTTATGTTTAATCCCTACGTTTATGATATTTCTCGCACAGTACTCCATTTCATTGAATATATATATATATATATATATATATTCAATTTGTTTTGAAAAAGATATCAATCGTATACAATCGTCATGATTCGCATTTAAAATTTCTAGTTAAAAGGCAAAGCAGTTAATATACACAACACACAAAAGTTATTAAAATCAGAAAACTAATAATACATAATAAAAAATAATTTTAAAAAAATGCAAAGCTTCATATTTAAAATTTTTTTCTCCATATTTTTGAGATTTTTAGGATCAATAAACATTTTAATATTGAGTCAAGAGCATATTTTACTATTATGTTTTTCGTATTAATAAGATAAGTTTACTGGTGAAGCTAGTAAAAACCTTTGTCATTCGTAAGCTATAAAATACTTGTTTTGTTTTCAAGTACATTTTAATTCATTTTTTGATCAAAGGACGAGTTGATCACAGCTGTATAAAATTATCAGTGTTCATAGATTTTGAGTGCTCATAAAAATTGACTTTGACATACATGGCGACAAAAGCATCTTATAAAATAACTTAGTATACTTTTAATTCAATCTTCAGAGAAAAGATTAAACTTTTTAAAACATTTACATAGTTTTACGATGACAGTTTTACTACCTACTTAAAATCAATCAAGATATGAATCATATCTAGAAAAAATATCATTAGTCATCGCTTTCATTATGAAAATGGTTGCTACTGTAGGTTTTAAATCATATGTTCAGCACGACTAAGGAAATAACCCACGTCTTGACATCAACTAAGTGGTGGGTTTTTGTTATCATTCTGCATATTTTTTGAATAGTAATTAGATTGTCTACAAAGTTACACATGAGAAGGAAAGTAGCTTTTAAGTAGTTTGTTTATCCAAAAACTTTTATTTGCATGCGAATAATAAAGTTTTATTTGTATTGAAAAATTGATGTTCGATGTAAAATGCATTATAAAAACACTGCATACGATGTCAATGCAGATCTTTTTTTTTTTCACGATAAATGCGCGACATTAAAATACAGTGCCCAAAAGGTAAAAAAGAACCTCTCTGAATATTTTTTGATCTAATAATTAGATCTTTACGTTTTAGAATTCAATCATAATGGTTCAAGGTGGTAACTTCATATAGCTAATTAATTAGTAAACACGATATTTTGAGTTATGAAATCAGACAGAAAAACGTACTTTCGCCGAATAAACATTCCTCCTTATGAACAGATTTGGATTTCTAAAATCCAAAATATGGGGGTGGGGGGTAGCTGCAATATGGGAAATATGGTTCCAATAGTTTATTCAGGGGAGCGATCCAAATTTTGGACTAATTTTATTTTTCGCATAGTTCTCCTTACCTTGAGAATTTTTTAAGAGATTTGAAAATCTTTTGCACGAAATTATGAACTTCTTTTATTTGAAGACAATTTCATGTAAAAAAATACAGCTTTTAGTGAATATTTATTATTTTATTTAATGACAGTCTAAAACAGTTTGAATTGTAAGATATATATATTTTTTAATTATTTTAAAGAATGAAATTTTACCAAGCAAAATACAAAATTTGAGTGAAATCAGTTGAATAGTTCCTGAGAAATTGAATTTTAAAGAAGTCGTATTTTCATCAGATCAAAAGTCAATCAAGATGATCCGTTTGTTTTATTTTACGCACTGTACTTCGGTTGTTAATGAAGGACAAAAATAAATTTCGATTCATTTTTAAAATAAGCATTGGAAAAGGAATATTATATATACATTGGTGTAAAATTTCTAGGTTCTCGTATGCCGGTTTCTCAGGATAGAATCGATGATTTTAAAAATCAATTAAAGAAAAACAGAGGGAGATAGAAATGCGAGAAATTTCTGTATTTTTTAAAGAAAGCGTAAGAATTTATTTTAATCGAGTTTTAAAGTTAATTTCAAGGAGCATCAACGGGTTTATCCTTAGAAAAAAAATCGAAAACAAGGTTTTCGAAATAAGTAACTTCAGCAATAACGCATTAAATCTGAAAATAAAATTAAATGAAGCCTATGCTACACTGAAAAAAATGGCTAAATAACAATTTATTTAATTGTTATTTTACCATATTCAACCGAAACAGCCAAATAACCATTAGAAAGATGGTATTCAAGCTGGAAACTGTGAGAAAAATCGCTAATTGGAAGTTTTCACCTAATGTGATTAAACGACCAGAATTTAATTTAATTTGGAGACACTTTTTTTCCTGTATTTGGGAACATACTGTAGCTGGAATGATTAGTATCTGTCAATCTCATGACCGGTTGAACGAGAGTTCGAACTTCAAAGATTACACCGAAATACTTATTTCATTCCTGCTTTACATGATGAGTTTCCACTATCCTACAATCTCCAATTGGTGATCCTGGACTATTTTAAGGTAAAACTCTCATTTATGCGTAGGAGGCAGCGCAACAGAGCTACTTAACACAAAAAAGTCTAGCATTTCTTATCTCTCACAACAGATGACACCATCAGATGAATTAATTAAGCCACATCCCACTGAATATTTGACAAAACACAATTTAGACCCACTACCTGGCTTCAATGTCCCTCGCGTAAGGAAAAGCCTGGCATAACCCAACTTGAATGTCCTTGTAAATGGCTACAAAGTCAAATAATTTTGTATTCCCGGTTTTTCAACCATATCAGTTATAAACGGTTTCAAAACCATAAAGGTAAATAAATGTTACTAACCGTTAGCTGAATGGACAAACTGCTGCCTGCTATTTTACCGTAATTATATATTGAAAATTCGAACAGCATAATAGTTTTAATAGGTTTTAGTTAGGCACGCCAACCATTTATGAACTGTAAAACTAATTTTGAAATTCTTAAAAATAAATGTATAGTTTTTTGAGCAGAATCCGGTGCACCCGTACACTTTTATTTCTTTTCATTTTTTTAAATTTGGTTTCGAAATTGTAGATTATTTTAGAAACACTCGATTAAGTTTTACTGACAAAACAAAAACTTTAATTTAATTTTATTTTAACCACGGTGCATCATGATCACACAAGTAAAAAACGTCTTAGTTTGACTTGTATAACTTACATAGCACAGTCAGTTTTACCATGTTTTTAACCAAGCATGCTGCGTGTGGGCGGGATTCCTTTTGAATTAGCCCATTTGCGAAAAAATGACTCTAATTTAGTTTCTAACAGCAATAAATAGTTTATAAAAAATTTTAATTGTAGAACTATATCATTTAAAAAAAATAAGAAAGACGTTAATAAGAGATAATTATTTACAATGTTGTAAAGAGTAATCTCAAAAGAGCCTAAAACTGCAAAGCCAATTGGAAATTCTCTTTACAATCCAAAAATCTGAATATATAATTAAGGAGCACAGCAGAAATAGAAATATAAGTAATTCATGTGATAGCAAATTTTCCAAGTACTTTAAGCAAATAGTTTGAAAAGACAATATTTTAACTCAAAACTGCAAACAGACATTTGAAGGCACGGACAATAGCTTCATCTTATTTCTGAACATCATATAATTAAAAATATCTAAAATTTTAAAACAGGTTATAATTTCTTTTCTTCCAAATCATTTGCTATATTTGTTAGTATTTCTAAATTAAAAAATAAGTCAGTAAACGCACATTTCATAAGAAGATAAAGAGAACCACTGCAATTAAAATGTTTAATACAGTTTTCAGTACAATGTTTCAGTCACTTGCTTCAATTTATCTTTAGCCTGTATTTAAGAGTAAGAGAAGAAGAAAAAAAATCATAACATCATATCGCTTCCTTCAAGAAATTTTTTATTAGTGCATGATGGGTAGTATTAAAAAATAATAAAATGTTACCCTTTTCCATCTTGAACTGTCCGTAGATAATGACTGGCGTTATATTACCCGATGAGAAATGGAGGCAAGTCTATTGGTGGGCGTGTCACCACCCGGATTTCGGTTGGCACGTGCCGGATTGGACGTCAGACTTGATTGTAACACTGGTTCCTATTGTATTTTGCTCTCTTTTGGTTTTTTTTTTTTTAGAAACAGCTCAACTCTTCTTCATTTAGCAGAGAAAATTTATTTTAGTGTGGAAGTTTATCTGACACATCTGTTGGAAAGTTTTTATTGCTCATGTTTTATAAAAAAAATAAATGGCAAATCTCGAGATCGTAATAAAATTTCCTCAGCAGAATATATCGTAAAGAATTTTATGAGCCTTATAAAAGCTATTTTATTCTATGAGCGTGAATTTTAATCGCGCGTTGTCCGAGGGGATCTACTGAGTCCTTGTATTTCGTTAAGATAGTTGCGAAATATCATCTCTTGTAACGAAGTGGACAAATTTTAACAGTTTTATGAAACGTTCCGAGAACTAGAAAAACTGTACGAAGTTGTGGTAGTATTGTAGTATTCCAAGAACTGTAGCAAATTTCCGACGCCTAAAGCAAAAAACAACATGAATAAGAATTAAAGGTGTCAATAAACTTTCTAAGAAATGGAAAAAAATAATTTTAGAAAGTATAGACGCCTAAAGGGGGAAAAACGTGAATAGAGTTAAGGGTTTTATTAAACATTCTAAGAACTGGAAAAAATCATTTTAGGAAATTATAGGTTCCTAAAGAAAGAAAGTAAGCAAAAAATAACGTGAATAAGGGTTTTACTAAACATTCAGAAAACTGGAAAAAATAAATGTAGCAAATTTTAGAAGCCCAAAACAAAAACCAACGCGAAGAAGGCAAAATGAAGTACAGAAATTTACATACTATAATTTTGGTTTTTGCTTGTAGTACCGATACTATAGTATGTCTATTTCCATACTTTGTCTGTGCTTAATTCTAATTGTTTCCTGCTGTAGCCTACGTAGCACAAGGTGGTATACCCTATCCTCCCTATGAAAACAACTACATATTTGCATGCATTTGTTTAAAATGTTTAAAAAAAAAATCCAAAACTTTAAGAAAAACAATGCTTTTCTTTTGTTTTTTTGTTTTCAAATATGGCTAAAAACATTATACTTTAATTTTATAATTCATGTAGAAAAGAGTTTATACTTTCTCTGAATAAGCATACCATTTTTTTGGATTTTTGGTTCTCAAATTATATAGGATGCCTCATTCAAAAATATAGTCTCAAAAGTTCAGCCAGAAGAATGGTTGAAAGTTATTTTGGGCAACTCAATGTTAATTTTACTTTTTCCGTATTATCCTTCAAAATTTTTTTAACTAAATTAAAAAACTTTGAACACAATTTTATTTTTATTTTACAACCGTTGTTGAACAACCAACCCAATTTAGGGTTTATGGCTGCTAATGTTCGACTCATTAGCCTTATAACTTTGAACCTAATACGGAAGACAAGGGAACTCCTGGATCAAGCATTGGGAGAAATTTGCCTTCGTGGAGGACTTTTTGATAGAAATAATCCGCATTTGTCTTACATGGAGCGGAAAGCAATGGAAGACCAAGACCTCCCACAGTTAGTCTGACTGTAAGGGAATTCTAACCCATGATCCGTCTACCTCTGAGGATATTTTTACGTCAGCACTGTAGTCCGTGCGAGCCGGGTGCGGAGTTCGAATCGACCGGCTGTCTCTGGGATCGAACCTGGATCATTGGGAGGCGAGATCTCTTATCCCCTTAGCCACCACGGCTCTTTGAACTCTATTAGAGGATTCATTTATTCAACAAAAAAAAATCACGTTAAATATATTTTTTATAATTATCTATTATTTTCTTTTACTTTCTTAATTAGAGCCATAATAATAATTTTTTTCATTTTTGTAAAGTATGTAATTTTAAATAAGGCATATAAAGGCTTATAAATGTTTTCGTTATTAAAAATTTTTCATTTTAAATGATAAAATACAAAAACTTGACGAAATCGGACGAATAGTTCTCAAGAAATAAAATTATAAATAGATGATTTTTTTAAAATTGAATATCTCAGAACCAATTAAAATAATATTTTTTAAGGTTTGTATTTTCTTAAATAACACACTTTAATCAAACAAACTTAATTTTTACAAACTATCATATTATTCGCATACATTGTATTTCAACTAACAATTAAGGAATCAAATATAATATTAACAAATACTAAATTGAAATAATTTATGAACGCAAATGCTCTTAAGAAATGTCGAACATTAAATAGTCTATAATTACAGTAGATTAATCTTATTGAAATAAAGAAAGCAATGAAGAAGCTAAAATTGGGTTAATTGAAATTACAAATTGCAACGAAATCAAAAACAGGCGAACTGTCCACTAATGGGTTTTTATGAAGTGAATAAGGTATGAATTGTTTAAAAAAAAACATTAAATATTTTTCGAAGGAAACTCCAGAAATAACAAAAGAGAAAGCTAAATGCATTAGAACTCTTATTATTATTATTTTTAAAGCAATTAATCAACATGCCTGATTTAAAGTTACATAAAGGTCAAAAAAATATTTTCTCTTGAAAAACTAATTTCGAATTTCAATCGAAGTGTTAAATTAAAATAGGTTTTCGTTCAAATTAAAATGTAGCATAACATAATTAAGTTTAAGAAGTACAATATTAATCAACTTGTCATTACATAAAAATACAACGAATTTTCAAATTACCGTAAGATAACATTTTGGGTAAAAAAACAACATAACTCTAGTTAATAAAACCAGAATATACGGTATTTAAACCATTTCATTTGGTAAAATGGTAATTAGGACTCACACAATACATTGATTCAGTAGAATGTTATCTCATTGAAAAATTCAATGAGGAATTAAGTTTCATTAAATTATTCTATCTTAGGTAGTACTCGATTTAAAATAAATATAAGATCAGTATAATATTTATCTTATTATTTTTACATATTTATCTGAAAATTGGTTTATTATAATGATCCTAATGTAAATAATTAGGTAACCTAAATGCTAGTTAGCAAGAGTTACATTTTGAGGTACAATGTTAAAACTGCGGTGTCATAGCTCTCCTAATTTGGTGTTGAGCTACCCAAAACATTACGTTCAATAACACTTGATTTCAAATTAGCATTCAATCAAGCGTTTATATGAACTTTAAAGAGCTTAGTTAATTTATTTGTATACATAACAATTCAATTCTTTTTAATTACTTTTAAATTAAAAATTTAAAAAATTATAACTAATTATAAAATATAATATTTTACTCTGAATAATCTTTTCATACACAAGTTTTATAATTGTGAGCAAAAATAAATTTATTCAATTTAAAAGATTCCAATACCTGGTAAAGGTACGAAAAAGATCCGAACACTGAACTATGAAAAAATTCCGGATTAAAATACGATAAAAAGGAACTGCACTCAGGGTGCAAGTACCGTAAAATCAATTTTCCCCGTAAAATTTAAGGAACAAAAATTTGATGCACCGTAATTTTTACAATATTATTAACTGTAAAATCACGGACTCGCCATCAGTAAATTAATATTACCTACTGTAAAAATTTCACAACATTATTTACTGCAAAATCGCTGATTTATTCTAATTGTATATTACTATAAAAATTCCGGTATAACATTTTACAGTAAAAATAGATTTTACGAATGCTGCACTCAGGGTGCCAGTACTTTTTACCGTAATTTGATCAGCCATTTTTTTACAGTGTCGATGAAAAGTCATTAAGGAGTTCGACTTTTTTTCGCCCCTTGCTTCTTAATCTTTATCAAACGATACAGTGGTCCATACTGTGGTTCAGTTTGAATGGAAACAAGCTTTATTTTAACATTTTATTAAGGTTTAGCAAAATTCGCTCCGTATTATGGTTTAAGATACTGATATTATAGCTCAGTTTTTCTAAACAATTATGAAAAAAATTTTCTTACATTTTATTGAGCAATAAAAAAATATTTATAAATTGAAGTAGATCATTTTCTACCTGTAAGTAATAAGGAAAAAATGAAAAATCGAAATTAAAACTCAATTTTGACATTAACACCAACTGCTTCTTTCGACTTGGATGATTCTAATACTTACAGTGTCACTGATCTTAAACCAGTTTCACTTTTAAAATGTCATAACTTTTCTTTTTAAAACTCCGTTCTACGTCTTTTTTATTACCTCTTCCAGACACAAAGTAGAACTTAAATGCAATGCCTGAATGAACACGCCTTTCTTGTTCATGATAGCGGCATTTCCATATCATTTTCATTTTCACACGAATCGCTAACTAACACAATGACTTGGCCGATATGGTTTCACTACCTAAATATGATGTTTTTAATGATACTGAATCCCACAAGATATTTAACAACTAACTAACATTAATAAGACATAAACGTCTTTTAAGGAGTAAATAATTGCTATGATTCTAAATAAACCAATTCATTCATAAATGAGGTTTTGGTGGTTAGATTAAACACGTCATCATTTAACGATGTATGTTAGTTAGAATTATTAGTACAAAGTTATTAAACCTTTGAACGCAGAGGAGACGTAGCTATCATATATATTTTTTCCTAACGCTCTAATAATAAGCAAAACTATATTTTAATATTTTATAGTTATTAAAAATAGTCTAATAAAGAAATCCTTTAGAATATCGGAATTATATTCACACTATAATATAAAATCCGAAAAAAATTAGTTTGAATTTTTTTTCCATTCATACTCAAAAATTTATCAATAATTGATTTTTTAATTTGAAGAAATTTCAATGACGAATATCTGTTTCTCTTAGATGCAAATAAATGCAAATTTGAAAAATTATTGTTTGGCCGCTGGAAGATTTTACCTTAAGAGCAGAAAAAGACACCAGTGTTTCATGTTGTAACAAGTATTAAAACGCTATATATAATATTTTTAATTTATTCAGATCAACACAAAATAATTAAAAAAGTATGAAAAATATGTTTCATAAAAATTCTGCGTCAAAGGGTTAAAGGCTATTACTTAGCAACTTATGGCTTTGATAATCACAGTAGATTTCAGCGAAGAAATATAAAATAAAATAGTGCTTAAATTAAAATATATTAAAATTTTGTTCTTAATTTTAGCAAATTAGTTTAAATTAATTTTGCTAAAACAGTTAAATTAAATTTAGTTAAATTAAAAGTCTACTGATCTGTTGGAAGTAATAGAATTGATAGAAACTATATATTGAACCATAATAATATTGTTCTAATTTGCTAAAGCTTTAATAAAATGTCAAGTTGGACCATATTATCGTAATTCTTAAAAGTAATTACTAGATACTAGGTTTCAATGTAAACAACAACAAAAAAAAACCCACCTTTCATTCAAACAACTTATTAAGGTTCCAATAAGTTTGCTCTTTATTAGGCCCAAAATATCGATATTACACACAATATAGTACTTTCACGTTGATCCATTTTTGTTGAGAGTGTACAAATAAAAGTACGACTTTTTTAAAATTTGATTTCTCAGGAACTATAGCACCGATTTCGCTCAAATTTTGCCTTTTACTACTTTTAACTGCATTCATTTAAATGATGGAAAAATTGTATACTTGGCAATTCAAACTTTTTCCGATTATTAAAAAATAAAATAATAAATAATTACTAAACGTTATTTTTTCAATGGAATTACTTTTGGATGAAGAAATTTCATAATTGTTAACAAACATTTCTAAGGCTTTGGCTATCCCCTACATTTTGGGAGTCAGAAATCCGAATCAGTCACTCGAAAAAAAAGGAATGCCTATTTAGAGAAAATATGTTTTTGTGTCTAACTTCGTAACTAAAAATATTGTCTGCGTTAATTATTTAGCTTATTTCAGTTCATCCAAAATTATGTTTTTTTTTCAGAAATTGAATTACCATGTAGTATGGTGGTGTTTAAATTTAACTAACCTCTTTAAAGTGCATATTCAATCTCAATTAAAGTGCCTGATTCAATTTTAAATTAAGTGCTGTTGCATAGAAGTTTTGGGTAGTTCAGCACCAAATTCGAAGAGCTATTACATTGTAGTTTTTACATTGTACTCAAAAGCATAATTTTTACTAGTTAGTAATTAGATTACTTAATGATTTAATTTGTGGATCCTAATAATAAGCCAATATGCTTCTAATTATGTAAAAATAATAATATAAACATTATAATGCACATATATTTACTTCAAGGAACATAATAACCCGACGAGAGTTAGTTTTTAATGAAATTTACTTAACTATCGAATTTTTAATGAGATTTTATTATACTAAATCAATGTATTGTACTGTCTCTAAAAAACTCCGCCATCAGCAATAATAAAAACAGCATAAAGCAAGTGATCGACGAAGTAGACAACTCAGACGATATTTTTGGAACTTCTGGAAGTTGATAGTTTGCATTCAGACGACTTTTTTTTTCTGAGTGTGTGTATGAAGAAATTTAGTAAACACGTTACGTGAAAACATAAAAACTGTGTTGGTGAGAAAACTAAACTACCCGGTACGGAAGAAATAAGTGGAGAAGTATTTAATCGATCAAAGAATTTCCAGTATTTGTGGCATTATCTGTCGGATAGAATGAATTAGAATTGATGTGAAGTGTTCTTGATAATGTAAATAAATTTATTTTTTAATTAAAAAAGCTGGTTTTTCAGTTTTAACATTCGTATGAGCTGAAATATATTTTATTGGTGCCAAAGTGTCGGGATTCGGTTCCAAAATTTGAAATATTGATGCCCGAAGCCAGGCTATAAATAAATGTAAGTACTTCACATATTGTGCTGCAATTTGTGTAGTTGATATATTGTCACCTTCATTTTATAGAATTACAAATCGAAATAAAGAATTGTAAATTGATGTTAGATGTTTATATTCTTAAATTTCTAGCGGAACAAAATTTTAAAAGAAGTTTTGATGAATAGAATGAGTGTTTTTTTTATGTATTATTAAATGATTGATAGAGAGTGTTTTAAATGTTTGATATTTAGAATTTTACGTAGGTAAAATTTAATTACTTGGACTTGGATGTGTTTCTCTATGGAATAAAATAAGTTTTAAAGAGTGCTAAGCTCTATGTTGAAGAATTCTTTTAAAAATCAAACATGTTTGTTTAACAAAGGTTAACGAATTTTTAAGATAAGAAATTAACTTACCACTCTATTCATGCGAATTGTGTTACCATATTGTTTATTTTTATGGCTTTCTGTGGTTGAGCTGAAAAATGCGATTGAGTAGAATTAACTGAGAAGTTACGAAAAACTGCCATGAGTAATGTTACTGTGTGTAAAATGATAAATCTCATTAGAAATTTGAAAAACTTCGAAGTGGATCAAATTTAAGAAATATTGGATGTAATAAATGAGACTCGTTATGAAAGGAAAAAATAGCAGAATCACAAGGACGAGAAGAAATGGCAAAACGACAAAGACAAGAAGACGTGGCAGAACGATGAATACAAGACGAAAATGAAGTGGACGAAAAAAAATAATTTTGAACTTGAAAAATTAATACTTAGTTCTCTACCAAGTGACCCTACAAATCAAAATATTGGCAATACTCAGTGGAATATGTAGATTATCTGCAAGTTTATTCAAAAAAATTTTTAACCTTCAAGCGAAAAACGACCAGAGATTCCCAAAGAAAAGTGACTTACTCATTTATTTTCTTTCTTTAACCTGAAATAACAAAATTAATAGCAAGAGAATCTGTAGAACTAGCTAACAACTACGACCATGTTAAATAAATTTTAGTGAAACGTTTTAAGCCAAGTCCTGGAAAATTTACGATCAAATTTATTCAACACCAAAAATTGTTTTAATCATAGTCTGAAAGATTTCGTTTTTGAATTAAGGAATTATTTAAATAAATGGGTTCAGAGATTAGAAATGAAAAGTTTTGAAACCTTTAGATCTAATAATTACCGATCAAACGAGAAGTTCCGTACAAAGTGCTTAAGCATTTTATAGATACTTGGTCAAAAATAATCGCATCTACAAAGCTCGAAAAAAGGAAACGAGAAAAAGAGATCCAACTGGGGAGAAGAAAATGTCAATTCGGAAAAATTCAAAGGGAGCTGCTTCAACGAAAAAGAAGAAACTATTTAAAAAAAACACTAGCACAAGCAAGCAAATCTAATGAACAATTTGACAGGCTTAAACCTTTTCAATCTGAGAGTGTTGATCTTCCAATCACTTTAGGTCCCAATGTGCAAAGCTTGAGAATCAAATACCACTTACTTAAGATAATTGAATCGGAGTAGGACAAGTAGATCACTCCGTGCACCTTTTTGCGGGAAGTAAATGGGTTTAGAATGCCTGTACTTCGAGACTCAGGTGCAACTATTGATGCTATATGCCGACAATATGTGACTTCAGATATGTTTACAGTTGAAACTGTGGGAGTTCAACGGCCATTAGATGAAGGTCCAACTTGTTTGTTATTAGCAAGAGTTTCACTATCCAAACAGTTTGGCGACATTGTAACCAAGGCGGCTGTGGTTAGAAGTAAGTTGGATAAAAGTCAATATCTCTTAAGGAATAGACTGCTACATCTACAAATAGCACCAATACAAATCCCAGAGTTAAACGCAGCTCATACCAGATCTCAAACTCGTTTAGAAGTTGAAAATGAAGAAAATGTGCAGCAAAAATGACAAGAAACCAAAAACTTATCTGAACGAAATCGAGAATTTATGAATTTCTATTATTAATTGATTGTAGATGGAAAAGATTATGATCCTGCTTTGGAAATCGCGCGAGTTCAGAAATCGATGAGATATTACCCACTTTAGAAGCCAATTCTGGAAGTTACATTAGATAAGATTTCGAACCTTTAGAAACGATCGAAGAAAATGTTGTCTAATAAGACACTGTAACTTTAAATCGAGGCATCGAACTATAAGTTGAGGTTGGTGAAAACCTAATCCACCACACCACCTGAGCAGGCTTTTTGATATGGAATTAATATTTAAATTTTACAATTATTGTGATTGTGATTTTAAGTTTTATTTTATGATTTTGATTATGACTTTACTATTTTAAATTATGATTACTGAATCATGATTTTATTTTGATTATGATTTTAATTTTCAAAACAATTTTTTGGCAATTGGTTCATTGAAAATTTAAATTAATAAATAATTTTACCTTTTAAAATTTTTTGTATTAATATTAACACAATTGATAAAACTAGCATTCCTTTTTTAAAAGTTTATCGACGAATCAGTAATTAGAAAATACCGGCAACTTGTATAAAAACAATCAGATCAAAGATTACCGCTAATATGCTTTACATTTAATGCTTCCATTATCCCGAAGCTAGAAACTTATTTTTAATGTCTTTTGATAGTAATCATAATAAAAGGTATTTTAATTAGAATGGCTAAAAGCAATTAAATTTATTAAAATAAGTGAATAATTCCGCTTCTTATCAGTTGCTATTCTTATCAGGATTAAAGTTGAGTTTGTGCCACCATTTTCAGTGAAAATAGGCGAACAGACTTCTTAAAAAAAAACAAAAATAAAAACGGCAGCAGAAGAACTAGAGAAATGATGAATCGATTCGGCATTTTTACGCTTTAATAATCAATGTCCTATATATGTCACAAAGAAGGCTCATTTACTTCAATGTTTTTTCTTTTTTTAAATTTCTTTCAAGAAAAGCACTTTTATTTTTTAATAATAAAAACACGCCTAAACGATTTAGATGTCACGAAGCAGGACGTTCATCTTTCAGATAGATTTCAGAAAAATAATTGTTAATTATTGCGAAATAATCTGTTGTAAAAATTCGGTTTAATGCTATTTTCCCCCTGTGCCATAATACGGTCCAAATTTGCTGCAACCTTAATTTGGGTGTTAATTTGAAGCAGTTTTTCAGTTCAAATTAAGCAATAGTTTGAGGTAATCAAATTTCAGAATTACAATAAAAAATTAATCATATGAATAATCCTAATTTATACATAATAACAAAAACTTCCTTTCCTTCAAACACTTGTGAAGGGAGTAAAAATCGATGTGTAGTGTGAAAAAATATGCCGATGTGTCGTGTGAAAATAGACACTCATTCTCAAAATGTACTAGTATATGAGGAAAGAGAAGACATAAAGTAGAAAACAAAACACAAAACTAAAAAACCCGCGGTAGCCAAGAATGAAACAGAAAACATGAAGTAGCCAAAGAAAAAAAAATGAAAACACACCACAGGCAAATCAAGGCAGAATGCATTTCCACGCATTATGAAGCAATTTAAAATAATATTTTTTCCTCATTTAAGATTGTCATAAATGCCAACTATACTGTGGTTCAGATTCCTAGCACTGTTGCATTTGAAATTTTATAATTAAAATAACATTAAAAAATTTCAATGTTAATTTGCAATAAAAATGACCTTACAGATAGATTATGATTGAAATTTGATGTGAAGATTTATTAAATTTTCTTCAGTTCTAACAATGATGCAACACGTGAAAAAATGTAACCTTTATAACGTAAATAAAAATTTTAAAATACCTGAACATGTTTTTATTTACCTCAACATAAAAATTTTATCCATAAATTTCTTTGGGGATTTATAAGGGACAATATTTACAGGAGGATCGGGTCGAACATTGATGACCTAAAAGCCAGAATTACAACCGCAATAGCCTCTGTCGATGCTGACATGCTTGCCGCTACCTGGCGTGAAATTGACTATCGACTTGATATTCTCCGTGCGACGAAGGGGGCACACGTGGAAGTTCATTGACAAGGGTCATGAAACTTTTTGAGTCTATCGTACTATTTATGTTATTAATTTTAATCTATCTTTATTATTTTATGAGTTATTAAACATCAAAATGGGTCCGGGACTTTATAAACACCCTGTATTATCAAAAGTACCAGAATATGGTTTCTGGCTCTATGCGGAATACCAAAAAGCTAGGTAATTTTTACCGAAGGGTTTTGGTAATGATTTTGGTAAAATTAACAATAAAATAAGCTTTGTAATGTGTAATGAAATTTTGTTATTGTGGTGAAGTTTGATAATTTCATGATGATACCTCGAGCATGGCATAAAAACCATTTATTCAGCTAAATGTACTTTTCAGTTTTCCATTTTTTACTAAATGTGTAGTAAATAATAAAAACTTTTAGTTTGAAAAATCAATCAGAATTTCCAGTAAACCGTTACCATACGAATGGAATGGAAAAATTACCAAATGAACTGCTTAAAAAGTTTCATTTGGTTTTATTAACCAAAATGATGTTGTTGTTTTTTTTACCTGAAATGTCAGTTATCATATATAGTAATTTTACCAGAATTTTTTCATCCACGGGAATGAAGATAATTTTTTTCACTTTCAATATTTTTCAGAAAATGAACTGAATTGGTTTTGAAACTTATCACCATTGCAATTGCTTTACTCCTCGAAAAGTATACGTTAAGCATTGAACTATTTTATTGAGCTTGTAATATTGCCTTGAACCATAAATATGTGCATACTGAAATTTCAATAAAATGTCAAACAGAACCATGTTAAAGATGAGCCATTGTATACCGTTGAAGAAAAATGATAAATGTTTTAGCCTTGATATTAGCGCCATTTAAATCATTAGAGTATAATTTAAGTATATATCACTACAAACTCTTTTTCTTCTATCAGTGTCTTTCAATTGTCCACAATTGAAAACAGTGTGTATCCTGTGGGATTGATCTCAAAACTTGTCGTCAACGGAGACACTAAAAATGCAGCTTAATTTGAGTTCCACGTAATTAATGTATGTTTAGACGATTACATACCAAAACGTAAAAATCTAAGTGCGAAACACCGAATCATTTTTCAAAGTATCCTTCTCCCCTCAATATGATCGTATTTAAATTCTGTAACCAATCCACCTGATCACAGTTTAGTTTTTCTTTTCTTTTTTTTATAACCGTTGTTGATCAGCCGACCCAATTTTAAACTCCATCCAGAAGACAAGGGAAATCCTGGATCAAGTATTGGGAGAAATTTGCCTTCTTGCAAGACTTTTTTGATGGAATTAACTCTTATTTGCTTTACATGGGGAAGAAGACGGTTAAACTCGGTTAGCCTGACGGCTAAAGGACTCTAACCCATGATCCGTCATTCGTATCGACCAGCATCCTCTGGGGTTCGAACCCGATTCATCTTTCTTACTTAAAAAGATGAGATTGAAGTAAACAAGAAAAAAAAAACTTTGAAATTCCCTCGAATAAGGGAAATCAAATTTGTTCCTTTTTCACGCGCACGACTTGAGCAATCTCAATCTCATCCCAAATTTAGATGGACGGAATAATAACGAGGAGGCATTGCACTCAGAATAGAGCGGGAACACCCTTAGGCCCGACACGTAAACACCACGAGAACCTCCAACGGTTAGCCTGACGGCAAAAGGACTCTAACCCATGATCCGTCTACCACTGAGGATATTTCACGTCAGTACTGTGGTTGGTACAAGCCGGATGTGGATTCGTATCGACCAACATCCTCTGGGGTTCGAACCCGATTTATCTCATTAGAAGGCGAAGGCTCTATCCCCTGAGCCATCGCGGCTCAGGAACAGTATAGTCGTCAAAGTCGGATTAGGGTATCACTAATGGGCTATTGGTTATATTCCAATTTTTACGGTTATCTGAAGATAACACTGACGCATGCGCACACTATGCTACAACAGTTTAGATTGGAGGGCGGAAGGTGGAAGCAATCACTCGGTCTTCGCACCGTGCAACCTCAACCATTGAATTGTGTATTATTTCCAGCTCTGAAACCACAGTGGAAAGGACATTAGAGTAGATTTCGACCGATTAAGCCACGAAGAATTATTTCTGAAAAACAATAGTGTATTAAAAGATTTTTCCTCTCGAAAATTTTACATTAAAAGGAATTATGGTGACCATTCATAGTTCCGTAAGGTTCAATGAATGCGTCTCTTCAAATTCACTCCTCTTATTCGCAGGTACCCCAGAAACTATACTTACTATTTCAATTTTGTCTTGTGATTCAAATTTTTTTAAAAAAAAATTACAATAGTTTTCTTTTTTTTTACTTATTTATTTTTAATTTCGATCTTTATACCAATGCAAAATGCAAGACAAAATGTTGAAAATAACTAAAATGGAAATAATTAATTTCAAATACAACGAAACGAAGGAAAATGTGCTTTTTTTAAAAATATCGAAAATAAATAGAATTTGTGTTAGCTTAAGAAAAGTTTAAAAATGTTTACAAAATACTGTTTTAAATAAGTTTAAATAACAAAGAACTATAACGAAAGTTCCTGGAACATGGTGTTTTAAAAATCCAACCAAACGGGTTCACGAGAAAACTTCTCCAGCTGTGTAAATAAAGCGAAAAATAATATAAACTAATAGTTATGAATATATTTGAAGGCATTATGCTTTATAGACTAATGTAAAAGTAAAGCATAATGATTTTGTTCAATGTTTTCGAAATATTATTACCATTTATTATTTATATTTTCTTTGAAAATAAAGATCAATGACCGTTAGTAAGTTGTGGAGAACAATACTTTGAATTAGTATTATATGTTGCAATGCTCAGATTTTTTTCTAAAAAATGAGGTATAACAAAAATATAAAACTGGAGTATAAAAATCAAGTTTCGAGAATAGAAGAGGAAAACGAAAGAAAAAAAAAAGAAATATTGTTTCAGGAACAATACATGTTTATTAAAGGCTCACTAAATAAGTGTACAAGAATGAAATTTTAGGAATGTAACGTGATGACAAAAATTATAATTTCATGTTCATGAAAAAGGGGATTGCAAAAATAAAATAGGATTTAAAAAAAGAAGAAGAAAATTAGGAATAAAAGAAAGGGTGTTTATAAAAAGAAAATCAATCAAGAATAAAACAATACAATTTCTGGAAAAAGTAGGAAGTAAGAACGAAAAATAAGCATGTTATAAATTATAAAAAAAATAAGAATGTTATATAACTACAGTTATAGAAAATGTGCAGAAAAAAAATCCTTAAACAGAAGTTTGAGAATTAAATTAACAAAAATTGTAATTTTAGGATTAAAGTTTTCGTACAAGTGTAAAATAGTAAGATGGAAAAAAAAAGAAAAATAATTTCAGATAAAAAACATGTGTATATAAAGCAAAGAGAATAGAAATATTGCATTACAATATCAAGATATAAGCAGGGAGGTAAAATAATAAATATGCGTATAAAAAGCAAAATAAAAGCAAAAAGACATTTTAAATTAAATGTATTAAATTGGAAAATTAGAAAAGTCAGCAAGAAATGTAAAGGAACATTGAATTTGATAACGAGAAAGAAAAAAATGATAACGAGCAACAAGAGTAAAACATATTCTTTTCATTATATAAATTTAATTTCTTCAAATGGACAGTAATATATAGTATTATTTAATCTGTCAGAGTAAATTTTATCTGTCATAGTCTACATGAAGTTTTTCGTGTAGACCGTCTATATAACTTAAATTACAACACAATCTAATTACACTTAGCTTAATATTATTTATATTAAAATCACTAATTTCCTTAACATTAAAATTTAATTTGATGGATGTTTTCACGAATTATGAGCTGAAATACTAAGCATAGCTACTGGAAAGTGAAAAATTTGTCGAAGAAAATTCCTCAAATATTTGCTACACTGTAACAACAACCATTTATTTGATAATAAAGTAAATCGCTACGTTGTCTGAATATTTTTTAAATAATCAACTTAATTTTAATTTTAGTTGAAGTCATGAGCAATGATATTCTTTATTTTGCATGGTTAAAAAAATAAAAGTGAAGAAGATAGCAATAACAATTTTATAGCATAGCATAGCATTAGCGTTTAAATATTCTTTTATTTATTCAATTATCTTAATATACTTTTTTAGTTCTCATGATTTAGAAAGTAATTTAAAATCTTGCCTTTTCTTTAAATGACGAGAATAAAAAAACAAGCTGAAAAAAACTATACATTGCATTGAAGAGTAAAGCAATAAATTGCATTTAGCATTAGTTGAATATTTAGAAAAACATTTTATCGAAAATATCGTAAAATAGTATTTAGACTAATTTAAATCGATACTCCTATGATAATAATCAGGATATTTTTTTATAATAATCAATAATCAATTATTATTTGTACTTGATGTCCTACTCAATACTATTTTATTATTCGCTATTTTATTATTAAAAGTAATGAAAAAATCAAAAATGAAGAAGGTAGCAAAAAAAAGGAATTAATAAATGATAAATAATATCATTAATAAATAATATCATTCGAGTATTTAGAGTAATATTTTATTGTAACATAATACATGACATTTATAATATCTGTAAACTGACTCTAATATTATAACTCTAGCATTTTTGACACAATGAATTTTATTTAGCATTTTTTGAAAAATTAAATTTAATTGCAAAATAACGAATGAGATTTATAATACCTTTAAATTTGTACTGTTTTCATAATTTGAATACTGTTTTAACTAATTAACAACTTATTATTATTCTTAATTGAAGTCATTAGCATCCAATCTGCTATTTTAATCGAAATATTCAATAACTCGGTATTTTTTAATGGAAGTCGCGATTTATAACGGGTCAAATCTTGCTTATTTAATTAAAAAAAACAAAAAATGAAGTATACAGATTTTTTTTAAAAATTTTAAATCGATAAATAATACCTTACATTTGTCAAATATGTGGAGTAAAAAGTTAACTTAATATAACGAATGATAATTAAAATACATTTAAATTACTAAATTGTTACTTTTAGATGAAGTGATAATCAATGCGACTTGACACTTTACTTATTTAAAAATGCGAAAAGGAAGAAGGTTTTAAAAAGAAAAGTAAAACACTGAAAACTTTTCAGTATAAGTCGAATATTTAAAGTAGTTTTTTATCTCAAAATAACGAATAATATGTAGAATACTTTTAATTCTATACTGTCCAATTCTAACTTTCTTTTTAAATGATAATAACTTAATCTATATCTTTAGTAGGTGTCATGATTTACAATACGATTTCAATATCTTTCTTACTTAAAAAGATGAGATTGAAGTAAACAGGAAAAAAAAATTGAAATTCCCTCGAATAAGGGAAATCAAATTTGTTCCCTTTTTTACGCGCACGACTTGAGCAATCTCAATCTCATCCCAAATTTAGATGGACGGAATTATAACGAGGAGGCATTGCGCTCAGAATAGAGAGGAACACCCTTAGGCCCGACACGTAAACACCTCGAGTTTTTCTTCAGAAATAAATATATATATATATGATATGAAGCCGGGAGAAGAAAAATAACTTTTAAAAAAAAGAAGCAAGGTAGGGTGGGTCAGATAATAAAGCAGTGAAGAAACCGGGGGATGGCATTAGGAAAATAAAATAAAAAATCAGAAATTGTAAGGTAGGTAGCACGAAAAACCTGCAGTAGCCAAAGGTAAACCTGTCACACACACTGGTTTCCGGCCCCAGGGTCTCTGTAACGGCCTCACTTGCTTCAAGAGCTTCAGTTCACAACGCGTAACCAGTTCGAGTGGCTCACACGTAAACCTGCTCTCTGGATTCTCTTCATGAGGATGAAGTCTTCTTCGATCTCTTGGAAGTGATTTGCGATCAGTTGGCATGAATCGATTTCGTGGATTTGTTAGTGTTTTGCGTTGTTCGATGAAGAAGTTTGGCTATCGAAACTGCTAGTGAGTAATTTGAGTTCCGCACTCATTTTTTTTTTGTTTTCTTTAGAAACATTGTGATATTATTTATTGTGAATGATGATGCTTTCGAAAGCATTGTGGTACTTTTTCTTGTCATGTTTTGTCTGTCATATGGTACTTTGTGATACACTGTTGGATAGTGGTGTGGTGCAAGATGATAGAAAAACGGACAATAAAGAAGATTCTAGTATGAATGGAGGGACTGTTTTGAGTAATGAATTTTCTTCTGACACAATTTCGGACAGTTCAGAAGAGAGTAACAGTTTGCGATCTACTGAAAAAATGGATTTAAGTTCAGAAGAAAATCAGGGTTCAATAGTAACGACAGTTTCAACCGATGAATCTAGTAATTCAGACTCACATACAATTGAATCAACCGATACTCCTATATCAATTACATTTAAAACTGATGCCAAGAAAGATATGAAAAAGAAACACAAATTGGCTTTTAAGAAGAAGGATATGACTTCAGAAGACGAGGAATCCGACAGTTTAAAATTTCAAGATCATGATTCCGAAATGCATTCGTCCACCATGAGTACTGATGACGAAATGACAGAATCAGTGAGTACTGTAGAATCGGAAACTGAATCGAAATTAATTGAAACATCTGAACAGGATTCGTCTACAGAGTTAAATCGAGATCCAAAACACGAAGACATCAGTTCAGATAGCTTCACCACTCTGACATCAAATATTGAAAAATCTGAAGAGTCTGCTGTAGATGATGATCTGTCAAAATCAGCGTTAGGTTCTGAGAAAACAGAACATATATCCTATACACCCCTTGCTGGAATCGAAATTGATATGCCTGTAATGGAAGAAACAACACTGGGTCCTATGGAAGCAGCGCAAACGACAACATCTGAGATTTTAACTCGTGATGATGAAGAGCATAGCACTGCATCAGAAAAAACCACTGTGAATCCAATTGACTTGCATCATATGTCCAAAAAGATAATCGAAAACGATAGCCTTGATATTAAAGATGAGCATGGCTTGACCGACGAGGATATTTTTAATAGAGTTAATAACAGTTTGAACATTGATGAAGAACATGACCATGAAAATACAACAAAAACAACAGGCCATCAAGAAATCACCAGCACAATGCCTCCTGGAGTTCGTAAACAGAAACAAATGAATTTCGACAACACGGAAGGAAAATGTGTGTGTAACGAACCCAAAATTATATTTAACCCTTCTAATTGCGTGGGCGGGAGGACCTTATCTGACCCAAAGTGTCCTTGTCGAAGCATTTGTGCACGTCAAGCTGGGGAATCCTGTTCTCCAGAAGAGCCCTGTGACGAGGAGTTTGGACTTAAGTGCAACCTTCAGACTAACACCTGCCACGGTAAGTTTGCATTATGTAATTTCATTTGTATCTTTCAAAAACTCTAGAATGCATTTTAGTGATGCAAGTATGAATTATTTTAAACTGCATTAAATAAAATAAATTTCAGATTTTTCTTTAGAAAAATGTACATTATAATTCATATGATGGTGTAACTCTAAAATTGAAGTTTCGTCATCTAATAATAAACACCTTTTATTTCCTCAAAATATAAACAATTTTAAATAATTTTCTCTTAATCTTATTTAAAAAAAAAATCAATCGCAATTGCTAAAATTAACAATGCATGCTTATGTTCATGAATTATTGTATGTTTTTTCATCTTAATTTATGACAATGAATGAAGGAAGTTTTATTTTATTTTTTCTATTTGTATAATGTTTTTTAAAGTGCTAATAATCTAATTTTGTCATAAAATAATGAGAGTCTCTAGTTTTTCTTCTAAATATGAGGATTTTAAATGGTTTTAAATCAATATGAAAAGCAATGGTATTTTTCCATGCTCTTAGATTTTATGTTCCTTAAAAATGAATAAGACTGATTTTTTTTTTAAATTCAATAAAAAAATTTAAATTCTATTTCGTATTTTAAAAATTTGGATACTTTTTTAAAATATCATTAAGGTTGTCGTCGTTTTCAAAATTTTACTTGTTTTTTTTCCTTAATCATTTATAGTCAGTGTTCAATATCAGAATTTTACTTTCACTGTCTCTCCCGAGTGGTAGCCTGTCTTCTTTTTTTCCAGCTTGCCTAAAAGGCGGCTGGTGCGTAATGATGACCAAATGGCAACCATCACGCCATCGGTTGGTCCAATTGTGAATCCTTACCGTTTATGATCATTTTGTCTCACATTTAGCAGTTGTAAAGGTGTTTTACTGCTTTTATTATATTAGAAATGCTTTTATTTATTTTTTAAAAAATACCAAAATATATTTAATGGAATATAATAAATAGAAATGTGTAATATATTTACTTAAACCTTACCTGGAACCTAAAAACATAAACAAACTGCAAATAATGCAGCTTTTCAAGAAACATGGAAGAAAACTATTGCATGCTAAAAAGAAAAGAAAAAAAAAACCATCTGGAAGTGGATTTTAACAAGAACACATTTTTGTATTTTTATGTTAAACTATTCGCTAAGAACTTCAGCACTTCAGTAAAAAATAAACTACAATTACAATTGTTTGATAAATTAGTAGAAGTCAGTGATGTAAAAGTAAGAAACGGTAGCTGATACATTTTAATGTTGCTCTTAAATAATTATTTCTTAATAGCACATTAAATGTATAAATAACATTATTATTTTATTGTTACCTACTCCTTATTAGATCTCTAGTGATGAATTAGCAAGGAATGATAATAAATTGAGCTTAAATTAAGGAACTATTAGAAAGTTATAATAAATAAGACACGGTGGAAAATATTCTGGTAAAATTAGCATATTGCATGGTAATGACGTTTTTGGTTACTAAAACCGAACTGCACGGTATTTACAACATTCTTTAATAGCTTTTTCGTTTATATAATAGCGGTTTACAGGAAATTCTGGCTTTCAAAATTAAAGTTCTGATTACTACATTTAGTGAAAAATACAAAATTGAAAAATGAATTTAGCCGAATAGATGGTTTTTATGCCATGCTTTAGGGTATCATGATAAAATTAACAAATTTAGCCACATTTACCAAATTTTATCGTATATTATAAAACCATATTTTATAATTAATTTTAGAAAAAAACATTTTGCTTCAGAAAATATTACCGAGTTTTTTTGGTGTTCTCATAAAACCAGAAAAACGTAAATTTTACCATATTCTGTTAGTCTTAACCATATTTATTTTTAGTGTATCCTTCACGTGATTTATAAAAGAATGTTGGTTTTATTTGATACATAAAATTATATTGCTATCGCTTTTATTAATTTTAATTTGACTGTTCTAATAAAATAAAATTTAAACAAAATATACAATATTCAAACTATTCATTTGGTCATTTTTCCATTATATGGTAACGGTTCACGGGAAATTCTGGTTTTAAAAATTATAGTTCGTATTACCACATATTTAGTAAAAATACTAAACTGAAAATTAAATTTAACTGAATTTATGGTTTATATACTATGCTTTAAGATATTCTGAATAAATTACCAAATTTTAGCACATTATACAACCATACTTTATTGCTAATTTTACCAAAATCATTACCAAAGCAGTTCAGTAAAAATCGTCGAGCTTTTTGGTGTTTCCATAGAGCCAGAAACACGGTGAATTTCACCATATTTAAATAGCTTTGATCGTACACTTTTCTCAGTGCATTTCAGACAATTTCCTTAGAAAGAATTCTAATTAATAACTGTGTGCTAAAATAAGTTGTAAAAAATAGATAATTACAAATAAAGAGATTAACACTTATAAAAAAATTTATGCTCGTTGATTTTAATACTATTCAAATTATGACACGGATCTGTACGGAATTATGACACGGATTATCGTGCAAGTTAATTTTTCATACACTTGATTACACGACATCGTTGTTCAAATTGAATTGAAACACGATTCATTTTAACCCCTTATTTATTTGAAGCAAATTGAATAATAGTATGGTTCATTTTCGAGCTGATTCTGGTAGTTTTTAATCATACTTTTTTCTCAGCGTAGAAATAGATTAAAAGTTTGTAAGAAATTGCAAGCAACCATACGTTTCATTCTTTACACTTAAATAGTCATTTCCTGCATTAAGAGCATTAAACTTTAAAAAAAAAAGATTGTTTTAATATAATTCATTCGTTATTAGATCAAGAAGATCTATCAGATGCACTCTCTCAGTTCAGTTCTTTTAAAAGATGTGCGTGAACTGCTCTTGAATATAAAGTGATGAAACACTTCGAAGCTACCGACACGTAACAAGAGTTCTTTTCTTCACACACTTTGTCAAATCTTTTAAGTGGGAAAATCTCGACATGCTTTCATAAGGAATATAATTAGTTGCTTCTCTTCCCTTATTTCATACTTCTATAAACAATGAATTTTTCAAGTTTTGTTTTAAAAAAAAAGTTTCATCACTAGTCTTTCTAAATTTGAAGTATTTTATAATAACAGTTGGCAACTTTAAGGATGTGCTTTAACAAGCTTTCATAATGAAATCAAAATAATTTCATTAGTTAAAATTTTTATTTATGTCTATTTTTTATGAGAAAAAAAAAACATAAGCATGAAAGGAGTGTTTCTGCATTAAGGATTAAAAATATATTCAGAGTTTTATTTTTATTTCTGGAGAAAAAAAAGTATGATCCAAACTACCAGAATATGGTAAAATTTATTGCGCTTCTGGCTCTATGGGAACACCGAAAATCTTGATAATTTTCAAGAAAGTGCTTTGGAGATGGTTTTAGGGAAATTAACAATAAAATTTGGTAATTTTGTCACGATATTTTAAAGCACAGTATCAAAACCATTAATTCGGTAGAACTTACTTTTCAGTTTTTTATTTTTTACTTACGTAGCAATAAGAACTATAATTTCAAAAACTAAAGTTTTCTGTAAATGGAAAAGCTACCAAATGAATGGTTTAAATATCTTATATTTTGTTTTTATTAAATGGAATATTGTTTTTTCAAATTTTTTATTTATTTATTTATTTTACCAGAAATATCATTATTTTACAGTAAGGTAATTTTAACAAAAGTTTTGTTCTCCGTGTTTAAGATTTAGACGGAAATATCTGGTTATACTGTATAGAAAACTTTAATTTTTCATAAGAACTAGCGAATATAAAAAATTTTAACATTACAACTAATTTTTAATAAGGAGATTTTAAGTACATACATAATTGCGTGAAACAATTGCAATGAGCAATTCAGAATACCCTTTTCAATTACATAATGTAATTTTCTAAAAGCAAATACAAAATTTCTAAAAGCTCTCAAAGATGCAAAATATAACTTTTTAACATAAAGCTCTATAACTTTATATGGAAATCATTTGATGTCTTTATTTTGTAAAAACAGAAATTTCGATATTTAATTTAAATTTTCACTTTTAAAAAGTAAACCAAATATTACATTACTTTTTTACCCAGTACATTTTACATACAAAGCTCAGCTAAATTTCTTACTGTTATTTAGAGTAGTTTACTTTTCGTAATTAATTTTATAATTCATAATTAATTTTTCATTATTTTTTTAAATATACAGGATTAATTGTACATTTTTAATACACAATGAAATAAATTAGATATTATAAGATTAAATACAGTGAATAAATTAGTGATTTTATATTCATAAATAAATAAATCGTGTTTTATTTAGTTTAAATGCTGAAAACTGCATTTTTAGATATAGGTATTCGCAAAGTATGTCTATCAGCAAGAAACAGATACTATTTTTTTTCAATTTACATTAATTGAAATACAAATTATGGTTGGGTGAATATTTTCCCTGGCGTTTAAACATTTAAGCACAATATTTCTGAATTGCTTTTATGGACAACTGAAGCGTTTCTTAAGTGCTTTAAAGAAGTCATTGTATTGAGTGAAATTGTCTTGCGTGTTAGGATCAGTGTTAAATCATAACTCGCTTGAGGTCTCTTACACGAAAATCATATCTTCATTTCTCATATTTTGTCATTTTATTTGAGCGGAAAACATGCCACGGCAATTTTTTTTATGGCAAATTAACTTTTTTCATCACTCGAGCATGGAGTGTTGCGTGTGTGCTTTGAGTTATGGCTTCAACAACTATTTTCCGTATGTAAATTGTATTTAAAATGCTTTATATCTTTCTTAAATTTAAGTTATCCACTTAAATATACAATGATTGATATATTTTTGTATCATTAAGTATATTAATGAAGCAATGTTTATGATGCGAGCTGCGCCGATTCCAAGAAAAAGATTTTTTTGTTAAATAAAATTTAAAATGAATTATAATTAAAAATATATTAAAGATCTTATCTACAGAGAGAGCTTATATCTAAGAGCATTTAGTTAAGAACTTATATCTAGTTTTATAAAATTTTCTGTCGACTTCCAATTAAGTAATAAGTTCTATGAAAAATAGATATTTAAATTTTGATCTAATTTTTGACTTTTTAAAATTTTTTTTACTTATTTTTACTATCATTTCTTTTCAAAGTAGTTTTCTCCTCTCTATATATTGAATTTTTAATAAATTTTCTGCCTCAAATTATACACGATTCTTAGAAACTTGTATCTAATCCGAACCAACATACTAAAAGAACAAACATTTTTTTTAAAAAACATAGTATTAAATTTGAAACAAACAAATTGAGAAGAAAATTTTAATTTGTTTTTGTTTGTATCATTGATAAATTACTTATTGATAATTATTGAGATAAACAATTCAGAACAATTATAATAAATTTACAATCACAACATTGCGGATGGATTAATTAAAACATGGCACAATAGAAAAATACGGATGCCTAAAAATGCATAGTTAAATTTTCAATACTTTAGACCTCTAAATACAATATCATCTCTGTTCACGTTAACATTAAGGGTAAGCACTTAAAATTTCTCATTATTTCGTTTTAAATTATGTTTAATTTTTTGAATTTTCGCTCACTTGACTAGCAAAGTATTTTACTATTTCCTTGTGCTGCATTAAATTTACGATGTTGCTCCAAAAATTGCTCCCAAATATCTCTCACCACAATACTGTGCATGGATTAATTGCAACTAATTAGATAGAATAAAACAATGTGAATATAAGTTTTCAATATTTTTAACCAATAATTGACATATCATCAATGCTATCAGTGTGCAGTTTAAATTTATTAGCCAGCACTAAAAGGTTTTCCATTGCGTTATTTTTAGAAATTATCTTTACTTTCATGAAGTTTCATTTGCTTGACTTAGAATTTTTTTTTACTCATTCCTTTTATTACTTTAAATTTACAATGTCACATCAAATATTATTCACGAGGATCTATAAAAAACACCTGATCACAATACTACACATATATTAATTGAAAACTAACTCGGTAGGATGCAAAAATACGAGTGTTCAGTAACGGGTAGTCAATGTTTGACCTCGAAATAACAATATTATCAATGCTATCAATGTGAGCACTTATGAGATAGCACTTTACCTTTCCCATTACTTCAGTTTAAATTATCTCTGATTTCATTAAGTTTCGGTCGCTTGACTTTCAAAAACCCCATCACGGGCTTCCTCGACATCAAAGCAGAGATGAGACCATGAGCACTGTAGTTTGCCCCTGAGCGTTTCACAACACAAATAATCATCTCAGTGTGCTTATCACCATAAATCGCACTTCCTTGGCAATTATATTTGGCCATTCTCATGGGGAAACGACAAATTCTCGAATTCAGCTATGACTTGTGATATAAAAAAAAACGTTCCATTCCTTTACGGTTGAGTTGTTCCCAGCCCATCTCATCTCGTGCGAGTCAACAATGGTCATCAGGTAGTGCCTTATGCCTTTTGATCCGTCCGCTCACTTTCCTCGAAAAGTGAAAATTTCATTTGTCTCGGGAATCTCCTTTGTAATAATGAATTGTTTCAGATACACCATTTCCTTGTGTTGTCTTAAATTTACGATCTTCCATTGTTTAAAACAAACATAGTGATGTTTGATTTGGGTTAGGGGTACTTTATCGAATAATGTTTTTCTCTTAATCAATAATGGTTAGTCAATATAATAAGTAAAGAACGTTAATGGCTGTATCAATGGTTGGCACAAATTTGCTACAATATCAGAAAGTCCCAAATTGTATTTTTCTAAAACTTATTACAATGTTTATTGTTAACTTAGCACAGTAATTACTATTCATGTTTCCAACTGTTTCAATACTTAAAATTGTATAAATTTCAAGTAAATTTAAATTCAATATAGTTTCAATTTTAGTAATAAACTTATCATTAAAGAAACCATGAATCAACGAGTTAATTAATCGCCCACGCATTTTTCCTCTTATCTTAGAAAATAATTTTAAACACAGAAATAGAAAATGAGTTTTATCTTATAGGAAAAAATTAAATTTATTATTAATGAAACAAATTAAGGTGTGTGTATGGTATAAATAAAAAATAGTTAAATAAATTACATTGTTAAAATATTAATTGATAAATTTAATTGTCGTATAAGAAAAACAGTGGAAGAAAAAAGTTTAAATTAATGTCTGAAAGTGTCTAAAAATAATATAGAATTCTTCTGAATATTGTTAGAGAGGAATTTTTTAAGATAAGTTTGTGCAAGGTAAATTTTAAATTTTGTTTTTAAATCAAACTTATATCACTAAAGCCTTTTCACATTCAACGGATTAACATATCAAATGTGTATACTTGCTCTAATTCTAAGTCTTAACACAAGAAATAAAATTTTATGTTTGAAAAGGAATTATCAATTAAATTAATTCAGATGGTTAGATAATATAAATAAAACGGAGTTAACTTAGCAAATTCATTTGCATAAATATTAATGAACCTATTACAAAAAAACAATAGTATGTAAGAAAAAAATTTGAAGTAAATATCTTAAAATCTCTACAGATCAAATAGAATCTTTCTGATATTGTTAGTTTAAAAAACAAAAAGAATTTAGTTCAATGAACGATTGATACTTATACAACGAGATGTCTTTAAACGGGGTAGACAACTTCCTACTATTCATTCCGTACAAGTCTTTCAATTCAAAAAATTGGAAGAAAAAAAAACGTGATGAAAAAAGTTGTTCGTAATGTTAGATGTGTTTTACCGGAACACAAAAAGACAGAAGCGTTTTTGTTTCAATTTGAATTGATGCTTGGCTGAACATCTCAGGTTATAGTACCTCATTTATTTGCCAAAGGTGATTGATTTTTTTCCTCTGGTCAAAAGAAGATAAAGTTGGAAGTGATTCCATGATAACAGTACGGTCATATTTTACAGTAATAACTTAGTTTTTGTATTTACTATCAAAATTTATGCTTAACATTTAAACAAATTAACGTACTCTGAATCAGGTTTTTTACGAGCTTGATTTTTGAATCTTTAAAAGATTCTTAAAATAAAAAATAATTATAATGGTTCATCTATTACTTTAAAAAAATTATATTTTAAAGGTGCATTGAATTTGCTTTTACAATTTCTTTAAAACATAGATTGCAAATTGATTCGGAATGATTTTGCTTTTCAAAAAAAAGTTAATAGTTTCAGATGTTTCGAAAATTATTAAAACAAATTCCTAAAAAGTTTTTAGTTTTTCCGTAGTTCCATTAATTTGCTCGCAAAATACATTTTTAAATACTGTGTTAAATATTTGCAAAATCTTTAGCGTAAGCTGATAAACAACATTTTATTATGCTCTTATTTCAACCAAAATGTCAGTTGTTTGAACAATAATGTGGTTTGCTGCAACTTGAATAATGTATTTAAGTGAGCCATCTTTCTGCTCAAATTGTTAAATAATATGTTAAACCATAGTTTGCGTTATCAAGTTTAAGTTAGTTGCGTTATGATAATATGGTTCAACGTAGCACATTATTGATGTTACAACAAATATTTAGACATTATTATGGTTCAATACACTTAAAAAATTCGAACAATGTATAACGAAATTTCTTTGAAATACTTTTAAAACAATTTCCTAAAATGCATTTTTGTTGAGCAATCTTCTGTTGAAGATTAAATTGATATACTCTAAAGCATATATGCATACCGCAACAAACAACTTAATCGAAGTTGTTAATGCATTGAAATTGAAGAAGGAATTAACACTATTATATTGTAAATCTAATATTTTAATACAACTATGATGAAATTCCTTTGAAATTCATTAAAAGCAGTCGTCTAAAGTGCATTATCTAATTTTTTGTGGGTAAAATTGCTGTGTTTTAAAATAAGTACAAATCACGATTAATATTACACTGCTTTAATATATTAAATAAATTTGTTGTTTTACTCATAATGTTTGCTTTTACAATGCTTCAAAATGTAAAACATTGTAACATTAGTTAATGCAGATGTAGTAAGATGTAAAAAGAAAATGAACGACTTAATATTTTGCAATCGTATAGCCACCACCTACATCCAAAGCGTGTCCCAGTTTTTGCAGAATCTCGTTGTGATGCCCAGCCTAACTGGTTGGGTAAAAGATGAGGTTACATATAGGTCCTTGATGTTCCAGAACATTTTTATTCTCTTTTCGAATGTCTGGAAGGTATTTTCATTGTTTTTCAGCTCAGAGATTTTTAAATTTAGAACGTTTTTTCTTCTCTTAAACAATGCATTAAAATGAATTCAAATGGTAATTTAAAAGAAGTAATTAGACGTTTATAATTTCTGTATGAACATGCACTTTTGATCTATTACCTTTAGTGATTATTCAATTTGCAACTAAAATATTTTCTGAAGTTGATTTTCAATCACGCAGTGTAACAGTCGCTGTTTAAAAATTAATTAGTAATTCTTTGGTGCGGAATGGATTTCTAGTTTCAGACATCAATTGATTTAATCGAAATTTTAAAATTAAGCGTTTTTTTATAATTAAAGACAAAACAGGTATATATTGAGAAATCAAATTGAGTATATGTTTCTAAATACTCAACTTCCTAACTTGTTTTGTAGAAAATGCATTGCTATTTTGTTCCTAACTTTAATTTCTAACTTTTAACATGACATGCACACTTTATTTTCTTCTGCAATAATGCATAAGGAAAAAAATACGTATTCATTATATGTATAATGAACTACAAATATGTGTATATGTATGTGCATTATTGAAAGGGCATTATTTTGCAAAATTGATTATAAAAATCCATATCTTAATTGAAACAACATGAAATAACTCAAACATTTGAACAGTGATTTAATGTCTTACAACTAGTAACTAAATGTGCTTTGCTTTAACAAAGACAAGTAAAAAAAATAATAGTTCTACGATACATTAAGATGCTTTAAAATAGATTATGTACTTCATTTAAATTTGATTCAGTGAAATAATTTGTATTGATTAATGCATTCTGTATTGAACTTAAATATAAATATTTTAATTTTGATCGTGCATGGATTTTTATCTACCCATTATTGCTACTTTTTATACTTGAAGCATTTTCTCAAATTGAAAGATACAGAACTACAAGTAAATGCTTCAAAACAGAAAATACTAATAACAAACAAATAAGCATTGGCATGAATGCTGTGTAATATATACTCACAGATTAATAGCGACAATCTAGGAAATGCAAATGAAAGTTATGTTTATTTCTTGCTATTTTGTAACTAATTTACTATAAAAGTTAACTAGTCGTAAAATAATGCCAATGAACAAAACTTTCATTTACATTTCCTTGGGTGTTGTTACTATTTGAAACTTAATTTAATGTATTGAAAAATAACAAACATGTTGAGCTATTTATGCAACTTTACCTATTTTTAAAATTTTTTTTCCTACTAAATATTGTAACTTAAAGTTCACATCTATCTTATCAATATCTCTTCAGTTTTCAATCCGGTGATTTCAAGAACTAAATCTCTTGAATAATTCAAAAATAAGTAATTTTTTAATAATATTTAATGCGATTTAATTGCAGCGAATATTTTTTCTATAAATCCTTTCTACGGTTTATTACTATTTATAACTTTGGTCACTGAACTTTATAACTACCGTACTTCCATTTCTTATTTTCATGACTGTATACTTGTTTACGTTTTTGAAAATTAAGAGACAGGTAGGCAGCATAAAAGCCCAGTTCTAAGTAAGCATCTTGTTTGAAGTCCAAGTGAGTTAAGGTAAAGGAGGGGCCGTAAGACGATGACCTTTCCGCCTTGCCCCTGGCTCGCTTCAGACTTGCGTCTCTTTCGCCAACAGTTTCCATTTGGCGGTAGCGCACTTGGATATTTGGCGTCACTCCCTTCATTATTATTATTCTTTACTTATATTTTAAAATTGAAGTGATGTTTTTGGATTATAATAATTGTTGTCAGTCTTAATTAAGCTAGAGTAACAAAATCCGTTCAAATAAGATATATATTAACGTATTACTTACGTAACTTTAACTTATTTCTTATCATATTAACTTACGTAATTTTAACTTATTTGTACTGAGATAAACATTAATTGATTAATTCAAAAACTGTTAATATTTAACTAATTTCCTTAAGAAAACGTAAAATTTTTAAGTCATTTTAGCTGAAGAGGAAAAAAGGTATTAATTAAATTTTTGTATCTTAAAAACAAGAAAAATTCTTTTGCTTTAAATTTAATTGTTTTTTAATATTTAGGACGCTGTATTATAAGATATATGCATGATATCTAATATGGTGCTCGATTCATTCTACAGCATAATGAAGTGAAGTGTACACTATGGTAGATTGTTATCAAATATATATATATATATATATGTATNATTTATTTAAACTGAATTCAGAGATATTTGATTACTTTTTACTTTAAAACATGCTGTTTCATTATCTGAAATTTCCAGAAAAATTAAAGAAATTCAATTCTTTTAATAAAAATTGAAAAAAAAAATTATTACAAAAAGACTTGTTTACAAAATATTTTAGATAATTAAAAATAAGCATTATCACGTCTTGTAAGTGTGTAAATAACAATAATAATTGCAGGGTTGTATAAAACTGTATCATAAACATAATAGTTTAAAAAGATAAAGATGAAATGTAACAGAAATATTATAAGAAATTGATAGTTATGTTCTTATTAAAGATAAAATAGCTTGACACTCGAATTTTTTGTATTTAGAATTAACATATTTTTCCATAACTGCAGTTAGCAGGTTTTTCGTTTGATTGATTTAAATACGTTTCAGTATATGTTTGTATGTTACATACGTATTGTTCAACTTTGCACATGTTTTGTATGTAGTACCCTACTTATGTATTGCAACTGCTTTACATGCACACAATAAATCGCAAACACAATAAGTTAGTCCCTAAATGAAATAGCTAAAAAGTTTGAAACTAAAATTTAAAAAAGCATGTTTTTTTTTAAAAAAAAATTCATGCTTTTGCCGTTAAATCCTTTTTTTTACAATAAAGTATATAGAAAATAATAATAAAACTTAGTTTGAAAATTGGTTGTTACTTCTTGAACTATAAATTTTTTTTTATTCATACGTAAATAGAATGAGTGTATTTTCTTTCAAACATGAAATTTAAAACATTTTTTTAAGAAAAGCAACAAATTCAATAGAGAATGGAACAATAGAAAAATATTACTCGGGGATTGAGTTCTTTTTCGTTCCAAAAAGTAAAAAAATTAAAAAATAAAATAAATCAACCCCTTCAACTCGCACCTGTGGCTTCCGTTTGATTATAATATGAATTGAAGTTTTTCACTGAATAGAAGAATGTTGTCATTGAAAAGAATGACTTATCAACATGTCAATCATTTCTTTTACATTTTATTATTTAAGAGAGAGAGGGAGGGAGAGAGAATACATTAAAAAATAGCTATTAGCATTGCAGTTATACAGTGATTGACTTGCAATTTGAGTGAATGATTTGCAACTTGATTGAAGCACAAAATTATGTGATTTGATTTATTCTGTATTTTCTGTTCACTCTGTGTTTCGACACTGATGATGGTAATTGCTCATAGTACCGAGACTATCATCATTATGTTTCTTGAATCGTTTATTTGTGCATATAGCATTTTTTTACGCTAGACTACTGTATGTATTAAAATTAAAAAAAGCCGAGTTAGTTCCTTTTGTTAAATTTACTATTATATTTAGTGTGGTTAATTAGTTTTTATGTGTAATAATGTAGCATTTGTGTTGGAATTTCGAAAAAATAATATCCTAAATCATTTTAAATGTTTAATACTGAAAATATTTATAGTATTTTAAAAAACTGGAAAAATTACCAAATTGTATGGTACTAAAATTTCTGGTAAAAATATAATTCTGGTTAATAAAACCTAAATACACGGTATTTAAACCATTCATTTGGTAATTTTTCCGCTCATAAGGTAACGGTTTACTGGAAATTCTGGTTTTTAAAATTATAGTTCTTATTACCACACATTTAGTGAAAAATACAAAACTGAAAAATTAATTTAGCCGAATAAATGTTTTTTATGCCATATTCTGAGGTATTATGATAAAAATACCAAATTTTATTACATTTACCAAATGTTATCCCATATTGTGGAAAAATGTTTTATTGTTAATTTTACCAAAATCATTACCAAAAAGCTTCGTTACAAATTACCAAGTTTTTTAATGTTCCCATAGAGCCAAAAACACTGTAAATATTATCATATTCTGGTAGCTTTGACGATGCTGTTTTTGCAGTATACCCTTTCAAAGTATTCTAACTAATAACTATGCACTAAAATAAGTTTTATAAAAATAGATAATTACAAATAAAGAGCAATGCAACACCGAAAAAAAAATTTGGCTCATCTTGATTTTAATATCTTTTGAATAATAACGTGGATCTGAACAATATTTCCGTGCAAGTTAATCGTTGATATACTTAATTACACGACATTATGGTTCAAATTAACCTGAAATACGGTTAATTTTAAAAACCCTAATTATTTGCAGCAAATTGAATGATAGTATGGTTCATTGTTGAGCAAATTTTGTGTGAATTGAACCGATTTCTTTTTCAATTAAATTGTATTATGCTGATACATTTTTAAAAAAAATTGAATTGCTATTCAAGCAAAGGCAAAATGTTTCATTTTTCTATTTTGGAGAAAACTTATTTAAATCAAAGATGTGATGAAACAAGATGCAATTGGACAATTATAGACTTCGCAAGTCATAAATTTATACATAATGCAAAATGCAAACATAATAGTTTTCTTTTTTCAAAAAAAACCCTTGTCTTTCATAAGAAGTTGTTGCGTCACGATTTTCATTCAATAATGCATAGTTTCTTCGAACAACGGATTATCTCAAACCTAAAAGAGGTTGTTCATCTTGCAAAAAATTTGATTCACATGTATAGTTTGGGAGTAATTACAACGAACTGTATGCCATGCCATTATTTACGCGTGGGATTCGATCTTAAGAATAATACAAAAATTTGCATGCATGGATGACCAGAAGGTTGGGTCATTTAGTCTGTTGATGAAACAAAAGAAAAAGACTGAATCCCCCATTATCAAAATTGTCACAGAAGACCAATTAGGATAAGATTGAGGTTCCCTATAAAGCGTTCAAGCTCAAGGACTTTTAATCAAATTAAGTTTGGACTCAATTTAAATATCTGAAGATCTCGTCGGATGTTGTTTAAAAACGAATAAAGACATCCGGCGAGTTTCGTGTCGCAATAAGAATGGACTTTGCCTGGAAAATTTTGTAACCATTTGTAATGCTTTTTTAAATCTAGTGTAATTGTCTAACCTCACGTGAATGGGTTAAAAGAGGTTCCTCTTAACGTTTCGCTATTTCAGAATCTTAAGGTTAGATTTGATGGTATCGTGCAATGACGTTGGGTATCATTAAACAGAGGTTTCATTGTTGTGTAGGCTTAATAAAATTGATTATTATTTTATTTTCAAATAAACTAATAATCTAAGTTTCTGTGATTTTTTCGTTATAAGTAATACATTTTTATTACAGTTGTTCATTGTTGATTGATAATTAAATTCCTACGTGAAACGGTTTAAAAGAATCATTTTACGATTTGCTATTTTAGAATCTTAAGATTATATATGATGGAATCGTGCATTGTCGTTTGATGGTATTAAATCAAAGTTTCAGTGATGCTCAAGTTTTGTAAAATTGATGAACTGTCAAATAAAATTGAAGCTTCAAAGTTTTTGGACTTTTCAGTAATAAAGTAATAATTTGTAATTAAGTTTTTTTTTATCGATAAACGAAAATATTTTCATTTAGGTCTATATTCATGGGAATCAGTTACGAAGATTTATTTTACGGTTTTCAATTTCAGAATAAAAAGGTTATATTTGAATGTATTTAGAAAGGATTTTTGATGCCATCAGAACTTTCATAGTTGTGCTATCGTAATAGTATTGATTATTAGTTTATTTACAAATAAAAAACTTCTAAGAATTTTGAATTTTTAAGTATTGAGCAATAAATTGTTACCAGAATTGCTCTTTGTTCATTGGTGATCGTTTTTATTTAGGTCTATTTTCTCGTGAATAAGTTAAAAATATTCATTTTACTATTTACTAATTCAGATTCTTAAGGTTATACTTGATGTTCTTTTAAAATGCTACTAAATAAAATTTTCTTTGTTGTGCTGATTCAATAAAATTGATTACAAGTATATTTTTTTAAATGAAACGGAAACTTAAGCTTTTGTGTTTTGTAGTATTCAGTGATTATTCGTACTAAAGTTATTCATTGTTTATTGATAATCGAAAAAAAATATATTCTCACGTGAATCAGTAAAAAAGATTCATTTCATAATTTACTTTTTTAAAATCTTATGTTTATGCATGATAATATTGTGCAATGATGCTCAATGTCAATAAATAGAATTCAATTGTTTTATAGTTCATTTGCATCATTTGTTTTACAATTCATTTTCCAATAAAGATAACCAATAAAAATTCAAGAAATTATACGAAATAAAGTTTTTTTTAATTTAGTATTCGGTATTGTTTTGCAATCAAAATTGTTCTAAGTTTATTGATACTAGAAAAAATATCTTATATCTGAATTTAAAGGCCTATTTTCTTATTAAACTACCATTAGTTGTTGTTTCAAGAATGCCAATTTAAAGCAACCTTGAAATTTTTTTATAGTCTACCCAGGGTGAATACATGTTAGTAATTGAATTGAACACACGATATCTGCAGAATTTCCTATTATGCTAATGTCAACTCCATGCAAAAAATATAAATTACTGGAAATAGAAGGTTATAACTCAATTTTAGTATAATTATTGTATTTGTAACATCGAACTAATGCCTTGTGTGTGTTTAATTTGTACAAGTCTAAACTTAAAAAAAAAAGACATGAAACTATCATTTTTTACAGTTAAATATTTGGAAAACAAAGCAACACATTACAAACTTAAAAATACAAGCTTACAAATTTAAAGCATTTGAAACAACAATTATATCATATTTTTATAGTTTTCTAGATTTAATGCTAGTGTAAAAAAACAGACATATGGCGATTACTGCTAAAGCAATAAATTGTTTTTAAGTTTTATGGAGCTGAATTAATTTTGATCGATACTAATTTTCTTTATAAATGTTATTCAATCTTAATTATGTCAATTTCATATTTTATTTACGAAACATTATCAGGTATTATAGTGTCAATGAAAACGAGTTTCTCAGATTCTTTAAATAAATAGTAGAAAACGTTTAAATTAATTATATTATAGAAATTTTTTTAATCGAAATTAGAAATATAGGTCAAAAAATTCAAATTATATGACATTTTTTGCAATTTACTGTAGTTAAAATACGATAAGATGAAAAGAATTTTAATATGAAATAGGAGCTGTAAGAAGAGAAAGCTTAAATCTCCGTTATCTCTCTTATTATTAGTATTTTTTTTAAGAATATAGATGTAACATAAATAAACTCCTTTTGCGAAAAAAAAGTAAAAATAAAAGCATCTCTAAATTTTGCGATTTTTTAAGTAATTTGTTTTAAATGATACTGCTGCCAAATATTGCACTGCTGCCTTATAAACAGAGTTACTACCGATAGAAGATAGTAAAAAAATGATTGCGAAAAATCTTAGGCACACCCTTTTTGCTGTAAGAAAGGGGACCAGGGATTGGGTGCGGCCTCGTGCCTCGTAGCCTTGGATTTGATTGCTCACCTTGTTCATCAGGAACTACTCTAGGATTTAGCAGCAGTTTCAATTTGCAATTCCAGCAGACACGTCAAGGGGAGGTGTTGGACCATTCTTAAATCTTATACATAACTAAATTGGCCCTTTTCCTTAAAGAGATCTGTAAAATGATGATAAGAGTTATAATGCATATGTTGCTTCACTTAAAGTACGTTGCTGTCTATGATTGTAACGTGTGATGATTGTTTGTTACAAATGAGGGGAACTTATTCAATTATTTATACTAAATTGCATCTCCCAATTTTTCCAATAGTAAGTTATCAGCTAAAGTTACAGAATTCGATCAATAGTAAAAGTGATCGATGAAAGTTATAGAAATCGAACAATAGTAAGGGTCATAAACAAATTTGATCTAAATTGAGCAATTGTATAAAGTTGATAGAACTTGATTGATTTTAAAGATGATTGAATTCGATTGTCAAGATGATCAAATTTGATCGACAATAAAGGTGGTTGAATTTGATTCATAGTAAAGATGATAAAAAATGACATCAAGTTTTATCAATAATAAAGGTGAATGAATTTGAACAACAGAATTCAACGGGTTGGTTGTTTACTTCCGCATCTGTATATATATANGCCTTCATCGGTGTGCCTTGCTTGCGGGAAGTCCATTTCTTTTTGTTTGAGCCCATGTGAAATAGTGTGGTACTTCTGAACAGAGTAATGTCTGTGCAAAGGCATCAAACGCATCCGCACGATTACACAATTCAAAAAAATTCGGTGAGTGTAGTTCTTGGTGGATTTATAGCTCTGTCAATCGCTGTCTCGTTCGTGAAATATACGCGCTGACCGTTTTCAAGATGGACGGCTAAATGACTAACGGTAGGATCATGAATAGGGAATCCAAAGTTGCGACAAACAGCTTCATTGGAGCTGATGTACCGGCCAATTTGGTAGAGCGTTATTTCGTCGTTGTTATTCACTGGAAAAGCGGTCACATTGGTATTTTCAACTCGAAATACTGCCATATCACTGCCTTTATTCACATACTTGCAAATATATTTGATGCTCTTCTTTTAAGGGCGAGCATAAGTATTAGAGTTTAAAGTGAATTGTTGCAACGTGCGTGAATATTACTTTTTGATTTATCAGGTTTCTATGTCTAGTTTGGATTGGAATATGATTAAATAAAGATATATTTAAAATATACGTTAAATCTGTCCAAAAAATGAAAAAAAAATTAGTTATAAACCTATTCTCATACCTACTGAATATACATATAAAATTTCATCAAAATCGATCCAGCCGTTTAGGAGGAGTTTAACCACTAAAACTGTGACAAGAGATTTTTATATATATAGATATATATATAATTTCTTAATTCATTTTAATAACGAATTAAAATATTTGTGATTACTAATTGAAGCAACAAAAAGTTAAAATTACTAAATGTAATAAAAATATAATTTTAACAATCAAATAAAATCAGTAAACTTTTATTTATCACGCGAATGATAAGATTATAATCCACCAAAAAACTTGATGTATAAATACATTGATGTATAAATATAATACACCAAAAATACTTGGTGAGATATCTTTATGTTTAAATGTAGACATTTTCATTTATCTCGGTTGGATGCTCAAGGGTTGTTGTTGAGCAAAAACTATGAATACCCTAGTTGTTCTCAGAATTGTTACCTAACCGCAACCGCAAAACAGAAATAATAATGGCTAACACAGAAATTTTCAAATAAATTCTTTGAGCGATATGATGAGAGAACGTGTTAATTCTGTGTTTATATGAGTTTTACAAAGGAGTAAATTGGAATGCTTTTTACAGTTTATGTAATTCTTATTAGCTATTTTGTACACTTTGATTAATTTATTGTATGCTATTGAAAAGCAAGAGCGTTTGGACTTCATTAACTTTTCTTAACTTCTGAATTGCATTTTAAATTATATGAAATTCATAAAATGGTGCTCTTCTAAAGTTTTCATTACGTATAGTAATTTCAACTAAATTTTTTACAAATTTTTATATTATTTACACCTTTTTTCAGAGTTTTGAATATGGAACTATTTTCTCTTATCATTTCTCCGTTGCAATAGATATTTTACTAAATTGATTAATTAAAAATTTGTTTTCCAAGATATATTTTACATTTAATGTATCTATTTTCACACAATATATTCTTTTTTTCATAATAAGTCAAATATTCATCTACATAAAATTTGAGAAAGCTACGTTTAAGTTATACATAAAGCTTTATTACTTACGTTTAATGCATCTTTTTTTTAAAATATGCTTTAAATACTAACATCTATATACTGAGTGAAAATAATACCTGTTTAATATTGTTATGTCTCAGTTATTTACATATGAATACTAAATTTTCTGACAAATTTTTAACAATCTTATCTCAATTTCAAAATTTTCAAAAAGAAATAAAAACATCTAAAATAGCAATACTTTCAAAACAATCAATTTTTTTCTTCTTCTTAAATTGCGTGACTAAAAAAGTCCAATAAAAAACTCCGCTAAATCTCAATAAAGTAAAAAAAAAAAAAACTTTACGGAATCCCCGCCAAGCGAGCTCCATTTCGCGCCAATCTAATTACCTTGACCTTGTACGTGAGTTCCAGGTGCGACGATGCCTTCCAGCTTAGGTAAAAATGAAAAAGAAAAGAAAAGAAAACTAAGAAAAAAAACATTAAAAAATGTTTTCGCTCAGCTACTGTGCGACGCTCCGTCGATCGCCGAAAATGTTGTTCCCCCGAAAAACCTTCTTTCCCCCTGACCATGTCCCATTGCAGCGAAAACAATCTCCCCCATGTTTTTTGCTTTGCCGAGAAAACTATCTAGCGGTAATTGCAGGGTTGACAACAAGTATGGGGATGTTTGAGGACTATTGATGTAGGTTAACTTGAAAAAAGAGAAAGCCTCCCATGGAATAATAGAGATGGGTTGATGATGATGATGGCTATTTTCACACACTTCTCTAGAAATTGCCTCTTTTTTTTCTTCCCTAGACGTATTTTAATGAAGTTTGAAACTGGCTGCCTATTTATTTTGTAAGAAATGTGGTCTATGTGAAGTCGTATATACTGAACGAAATGAGAGTCTCTTTGTGATAAAATAAAAGATATTTACACAAATGTATTATTTTAATTCCCAAGATATATTATTGTTATTATACTTTTAAAGATGTTGTCTCCTAATTATAATGCATAGGAAAATTATACATTCATTTTAAGTTCTCAAATTCTACACACCTCAGAATTAAGAATGTAAAATTACTCTAAACATCTCATTGTTGAACATAGACCCTTTTAAGACGATACCATAAAAGAATTTCCATATATTTCAAGAACAATAAAGGTTTTGAGCAAACGGTTCAATTAATGGCTGAATTTTCTTATCGTTTTAGAATTTTCAATTTTAATCTGTTGTTTTTAAATAAAATAAAAAATATAAACATACTTCTAGTTTAGAAGGTTGTTCGAATAATTTGAATACATAATTAAATATTATTAATCTTATAAAAAGCATCATGACATATTTCTTCCGATACTTAAAGTTTAGCGAATAAACATTACTGATATAACGTAGATATATATACAGTCGAATTATGGTAAATGTAAGAAACTTGTGACAGCTGGATTTCAAATTTTACTCATTTCTGATTCTATTAGCAGAAAATAATTCGCGCGTCAAAAAGTGTTATAATAAAATCTTATTATATTAACAAAACTAGAACTAAAAATTGAAATAAATTCCTTTAAGAAGCAGAAATCGTCAGCTAACATAAAAGCGAATAGCAAAAGCGAACACAATTAAAATCGCTTTTTTATTTAATTTGTCAAATGAAATGAAATGAAAAATTAACTGTATTCAATAAAATTTCGGAAGGAAATTTTTTTTTTTTTTACACAACGGTTTAGGGAATCACAACTATTTATAAATGGGCGTGGAATAACTATTTATAATGGAGGGCGTGAAATTTCCGCTCGCCATTGACCACAGAATATTTTGAGCTAGCAAGTTACAGAGTTAAAACTCAATAATAACAGAGTTTGAGAATTACTAAGTTTGGGCGCTGGGCCCATATCCAAGAGGTCGTGGGTTCGATCCTCGCCGGCCGAAGACTCTCCGTGTAGTAAATGGTGACTGNTTGAACATTAGTAGTCGTAAATCCATGAAATTGGGTCGGCTGTTCAACGACGGTTATAAAATAAAAATAAAATTACTAAGTTTGAGAATATGGCTGCTATAGACAAATGATATTTCTGACATTTCAGTTTTCTTATTTTAATGAGATGTGTATGGTATTGAAACAACTGAGACCTTATTTTAAGCTAATATTATTATTATTGCTTTGCAATAAATGCGCTTTCAATTTCAGTTTTTTCATTCTTTTATGGCTTTGGACAGCAAAAGGTTCTTTATGCTAAATCTGTTAAATTGAATTGTTGTTTAGAACATTTATTAAAACTCTTATGTTTACTAAAACTTACATAAATAACGAAAAGTGTTTTTAACTTGTAAGGTTTTTAACATCAAAAACGCGATGTACTAAAAATCTAATATGGTATAAAATTTTCAAAATTTTTCTAGATAAAAGGTAAAATAGCTCACATTTTATTACACGACATGCATTTAATAATGTAATTTCTGTCAGATATAGGCATTTTTAAGCTCGCTCGATTAATTATCGGTTTGATTAATTAAAGTGCATGATATTTAAGGCCATTTTCTTAAAAATACTTTTTCGAAAAATTCATATTTGTTTTTCTTTCTCTCATGAGTAACAGTAAGTGTTTTTAATACCTGCTTAAAGAAAAGACAAAGGAACGTGATGTACTAAACATTTCATTTAGTCTAAAATCTGGAAGACTGTAGCTGTTAAAATGAAAAATAGTTCACTACATAACATGCATTTTATAATAAAGCTTCTGCTAGATATGAGCAATCAGAAATTCCTTTACAGCCTTTGATTAACTCTAATATTTAGGCCATTTTGTTTAAAACGTTTATGTTTGTTTTACTTTCTTACACGAATGACAAAAAGTATTTTTAACACCTACTTAAAATTATAAGCCACAGAAAAACACTGTAATAAAAATCTAATTTGATCAAAAATCTGAGAGAATGTCCCACATAAAAGGGATAATAATTCTTATTTTAATTACGCAGATAACTGTTAAAACGTTATAAATCCGAACCACTTACATATTTATTTCTGGAATGTTAGTTTTTTTAAAAAATCAGCATAGTTGTTTATCTACATATTTGCATGTGTGATAGTGGGCTAATGTGAATGTGGCAAAGAATAACGGATATCCAAGGTCATTATGTTTAACTAGTTCTGGTAAAACAACTCTTTTAGAGTCCCGTATGTAGGGCAAAGCTTGAAAACAAAATCCTCGTGGAAAAAAGATCTCGAGAAATACTTGAACTGGATTCGCGAGTTATAAAGTAAGTCTTCGTCGGAGAAAAATAACATTTCTATTTGATTTACACTCGATTTCTCTTTAGTATTTAATGAAGTTATTAGTCAAGAATTTTAAACGTCATTAAATCCATTAGGTGAACTAAAAACAGAATCATTGAACGAATTTGAAAATTTAACTTTCTATGCTTCTTCATTTTGTTTGATTAGGACAGTGTTTCCTAAACTTATGACTTATGTGTACCCTTTCTAAATTTTTCGTAACGCTGTGTACCACTCTTAAAAAAATGAATGTTATTTTTACTTTAAAAAATTGCACTAAAGTTAAAAATAACAACTGACTTTTGACACCACTAATTATTAACCGCTAACTCTGCAAAAAATAGCCAATAGAAAAATACGTAATCGTAAATTTTCATGGCTAATTTTTTTTTAAATAAAATTTTTTGAAATTTTCGCTTGTTGCAAGATATTTCGTGTAGGAACTCGTACCACCGCTAAACTGTTCCCGTACCCCTGGGGGTACGCGTACCACATTTTGGGAAACACTGGATTAGGAGATAACACAGCGAAGAATGATATATAAATTTTTTTTATTGAGTTTAAAGGATAAAATGTTAAACATTTAATACAATCCCCATATTTATTTCTTATATGCAAATGAAACTAAATAAGTATATCGTTAACATAGCCAGTATAGGCAGCATTAAATAATTTCAAAGTTTAATTTTTTTTCTAAAAGTAAAAAATCTCAATGCTGTATTGCAGTTTATTAAATTTTACTTTTTCAAATTATCCGTGTATATATGTAATAAATTTATGCGTGTGTTTTATTAATTTGCTTAAAGTTTAGCTTCTTACGTGTATCTCAGTAAGTTATTAGTATTTTTCTTTCGTTAAACTGCGAAAGATTGATGAATAGACAGACAGTAAAATAACCATTCGCCACATGGGAGTAAAAAAAAAAAAAATGGTGACTGAAATCAAATAAGCAACCGGTCACTTTTTCCCCTTATATTTTAAAAATGTTTTAATGATAAAAGTACATTAATACTAATTAATGCTGATTATTCTCTGGAAAATAGGATTTTCATTAAAATGTCCAATGCCTCCAATAAAATTTTGATCTTTCAGAATTCATTAATTTGTGATGGAAAGATTTATATAGAAGGAGAGTTCTGTAAGAATTCACATGTTTCAAAGTTGTATTGTATACATTAAATGTACCTTTTCTCCCCCAAATATTTAAAATTAGGTTCCTTAAAGTCAGTACGTTTAGCTAAATTTGTTGCATATTTAAATTATTTGTCAAATTAGCTTTTTATAGTTGTAGATTATTTCTAATATGAATTTTTTTATAAAAATATTTTTAATCCAAGCAAAGAAAAAGTTTGCTAAAAATGCTATTAAATAAAAAGAACGTTGGCAACTTATCAAATAGTAAGTAGCCGACTCGTACGGTTTGAGAAAAAAGTGCCTACTAAGATTACGGGCAACAGGCTACTAACTTAAAATTTAAATTTTCAAATCTATTGTTGAATGATTATGCTATAGTAATTTAAAGATATAATAATTTTTTGTTTAAATCATTCCTTAATTTTTAGTTTAGAATGTCGTATATGGTTTATTGGAGTGGCTAAATATTATTACTTTTCTCATTTCCAATTTATTTTGAAATATTTCAACTCAATAACTGACATTTAAATTTCAAGACATTTTATATAAAATATAGGTATTGCTTAGTTTGATGAATGAGGTGTACTTAATGTATTCGTTAGATAAGATTTTTATAAAATCATGGATATACATATTAACATATCTATAGTAATGAAAACTCATTGCTTATTTAAAAAAGTTTATTTTTTAATAGTTCGCGTATTTTTAAAAAAATTATAAATATAACAAAAGTATTTCAAGATCGTTATAATTGTCAGTTTTATCTATTGTTAATTGTACTTTACCATATAAATTCCATGGCAGCAGAGAAATGTTATTAGAATATAGATTGTCTCTCAAAAATTAACTTATTAAGGAAAGTGTAAATTAAATATTAAAAAAATTTTAAAAAGTAAGTTGAAATTGTAATACATTATCAAAACGTTTTTCAGCTATCAATCAAGTCAATTAAGAGCTATATTTAAAAGAAATTTGACATATCCTTGATGAACTTAGAATTCTTGAAAGTTGACAGGAAATCTTTTGAAAATTTATTTGATCACAATTATTTCTTTCGCCAAACAATAACTTCATTATCTAGCAGTTTAAAAGAGTGTAGAAATTTTTTTTTCAAACGATATACATGAAAAACAAATTTTTCTCATACCAGAATTTTTCTTGTTAAAATTGTTCTCGACCATTTTATTCATTCCATTGGAAAAGAATTCTATAAAGTAATTACCACTTCAAACATGTTCGAACAATTTTACGATTATTTGTAAAACCCATTTCCATTATCAAAGCAAATTGATAAATAAATCTTCAATCAAAATGCGTGAAATTTTGCAGACATAAAAATTGAATTAATTTCTTTCATCCACATCCTAACTCGTTCTCTTTGTAGTTGGGAATTTGTTTAAGTTAAAGTTTAAGTTCCCACATCTTGAACTTAGCTTCATTGCTTCCGCATTTCCTCTAGGTTGACGCATAACTCTCTTTTACCCACTATAGAGTTAAAAGGCTTCAAGAAGACAAATGACCTTTGAAGAAACTGTTTATTTACGCAAAGTTGTTTCCTCTTGGGGGCGTTATGGCATTTGTCCATGAGAAAAATACCTATTTCAGGCGACTGTAATTTGTGGGCAAAAGCAATGCAGACACGGAATACTGCCTTTTTTAGAGTTTATGACTCGATTTGTTTCTTTCTATTTATGAGTTTCAAAAATGAATAATAATTCAATCGTGAACTCAATAATCTAAGGTTTAAATTACTTTGAAAAATTGTATATTTATTCATCTTTTGAAAATATATAAGTGTGTTTAATATGTGTCAATTAATATTGCTTTTAATGTTGTTTTGGTCATAGTTTGAAGTTGTAAGAATATTGTTTTTTATTATTATTATTACTGATCTCAACGTTGTTTTTGGTAAATTTGTTTCCTCTTGGAAACGTTATGGCAGTTGTCCATGAGAAAAATACCTATTTCAGGCGATTGTTATTTGTGGGCAAAAGCAATATAAACACCTCTTTTTAGAGTTTATGACTCGATTTGTTTCTCTCTATTGAAAAAAAAGTAATAATTCAAATGTGAACTCAATAATCTGAGATAGAAATTGCTTTTGAAAACGTTTATTTGTTCGTCTTTTAAGAAACCAATGTTTTATTTGGTTAATTAATATTGCTCTTAACATTGTTTTGATCATAGTTCGAAATTGTAAGATCAAAGCTTTTCAATTATTATTGTTAATTATTATTGATTTTAATATTGTTTTTGGTAAATTTGTTTCCTCTTGGAGACGTCATGGCTGTTGTCCATGAGATAAGTACCTATTTAAGGTCTCTGTTATTTGTGGGCAAAAGCAGCACGGACACGGAATATCACCTCTTCTTGTTTATGACTCGATTTGTTTCTTTCTATTGAAATGAATTGGAAAAAAAGGTAATAATTCAAATGTGAACTCAATAATCTGAGGTTTAAATTGTTTTTGAAAACGGTTTATTAATTCGACTTTTAAAAAACAAGTGATTTGTGTGTGTTAATTAATATTGATCTTAACATTGTTTTGGTTATAGTCTCAAGTTGCAAAAGCATTATTTATCAATTTTTACTTTTGTTAATCATTATTAATTTCAACATTGCCTTTTGGAAAATTTTTTACTCTTGGGGAATTTTTGGCATTCTTTGTAATTGGTTTGCGTTGCATATTCGGAATACTGCCTAATTTATAGTGTATGAAAAAAAAAAGAAAGCTAAATAATATCTTAAACGTGCACTCAATAATCGGAAGAATGTTGAAACAGTTTTTTTGGAATAGTTTATTAATTTTATTTTTAAGTAACCAGTGTTTTATGAGTGTTAATTAATACTGATTTTAATATTGCTTATGGTTATACTTATAAATTATAAGAATTACATAACTGAAAATTTATTGAAATTTTGTACATTTCATGACAAGTTTCAACATGCTTTAAAATTTTTAACAGTAAATAGTCAAAATAAGAAAATCTTTTATAAGATGTGTAACTTACAATATCATAATGTCATCATTTAGAACTATTGCAACCATCATTGCAACTTTTACAAGCATTTATGACTTTTGTAGTTTTCATTGTAAATTTTGAGTCAATTTTTTTATAAAATTTCTTAATTTTTTTTCCAAACAAAATTTTGTTTTGTACCCAACGACGCACGTTTTTAAAAAATTGTTAAACTTATTATCTAGGCTAATTATATCAAAATAAATAAAAATTTCATGACACAACTTTTTTTGTGTATCATTTACCAGGTTTTATTAGAATTTTGGAGAAATAAAAAAGTCAAATATTCTCTCTGGTTGTTATAACCAGAGAACTGCAACTTTTCTAAGTTATAATGTAGGCTAACTATTTCAAAATAAAACAAGGTCATGACGCAATGTTTTTGCATTATTTGCTTAAAAATAGCCCATGAACTCCATAATATTATCAGATTTTAATAGAATTTTGAAGAAATAAAAAGCTTTCTAATTCTTAAAATTTTTAATAAAATTTAACTATTTTGCAATTATTATATTATTTTCTCTATATTTTGAACATTAAATACGAAATAAGGAAACAGTTTTCATACTGATTATTTTTTTCTTCAAAATTTTCTTTATAATAGTTATTAATGGTTTGCTGTTGTCTAACATGTTCTTAATGTATATTAAAAATTTCTGTAAATTAAAAAGAACATAACCTTTTACAAATTATTGATTTATGCAATTAATAAACAACACTTATAAATTACGGTTCAATAAAACGTTTCAGTTTTGTACCTCATTAATGTTGCAGCAAAGCTGAACCATATTAAAATTCAAGGTTCAACTGATGTTTCTAAACGTGAAACTATCTTTTAAGGAATAAAATATTTATTTAAAAATGAATTATTAATATTAATCTAATTTAACATTATTTTATAAATACCTAAAAATTATAATAATAAGAATTTTACTTTGGAATTGAAACATAAAATAAATTGAAAATATATAACGATTTTTAAATGGTTTAGGAAAGACAATAGAGAACAATTGTGATCGAGCTGCCCATACGTTTGTATGAAAAGTAAATCAATATATTGTTAACACATTTCTGTCTATGAAACGATTAATTAACATATCTCCAATATTAACGTAAAATTCATAGTATTAATAGTCAATAATTATCAAACTATTTAATTTAATCAATAAGTTAGAAAGCTTGTCACATCTCGAAGAAAACTAATTTTACAGGCGAGACAAAAAACTGTGTTGTAAAAAGAGCTTTTTTTACAACACAAAATATACTATATCAAGTAGGTGGACATGAATTTTTTGCATCCTACGTCAGCTAAATTTAAAAATGCAAAATCTCAGTTTGAGAAAAAGTGGAGATGACTGGTTTTTGGACTCATTTGTTCACTTATTAAAAAAAAGTTACTCTGTAAAATATTCTGGTTTAAATTACAATATTAAGTACCGGCACTTTTGGTGCATCTTCCATTAAATCAATTTTTACCATAAAATATACCATGAATTTTTTACAGTAATATTTATTGAATTAGAGTGGTTTAATGATTTCACACAGTTACCGGTACCTTGAGTGACGGTACTTTTTACAGTAATTTAATCCGGAATTTTTTACTTGATAAAAAAAATAAATTTTTTTTTGCTAAATAGCTATTCAGAAATAAAATTAAAAAGTCGAAGTTTAAGTTTTGCGTTAATTTTAGCATGTCTCACTTATGAAACACAAAAAACCAGTATAGGTTACCATTTTCTTTGGTTAGTAAAGATTGCTTTTAGTATTCGTTTTGCATTAAATTTCTCTCACGCGCCAAGCATTTAAATCGTAAAAAATGCAGTCTAATTTAAAATCTGCGCATGCACAGTGATATAAATATAATCAGTCAAATCTTCTTCCAATTTTATTTAGGTGACAGTACCTTGCATTTTTATCCCTTTTTTTATATACACCCTTCTACCGCCAACCATAACTTGACACATTTATTCCATTTCATATATTTTTTGCTTATTACGACATCCTGTTCGACGTTGTCACCTACCATTTATGCTGGTAGACATGAAGGAATTTTTTCTGGACGCGGTGACAAATAACCTCCTATTGGATGAGAAAAATGGCAGAAAAAAACTTTCAAGGATGGAATTTTTCATCCTCCAGGCTCTATATAATATGTGGAGAGACAACAGATGAAAAAAAAAATCTATCCCCTACCTGGGCCTCTTTCAATGACAGGTGGACCGGTTGACAAGGGTCCTAAAGCAGTCTCGGGTGTTGTTAATATTTGCCATAACCGTGGGTCTTGGCTCTTTTGGCCTCAGGTGTTCGGATAACGTCTCTGGAGTGTTTAACGTTTTTTTGTCGCTTTCTAAGAAAAAGGGAGAGGTGTTTTTTCAAGTGTGTTGTTTTAATGGGAGTGTGTTTGAATTTTTTTCGGTTATGTTTGAGGTGGCTGTTTTATTCTCAAGGATTAGAATTAGTCAGAAGAAAGCGAAAAGTTCTAAAAAAAATAATAGCAAATGACACTTTGCTTAAAAAATTCTACAGAATTTATTTAGTTTTTTTAAGACATGGGATACAAAACTTAGTTTTTGAAATCATGAATCGTTTTCTAAACCAAATTATCTAAACAAATTATTTTCTAAATCTATCAAAGTATTCTCAATCTATTTTTTAAATAAATTACTATTTCAATTGTTAACTTCGGGCCCTACACGTCATATTTAATAGTTTTTGTAGTCTATTAACTAGTTATATGCATAAAAAGCGACTAAAATACTTAAAGAAAAGTTTTTTTTTATGCAAGATATAAATTAGAACTAATGCAAGAAATTGAAAATATCTTAGTTATTCAATAAAAAATAGTTTTCACAAATTAAAAAAAAATGCATTAAGGTTCAAATTAAAATTCATGCAAGATAATAGTGAAATCGTATTGTCGTTGTGGCTTATCTTCTATTTTATCCTTATTGAATCGTGATAAAACAAAAATTATGAATCATTCAAATAGCCGTTTTGTTTCTGAATAATAGCATAAAAGGTTAGTAATTAAATCTTCAATCTTTTTTCAGCAATCTTTCATTATTTAATCACCGGGTTTTTTTAACGTAAATATTTTTTTTCTTCCAAATTTATTTAATCCGTTAAGATACTTTTAATTTTCAGCAATTTTTTATCAATTAATTCTACAACACTAAATGTTAACAGAACAACTCTTAAAATATTTGCAGATAAACATATTCACTTAAACAACAATTTAGCTTCAATCCGAAATTTTCAACTGACTAAAATTGCATTTAAAAGTCTATGGTTAAAAAATTAGTTTGTCCTAGTTTTAAAAAAAAGGCACATTTAACAAGGTTTGAAAAATCTTTATAGGAACTATGAACTATTCAAAAAATACAAATTCAACTGAAATAACCGATTTAAAAATAGATAAGTATTATTCTAACAGAAGAAATTATTAAACAATACCTGAAAGTAGTTTAACTCGTAGTTAAACTTTGTCCTGTATTTATAAACCCAAAAAGTACCCGTAACCTACCGCGATGGAGACTATAATAAGGTCGTAAATAAGAAGTATAATACACTCTACTTCTTTAAAACATTAACCTTTGCTTAACATCTTAACCTTTGACGCTTCAAATGAAAAAACGTCTGGTAAATTTTGCTTCGTTATCCATGTCAGTATGAGAATCCGTAGAGGAACTTTTTGATAAACATAATTGGCATACTTTTCTGTTCCTTTTGCTTGAAAACGTCTGGAATACCGTTTCAAAACCTGTTAAGATCATCTTTGCAAATTGCTTTCAGTGTTATGGTCAAACACCTGGCCTCGTAACTTTGCATAATAGAACGTCACCTTTTATGTTTCGTCTGATAACTTGTTTCAGTATTTTCCTGGTTATCAGGATGAGATGAAACAAAACTAGTTTAATCTATATTTAGCGAAAATTTAGATTTAACTTCATCATTTCCAATTGTATCATATATCATTCGTTCTATAAAAATGGCAAACAGTGCAATACAAATATAAGGTTGTTTATAATATCGTTATCCTTTTTAATGCGATATGGATAGAAAGTGTCAAATTTTTGCTTTCGATATAAATGTCTGTCTGTAACCATTTTTCATTAATATTTTCATTAGTCATTATTTAAAATTTTACGAATCTTTTGTTGTTGTTTGTACTTACACAAAATGAATTTTTTATGAAAACGCTTGTAAAATCTGGTTATTTTATAGATAATGGAGGCTTGAATGTTTTGTTGTTCAAAAATAAACTTCTAATTATAATAAAATAGAGGAAAAATTGGGAAAACTTTGATAAACGTACTAAACAAAAAAGCGAAGATTAATAACACATTTCAATAACAAATTCGTTACACGAAAAAAAAATCATTCTGGAAAAATTACCGCACTGAATAATAATACCATTTTTTGTAGGGGGAAAAACAACAACATAATTTTAGTTATTAAACACAAAATATGCGGTATATAAGCAATTGATTTGGAAATTTTTCCTTTCATAGGGTAACGGTTTACGAGTTCAAAACTATTGTTCTTATTATCACACATTTAGTAAAAAATACAAAATTTAAAAGTAAATTTAACCGAATAAATGGTCTTTATACCATGCTTTAAAGCATTGATAAAATTACCGTATTTTCCAAATTTGATGACAGATTAAACAATAATATTTTAGTGTCAATTTTACCAAAATCATGGCCAAAGAGCCTCAGTAAAAATTACTGAGATTTTTGTTGTTCTCATAGAGCTAGAAACACGATAAATTTCACCATCTTCTGGTAGTCTTGATCATACTTTTTTTTTCTCAGGGTATGTTTCTGTTCACATGGTAAGACCAATTTTGTGGCTTCATTAAATATCATTGTGTAAAATAAGTGACTCAGTTCATTTAAAACAGGATTTCCATAGTAATCTTTTTAAAGTGTCAACTATTAGTTCAAATAATGAACATAGTTGCATATGAATAAATAAATATTTGCTCAATTGCAATTATAATAGAGTAATAAACATTTCTCCATGTTAAGCAAACAAAGATTTCATTTGTTGTTTTTAATTTATTTTATTTTATAAAAATAAAAGATCATAATTAATGCTAATAATATAAAACTATTAGTTATTATATTAATTATACATAGTTAGCACTATTAAACAAACCACTTATTGTATGTTCTTTAATTATGCATGTCTGTCTTTGTAGAGACATTTATCTGTTATGGTCAAAATGACTTGACCCTATTTATTATCCTCTGATAAACAATTGAACAATAAACTTCATGTTACGCGTCTTCAAATTCATATCATAAGCATTTAATTAGATTTAGTTTATATTTCTTAATAAATAACGATAGTTAACACTGAAAATTAAAATTCTTATTACTGTGTATATAAATATCAATGATGTTTATGTCTTAGAAAATGAATTTTTGCTCTAAAAATTATAAACACCAAAGTTAAAAATTTTGTAGAGTGCAATATTTATCGTTCAAATTCATTGCTACCTTAATAATAACTTCACGCTGATCAACTTAACAAGTGCAAATAAATCTTTCCTAAATTTTTAAACATGACACTTAGTAGGGGCGTCAATAACTCCACCGTAAATTCGTGATGTGAAAGGAGGGAGGGGCGTACTCACCAGAAAAAATAATACTATTAACTAAAATATTTTTCATTTATAAAATAATACTTAGTTCACTTATTAAATAAAAATAACCCTTATCTAAACTTTCTAAACTTTAAATCTAATTATTATGAGACAGTTATTTTCTTGTATTATAAGAAAAATCATTTCAATATGGTACGCGTAAACAAGGTTTCAGTTTAGTACCGCAATTCTACCTTTAATAATAATTACGATTTTCATTTATTATCTTAAAGTTAATTAACATTAATGATTATAAATATCTGAGTATATCTTCAACACAGTGTTCTCGCTTCATATTATAATTTTAAATTTTTATTGCGTCATTATAAGACAGGACGCTCTTACAAATCTCGCATGGCGGCGCACTTAAGTCTATGTACGCAACTGACACTAAAGCACAATCCAACTTAATACCTGATTATTTTAAATAACAACCTTTAATAATTTCAAATTAACTACCAAAGATAGCAGCAAATGTACATAATGATTAAAAATTATTAAGGCATTACGTTGTTACATAAACCGATTTCTCCGAGTGGGTTTGCTCATAATTGCTTGCTCTAGTTTTCAACAAATTTTTCCCGTGTAATAAACATTGTATTGTCTTGTTTTTTCAATCGTTCTCGCTGATGATTAATAAATATTTTTTTAATACTCTGTTAATGTTTAATTAAATGGTGTTATTAATGCCATGGGTATTATCTCATAACACGTCCATCACTGAATATAGTGTTATCTCAATCTTCAATTTCAATGGAGCTACCGAATTCTCAGGCTATCAAGATCTCAAATCTTGACTTACTCAAAATAAAAAAGAAATCAGATAAAATAAAAAAAAGTGCTTTATTTTCTCCGCTAAAGCCCACGACGAAAGCACATTCCTCACTCTATCACGCCTTTACCCCCTTTCCTTTCTGAAGGAATTGCGCAAATTCCGTGGCATTAGCATAAATGGCCCGATCCCGAAACCTCACGACTTTTGCCGCTCAAGTCGTGACTGACGTAAGCGGCACGCGTCTCGATCGTTCACCGGGTCACGTGAGGAATTTGTTGTTATTTGGTTCCATTCTTTTTCCATAGCATTTCGTTTCATTATTATATTATTTTTTTCATCGTGTGATAAAGGTGGACTCGACCCCCTGCTGCCATCCCTCCTAGCAGATCAGAACCTCTTTTAACGCACTCCTTTCCCTCCCACCTCCACCCCCACATAAGTGATGAACGACAACGTGATTTACTGGATGTTAAATTATTCAAGGTCGCCAGTTCTTATTTCCGGGTTTTTTTCTTTTCCTTTTCTTTTTGTTAACTTCAATAATTTTGTTCAGTGGTTGTTTTTACCTGCCTGTTATGTCTTGTAGGTGTAAAATAAGGTTTCGAAAAATTACAGGTTAAGTTAAAGTTAATTAAAAATGCAATTGACTGAAGAGTACGTACTTTTGAGTTCGATATATTGAGAACTATCGATAATTTTTTGTGCATAGTTATAACGATATTTTAAAAAATATTTTCATGATTTAAAGTGAATACCATGTCTTACAAAAATATGATGAAAAACGATAATTATCTACAGCGATAGCATCACGATCGTTAATGAATGCAGCAATAAATATCGTATTGCAGATATTATCAATATTATTCATATTAAGCCATAACGAAATTTATATAGTATTCCCAAGATTTATCGTGAAAACTATGTCCTACGAGAATATTAATACCTTGGTCATTCCCGATGTCGATAATGTCAGGATCATTAAATTTATAAATAAATATCAAAGATAATAATATTCGATAGATAACGATAATTATCGAATACGATAATGCCCCGAGGATTAACATTAATGATTATCGAATTCTATTATATCAGGATCATAAATTTTATGTCTTCAGATTATTTCTGGTTATAATCATTAAAACAGTGCCTAATAAGTTTAATCCACTAGTTTCCTTTTTTTTAAAAAAATTTAAATTAGGTGGAGGGGGTCATTTTTTCAAGTTAGATTTCCTAACATCCATGTTCAATTTGTGTTTCAAATAAAACCAAAAAAATATTTAATATCGCCCTTATCCATTTTATAAAATCGTAGGAATTTACTTTTTTTTTCAAAATCCTATGCTTTTAGATCTTACATAAACATTCATTGTTAAATAAATATAGATCTTTTTAAATAATCAAAATGGGTATTTTAATAAAAATAGAGTTTTAAATTATTTAGTTTCCCAAAATCATTGAGATAGAAAGTTCAATTACTATAGCTAAAATATTATTATTTTAATAATAATAAGACGAAATAATCTTATTTGATTATGTATTTGTTAAACTTTGGTTAAATAACTATCGCTTCAATAGTTTCAAAATTCCTTTTCTTTGTTTGAAATCAACTACAATTTCTTATGGAAAAAAAATAACCATACATATTATTCTTGAATACCACATCTTCGTAAACTATCAGACACAAAACAAAATTCATTAATATAAACAACTATAATAAAACAAACAAGCGAATTGCATTTGATTATGTTTATAAGATCAATATAATAACTAATGTTTCTTTTTGAATTTACTTTCGTTTTAATGTTTTTTTAAACTAAGCTACACTGAAAAATAAATAAATTTTTAAATAATTTTTGCACATCATATTTTTCAGTATCATCGGTACCAAAACAAAATAAACGCATATAAACGATTATATCAAAGTAAACAAAAAAGAAGCAAAACAATAAAAGAGATTTTAAAAGTTAAACACGTCAGACGGAAATTTTAATTCGTGCTATTTTTTACGATAGATATCATATAATTGAAAAAAAAAAAAAAAAGGTTATAGCTTCGTAGTCCTAGACTTCACAAAGCGTTTCCATAAATAAGGAGACCATTCGTTCTTAAAAAAGAAACAACTATATGACGTTGCGAGAGCATTGGACTTGATTGGACTACTAAAAAAAGCGCTTCTTATGCTGACTTGCTCTTAATAAATCAAATGCGAGATAAAAAATTTTAACTTTAGATTTGCAGTAGAAGAAAATGACCTGTAAGAAATAATATTTATTTTTCTTCCATAAATTTCAAAGGCGGGCAGAAAATACTATTTAAATATGATGCAAAAGAAGAAAAAAAACTCGCCAGTTTTTATTTGATAAAATTTGTTTTCTTCATTTCACACAATTTAAAAAAGCAAGCAAAAAAAAAAAAAAAAATAANAAAGAATTGTGCAACGTCGTTTTAAGAATTGGCGAAGTTGATATACGATCGCGCTGGGAGCTTGGCATACATTTGGCGTGCAATTCGATGCAACAAACAGGTAATGGTTTTTTATTAGCTTGCAATATCATAGTATAACAAATTTTACATAGTATAACAACATAGTATAACAATTGATTGTGTTTTTATTCTGCAGTAGTTTTATATCTACCTCTCGTTAGTTTGATATGTTTCAATTCCTTCTCCAAATTTACTATTTTTTTAAATTACTTATAAGCAGTTTTGCATACCATCTTTTTACTATTCATCGGCCCCGAAACTGAATTGAATCAAAACATTTATTATGGAATTATTCACCTTTTATTTTCATCAACAATTTTTTTTCATGAATATAAATGAAAACGTTACCTTCTTTTGGTACTTAGTAACCATTTTTGAATAACATCTTCTTATGAATTATCGTTTTATTCTTATGTCCCAAAACAGTATAAACTCATATAAATGATTATTATAACAAAATAAGTTTAGAACAATTGGTTATGTTTTTAATTAATAGAAGTATAACTTTAATTTTGTAATAAACTATAAGTGATTACCTATAACTATGTATGACTTAATTTTTGTGACTTAGATTCTTCTTTAAATTAAATTACTTTTCCAACAAAACAAAAAAATTATTAATAAAAAATTTAGCTCAACACCGTCTTGTGAATCATCGTTCTAATAACAAAATAAACACAAGAATTCATTTTGGATTGGTTCACATTTTACTTTCATCAACAAGTGATTTCAATTGTTTTTTATAAATATAGATCAAAAGACGACCTCCTCTTGGTACAAAGTAACATTCATCAATCTTTAATTACAGAATGAAACCGAATTAAAAGAAGACGTTTGCCTTCTCTCACTAATGTTAACTTTCATTGTTCTTTAACGTCTCACTGATCTCATTTCACTGTTTTTTTGACGCTTGAAGGATTCCACGGTTAAGATTAAGATTCTTGCCCATTAGGCGAAGGACGAACTTCAAATAAATTAACACCGAATATGAGAAAACAATAGCTCTAAAAAGCATTCGCCCAATATAGAATATAATAAATATAAGTAGGTATGTTTTCCTTCTAGAACTTACTTCACTTACCGTTTCCAGTCATTAAATACAAATTTATTTATTTTTATTATTTTAGTTACATTAAATGTATAATTTTCCTTGATAAAATGTTGCGTTTCATTAGAAAATGCCTATTTAAGGTCACAACAGTTTCCCACTACATAACAAAATTTAAAAGCAGCTAATGCAAAAAATATAGAATGTTTTGCTTGTGTTTTGCACTGTCGTTATGTCGTACTTATCCCTTTCGGTGGATCGTGAAAAACCTACATATTGCCATGGTACTATAGTACATACATTATTATTTTTCGTACCTATTAAAAACCACGCACATTTCCATAATACTGTAGTACTAAGTACCAAAAATAATTAAGCAGTATTGGCGTCAATATTAAATGGCGATTTGTTTACGATTCCTCTTAATGAATCATCCCCTTTCTTCAATAATTTTGCTTTTTAGTGCATAACTTTTTATTCTTTATGACAATTACCGTTAATATTAAATTATTTTGTACTATGGAAACGCATTTTAAAGTCACAACTATAAACAAAATAAACACGTGATTTTAGAGAGCTCAAGAAATACTGATGCATTGAGGCAGCAAAGATCCACATACCGTTCACATTGAAATAATTTGTGAAAAGTAATTAAACGTTAGAGAACGGACTATCAGAATCGTTTACGTTTTTATTTATAGCAATAACTAATGTTAACTAATGCGAGAAAAGCATTTTTCAAACATCTCTTCCGAACGGACCAGTGAAAATTTTTTAAATATTTTTCGGATTGGCTCTGAAATTGCTCCTTGTAGTTGATTTCCGAATTTCAGAACAAAACAGACGGTTCTGGACTTTTTACAAATGGTTCTAGAGCTATAAGAAATTCGATATATTATGTTCCGATCATATATTATGTTTCGATATATTATGTTTTACACGGCAGACAAAAATGCCGTGTAAAAATAGCAGAAAAGTTAAAGAAAAAAAAAGTTCCACTCATATTAATTTAACGTTTTTAAATTGTTGTTCCTCACTGTTAAGCAAATGTATAAACAGTTTCTTACTCCAGAATCCGATTTGGAATCATTTGACTTTCCTCCATTCTAAAGAAAAAAAAGTTTTAAAAATAGGTTTCAAAATATACTATTATTTTCTATGATTATTGTCTGCAATTTCTTCAAATAATCATCGTGTTTCTCCTTAAGTTGAATAATACGTCGTGTTTCTTAGTCGTAATGCGTGAAAAAATTTAAAGATGTAACTGTAAATGAACAGTTGAAGTTGTATCATATAAGATCAACTTTTACTAAGTTACAAAACATTGCTTATATTCAAAACATAATAGTACTGCTTGTTGTTTAAAATTCCTTCACGTATTTATCGTGTTTCTCAGTAAATCTACGCTTCTGGTAATTTCATAGTTTACAATTTGATATCTCTAATATCTTTTCACTAAGGAACCGTCTACTCGCATGAAACAGGTGCAGCTTAAAATTTCCACACACCAACGATTTGGAGGCTGAGAGCTAAAAAAGAAGAAAAAAATCCAATTCTTTTGTAAAGAATTTGTAAAGAAAGAATCTGGGACAAAATAACAATACGCGAAACGAGAGTATCCAAACAACGTGAGGGATAAAGCTTTTTTATTCTTCTTTTATCCGTACTAAGTTGAGTGAGGTTGCATTTTAAATCTTTGCAGATTCTACGGTTTCACTTGATTTTACAAAGCTTTTAGTTTATCGGATTTTTTTTTTTTAAATTCTTTCTTCAAATAATATAGGCAATTAATGACTTTCTTTTTCTTATTTCCGGAATGTTATCGATTTTAGATTATAATGCAGTAACTTTATTTAATGATTCGATTTCGAAATGTTTAAAATTTAGTTTCAATAGCTGTTTCTGATTTTTATAATAGTCGTATCGTGAATTTCATTACGATAATTTTTGAATCTTTACGATAATCTAAATGAATAAAAATGAATGTCTGTTCTTATAGACTCCTAAGCCATTCGACCAAGAGCGATAAAATTTAGCATATTAATAGTTCGAAGCACTGGGAAGGTCATTGTCGACATAATAACATATTCTACTACGAACCGTTCGAGAGAGATAAAAAAAAGACGAATTTTCTTATTATTGGTTTAGAACTTGCCATTGATAAAAGTTTAAATGCAGACGATTACGTTTTTTTATTAAATATTTTAAAAATAACATCAGAGTTGCTTTTTTTTTATAGTTTATAGCTCTCATTAAAAAAAAGGAATTTGTTGTTCTTTAATTTTAAGGGAATTGATGTTCGTTAATTTTAACTTATTTTTTATTCGCTATGTTAATTTAACTCAATGATCAACGTGAACATGGCAGCATAGGAAGACTACGTCACGGAAATAGTATTCCTGAATTTATCTAAAGCCAGGTGTTCATTTTGTTTAAAGTTACGCTTTCAAAACGTGCTTCTATAAAACTAAGTAATTTAAAATAAACGGTAATTGTATACCTGCAAGTGACGTCCTTGTCGGTAAATCGCGGCATTTGTCGACTCTGAATCCAATCAGATTCAACACACACGTATGACGTCGCTTGCAGGTATCCAATTAAATCACGTGGTTAGGCGTAATCACTTCGCTTCTTCTCGAGTTGCAAATATCCAGTTGAAATAAAAATTATGTATTGATAAGCCAAATAAATGGAGAAGTAGTAATTATTCATTTAAAAGAAACGTAAAATCGCCTTATTATTATTGAAGAAACCGATGCTTGATTAAATTTGATTATAGGTACGGGTAGGCCAATGATTGATAATAATAATTAATGCTAATGATTAGTTAATTTTGCAAATAGACACTGCTGGCATTAAACTAATTGGTTTAGTTTTAAAAGGTATCAAATATACTAATTTAAATACAATGTATAATGTTAGCATATTTAAAACCGATTAGAGCTGCATCAATGATTGAAAGCTTCAATACAGACACTGCGAGAAGATTTTTTCATGGCTTCTTTAGAGGAATAATTAGCAGGGAAAATCGCTTGATTGTGATAAATTTTGATTGTCATCAGTTGGCGTCAAACAACAGCATTATACCAAATGATATTGAATACTGAAGATATAATAAGTACAAAGGATAAAATATGATGAATACAAAGAACAAAATATAATAAACAAAAAAAAAGCAATTATTTTAGCTTTATTCATTGTGTTTATGTCTTTTAATTTTGTCTATAATTCCGTAGCGTTGTTCATTTTTAATACATTATCTACTTTTTTCACCTCGTACGAAGAACGGGTAATCAAGCTTAAAAATCAAACTTAAAAAGTTCAAGAAGTAATCAAGCTTAAAAAGTACGATAATATTATTAAACTTAGCACCTCGCATGAATTATGTTGATAGTAAGGTTTAATGAGCTGCAAAATTTTTTACAACTTTCTTCAAAACAAATTAAATTGAATCTATTTATAAATTTCAGGAAATTAGGATCAAAAGTTTTCAAGCCTTATTTTTTATAATTAACCATTAGGAAAAAATAAGCACTTTTTTTGTGATGAAGATTAAAAAATAAAATTTATGTTTATAGCCATTGGGAGGAAAGATTCTAAAATAAATGGAGTACTTTCCTTACATATTTTTCAAAGCTACAGCATAATGCTACTTCATCCATATGAACTCAAAAAAAAGTATGAACAGTACTACCAGAATAAGGTAAAATTTATTGTGCTTCTGGCTCTATGGAAATACCATGAAGCACAGTAATTTTTACTAAAGTGCTTTGGTAATAATATTGGCAAAAATAGCAATAAAATATAATTTTATAATATTTGACAAAATTTGTAACTGTGGTAAAATTGGTAATTTTGTCATGATAATTTAGAGCATGGCATAAAAACCATTTATTCGGTTAAATTTTCTTTTCAATATTGTATTTTTTTTTAATAACGTGCGGTAATAAGAACTATAATTTTGAAAACCAGAATTCCCGGTAAACCATTAGCGTATGAAAAATTACCAAATGAATGGTTTAAATACCATATGTTTTGGTTTTATTAACCGGAATTATGTTGTTGTTTTTTTAATATCATTACCATATAGTATGGTAATCCTACTAGAATTTTTCCTGCTTGTACATTGTCTAAGTTTACTTTCAATATTAACAAGGTGTTAAAATGACCATATTTAAACTTAAGTTGAACCACAGCAGTGGGTCAGCAAGTTTTACGAACATAATCGTATGGTTTCAGCAACCTATTTAGGATGCAGCAAATTTGAACGATATTATGATTTTGCGTAAAACATTAACGCTGAACTACACAAGGCTTTCTAGGTTTGTCTTATAGGTTTGATCCATAAAGACTAAGGGATTTATTTATTACGATTTTTCAGGTAATTTCTAACTTCTTTCATATAAATTCACAAATGTTTGTCGTAAAGTTTTTCTTCCTCTGACCTAAATTACAAAATACTCGTGACCAAACTCGATTACAAATGGAGGTGTAGTCGTCGGTCTTTCAATTCTCAAGAGTTTGTCTTATGGATGTTTTTTTTTCTCCTTAAACTTTGACGGAAAGAAACTAGAATCCACCCACAGTTAGACCCACTTAAATATCGACAAGTTTTGATTTGATATTTTACCCACGTGCTTATCCTCATTTATTGGAAAGTGATCACATTTTTTCCTTCAGAAATACTATAGAAGTACTTATATTGCTTTCATTTCTTTTAAGCACTACTTTTAAACTATCTGAAGTATATTGTCATATCCTTCCTTATTTAATGTAGTTACTGTGCTGAGAATGCAATGCTTCTAAACAAGGTATCTATGAGATCGGTTTCATCCAATATAAAGTGTCTGGAACACGCCTGAATATTAGTTCACACCCATACTCAGTTGTGTCTGATATTATTAGGATTTTTTGAGACCGAGTCCACCCAGGTTCGAGGTTAAATATGTTTCATTGAACACCAGAAATCGCGAAGGGTAAAGGCACAATTTGCAAACAGATAAACCAAATCAAATACGGACTTTTACATGATCAGTAGAATCCTTATCAAATAGGAAGAAAAAATTATTTTCCTGTTTAGAGTCTCCAATTGAAGTTTAACAAGCAAGGAAGAAGCAAAAACTGTATTAACTCTATTGATATTTTAATTCTGCTGATTGTTCTGGCCAATAGAAAATTTTCAATAGTATGTTCAGCAGAGTGCTTAACTGGGTCCAAAAAAGACATTTAGTTGCCAGGTGATAAACATAAGACTTAAAGGCTTGAACTAACCCTTAAATATTGTTATGATTATATAATAAAACGAATTTCCAGTTGTCCGTATCCGGTTGACCAAAGTGGTTAACTGAATCTGAAAGCAATAGCTGAGAAGAGAGAAACGAAAAGCTTGAACTGGCACTCAGGTATTCTATATCTGATTCGATTTTGGCAAATGGAAAAATTCTGACTGTCAGTATGGAAAAGCGATTGATTAGGTCTGTACGGTAGTTGCTAGGCTTACGACTATCAAGCAAAATCAATTCAGATTTATGTAAACGATAAAAGAGAACCGTTGAAAAAACTGACAATCAACCCAGTGCGCCACTGATTTCAAATCCGAGGATACTTATACACTTAATTTACCACCCTTTCAATGAAATGGTAATGTAGCACGATTTCGAAATATCGCGTGCTTTTGTCATATTTATCAATTTATAAACATAAGTTCTGAATGCATCGGATTTAAAATTCCGATGTACTTTTTCGATATCGCTCAGAAGAATGGAATGCCGATTGTCTTTAAGAATTTTTTTTCGCTTAATCATGGAACATTTTTCTTGTCAACGTTATTGATTACTATTGAAAGTTGTATCGATGCTTTCCCACGTTTGAAAGTCCTCCTGCCCAAAGGCAAAAGACACCATTCGTCCCTGAAGATGGCTTTAATATTTTTTCTGTGCGTCAGTGAACTCTAATTTTTCTTCAAGGTTACTTCTAAAAGGCGTTCTCGTCCAATATTCGATTGATAAGGGGAGGAGACAGGTAATTTATACTTCATTTAGTTGTACGATTTCCAAAATACCTTAATTACGTACCCAGCTTTAGTGTATTAAGAAGCTCGTTCCTATCTACGGTTATCCCTAAAAAAAAGAAATAGCGATATTTCTAAAATCTTTTTATTTCTGTTTCTATTTGAGGATCATTTACGGAAAAAAAGTAATAAATCTTTAAAAATCATTGGTATATAATTATTTCTGTTATTATCACTAGCAGTTACTATTATCAGTTAAGGAAATCTAAGATAAATCGTTTGTCCCTAATTGAATACTAGTGGAATTCTGAATTAAATGTTGTTACATTGAGAAATCGCCAAAGAACTCGAATACTTATTAAAAAGATAATATTATTTATGTTTCGTAAATATTAAATATTAATAACAGGTATAGTGCTTTTAAGAAACGAAAAAGATTAAAATGGTTAATTTTTTCTCCAAATAAGATGTGATAATCATATTATAGGAGCGGCATTTATTTGCAAATTAACGATGTAAAATTATGAAAATAAATGTCATTTTACATATTCATGATTTAGATTATAAAAATAATTTTGCTACTAAAAAACAATGAGCAAACAATAAAGCTAAAATAATATTACCACGTAGAGGAAAAATATTAATTGTTGCAAAACTTTTCATTTGAATTTCTTAATAACAAATTAAAAAATATTTTCAAATTAATTGTGTTTGATTATAATGAGTTAAAATGAATAATGATAGTCATTTTTAAAAATATAGAAGGAATTAAATATACTGTAAATTTAATTATACCTTACTGCATTATTTTATTTACCTTTATAACTTTTGGCCAAATTTAGTTATATAATTGATGACATGATTAAAATAAAATTTTAATTATGTGATTAATTATGTATGGTGTAGAATGTTTTATAATAATTATTAGATTTTAATTAGAAAATCTGATAAATTGTCCATTTGCTCGAGACACAGTAACCTTCCTAGATAACTCTTCATTACTTATCAACTTAATATTAATTACTAAAATTTATTATTTTTGATTTGATGTTTAATGGATAAATTTATATTTTCGAATATTTATCAATTTTTTTTTAGATTATCTGATTATTTGAGTATGTTCATTTTCACTAGACACTTTAATCGTCTTTGTCTACTCTTTTAAGTTATCAAATCAATATAACTCGTTTAAATATAGAAATTTATTATCCATAATTTGTTTTTTGCAGAATGACATGTTATCTGATAATTATTAGATTTTAATTGGAATGATTCATTTATTGACTACATATGATTGTACTAGACGCTTTTAAATTCTTTGATTACTGTTTCTAGTTATCAATTCAATATAATATTACTGAAATGCACAAATTTATTATTAATTTTTTTTCTCGTTACAAAATGTTTTCTATTATGTATGAGATTTCAGCTATAATTTTTGATTAATTGGCTATAAATGTTTGCTCTAAACAATTTTATGCCCTTTGACAACAACTCTTGCTTGTTGTCAAATGATCTTATGAAGTACTGATATTTTAAATTTATTTATTTATGATATAACATGTTTTCTAGTAATTGGCAGCCAGCTTTTAGTTCAAATAGCTGATTCTTGATTATAATAGCAACAGAAGCTTCAAACTTTCTTTTTTTAACAACTCTCGCTTGTTATCGGATTAATATAAATTACTGAAATTTTACATTGTTTTTTTTCCTGAAATTATTTATAATAATTAATAAATCAAGCCTTTTTTTAAATGAATATAACTAACAAAAATTAAATTTCCTTTTTACACTTAAATTTTTCTTAATTATCCAAAATATTTTCTAATAATTATAAGATCTTAACTAAAATAGTTGTTTAATTGGTTACCTTTATTAATTTCCTTTGAAAACACTAGCTAATTATGAAATCAATATACACTGTTAACATTTTTATTTCAAAATTGCGGTGAAATAACCGGTAGCAGTCTGTCTATCCAATTAACCGTAAAGCTTATGGTACAGAAATTTTTTTACCTTTATGGTTTTGAAATCGTTTACAATTAGTATGATTTTTTTAAAGAAAACTCTGAATACAAAACTGTTTTTTTTAAACGGTTTTTTAAAAATATGGTTAACGTTTTTTTTTAAAACAATTTTCAGGTATTAAGGTTTCAAAACCGTAAGAAAGAAATTTAACTGGATATTGGAGTTAGACTTTTCATTAGGTAATGGGCATGGTATTTAGGTTAAGCTGTGTTTTTATTAAAATTTTTAAATTAATTTATTTATTCATTTGCAATCGGAACAATCTTTATCGATTTCAAATTTTCTTGGTATTTTCAGATTCGAACAGTAAACAGATTCGAACCCATGAAATCATTATTGAAATAACATCAAAGTCTCCATAATATTTATTTTTAGTAAGGAAACCAAGCGTTTAATGTATAATCTCTTAAAGAAAATATTTTCACTTCAAGAGTTGTTATTACTATCTACTTTTACTAATGAAATCTTTTGATTTAAAATTTTTGTTGTTTTAAAGGTTTTGATATTTTTCAACCATAATAAACATTTAAATGTGAATTGCAGTTTATTAAAATAGCTTTTAACGGCAAAAACGGAGTGGGAAAATACCTAAATTCTCTGAAGTTAAGACTCAGCATCCGACACGGGTCGTTGGAAGAGTTGATCGAATTTTTATTCTTTTTGCATCATTATCAGAAAAACGCTACACGCAAACAATTTTTTATCTCTTGAAGAAAAAAAAAATCCTCCGCACAAATTCTAAGAAAGAGAGTTTTTATTTGATGTCTGATTTACGGTTCGCAGTATTTTTGCTTTGTCTACAAATATAATTATATTCCACTTCATAGATTTTCATATTCTTTTTTTTTTAAATAATAGGGCTAAAAACAAACGAAATAAACTTTTTGAGATTAAATGTTTTATTTGTCTCCGACTACAGAAATATAAATGCATTAGAATTTTTTTTTATAACTAATTGTTTGGAATCTATGTATAAGTTAATTAAATGTAAAGTATTATTTTGATAGATAGAAATATAACTTGATAGGAATTACTTTATTTTTTTCTCGAAATATTTTAGTAAATTACATTTTTAATACAGATTATTTTGAGCAGAGCATAAATAAAATATATGTAGTTGAATTATTCGTTTATGAAAGATTTTTTGCTTACTTTTCAATGATAAAATAAGCACGATTTCAGAATTTATTTTATGTTTATTGTTTATTCTAAATTCTAAATCAATGTCTTATGATAAAGTTATAATAATATATATTATAATAATCAATGTCAGTTTGTCGTAAAAGGAAGATAGAGTATTTTTCTATTAACAATGGCTAAAAACAGCCTTCAGCATTTATAATTATTTTTTGTATGTATAAAGAGATTTTCTTTAAAATATTCATTTAAAAATATATTTTCTTTAAAAATAATTTTTTCAAATAAATTGATTTTTGAGAATTTTTTATTGAATCATATTGAAACATTAATTAAATTCATCAATTTCATTCTTAAATATTATTTAAACATTCAATTACTTAAACATTTGTAATACTTTTTTTAATGCTTTACAGTAAGGATACTTTTTTAATAAACTGAAGTATTGCAAGACAATTTTTTGGTTAAAAACTCAATAAACTTTAAAATTTTGAAAACTATGATGGCTATTTTTAACTGATTCTAAAATAAAGTTTGAAAATAAAGTTGTTTTTCTTATTAACACTAACTAGAAATTAGCATCCAATTACATTTGCCTTCATTAAATATTTTTTGCTACTTACAAAGAGTTTTTCAATTATAAATATTAATGAATGGAACATATAATATTTCATGAAACATATTACATTAATATTACAACAATATTACATTAACATTTTAATATTAAATTAAACATTTGATATTAAAGAATATTTTATATTAAAGATTTGATATTGAAGATAGATCTCGACAGCAGTTATTAAATTAGTCTACATTTGTTAAACATGCAAATTTTTTTTTAAAAATGTAGAATGATGTAAGTTTTCAAAAAAATCTGAAGTGTAAATTTAAAAATGGCTACCTTATGCGTAAATCTTTACACCGTTTAAATAGTTAAATCAGATCGAAGCAAGTTTTAATATTACGAATAAATGTTTTTTCTTTATACTGTCAAAAATTCTGATAACATTTAATTTTAAAATTGCTTGTTGATAAAAACGTCGGCTAACCTAAAACAAAATGTTATACTCGGAATACGAATTAAATAATCCTAATGCATACATTTACATAACTTTAACATAAACATTTATCTAAACGTAAAACAAAGTTTTGAGTTCACAAGTTAACGTAAAAATTCACAAATTTAATAAAAAAAATCTTCAGTATAGATTCTCATAATAAAAAAAAATTGAGTTAGCATTTACAGTTAATCATATGTGATTTGTGACATTGTGAGTTTACTATTGTTGGTACACGTATGAATATAATGAAAACTAGCGAGTGTGCAACAATCGATGCCCTACATTTGTTTCGTACGTGATCTTGATTTTGATACAGTGACACATGTGTTTGAATACATTTATGGCGTCAAAAAACAACATGTTTTTAAACTTGATATCACATCATGACGTTTTATTTTACACTAATCTCGCTTCCATTTAAGTTGTAAAGACGAACAAAGAATTTTTTTTTTCAAAATAAAGCTATTGTTTACTTTTTTTTATTTATATTTTATTTATATCTTTGTACTCGTGTCAAGGCCTGTTCATTCGGCAGAAAACTAATGTAGTGAAAGTGAATAGGCCGTAGCAATAAAATTTTATCACCTCATGAAATGTAATTTTAGTTTGAAATCTAGAAAAAGATAATCTTAAGATTTTTTTTTTTACCCAGATGAGATTAATTATGCATTATGCAGAAAGTGCTAACATAAAATTACCTCGCTTAGTGTAGCCAATTTTTCTACTTTCTGTGAATGAAAAATAAGTTTATTAGAATATTATATTGGATATTCCAATGGATAATGTTTTGCAGAAGCTTTTTACTCTAAGGAAGCAAGTTCTTAATAGTTCTATTGCAACTCGGCTATAAAATAAATACATCTCTTCATTGTATTGGACAGCTGTAGAAGAAGCTTTAAGAAGCTTTTGACGCTAGAGAAGCAAGCTCTTTAGTTCTATCAAAAAGTGGCTGGTATATTTTCTATTCTGTTGGGCAGTGGCTACTTTTACTTAAATACTTTTTTACCAAGGCAGATAATATATTACTAATAATTTCTTATTCTATTCTAATGGACAGGTACTACTTTTAAGAATTCTTCACACTAGAAAAACAAGCTCTATTCCAATGCTGCTAGTGAATGTTTCTCCATTCTATTCTATTCTATTCTATTCTATTCTATTCTATTCTATTCTATTCTATTCTGACTGTTCTTTAGAAGCTTTTTATACCAATGAAGTAAGCTCTATCCCCAAGTGACTTGTAAACAAAACAAAATATATTTTTCTATCCAAACAGTCCATTTATTGAGAAGCTTTTTACACTAGCACATCAAGCTTTATAGCACTATTTCCTGGCGGTTTGCAAGATAAATGAATATTTTTTAGTTCTAAAGGACAGTGACTGTTTTAAGAAGCTTTTTACACTACAGAAATAAGCTGTATAGCTCTATCCCAAAGTGGCTTGTGAATGAGTATATTTTATTCCAATGGACAGTGACTTTTATAGAGAAGGAAGCTTCGTAGTTCTTGTCACGGGTGGCTTGTAAATATATAATTTTTTTTTTAAAATTATAATTGACAGTAACTTCTTTTAATAAGCTTTTTACACCAGACGAACAAGCTCTATTGCTCTATCTCCAGCTGGGCTTGTAAATAAGTAATTTTTTTTATTCGAATGGACATCAGCTATTATTTTAAGGTTTTTAAACTGATGAATAAAGCTCTATAATGTGCACTTAATTATTGTCACACAATATATAGAAATAGTAGTTCTTTTATTTACATAAAAGTAAATAAATTTCGAAACAAAGACGAAATTAAACATGTGTAATGCAGAAAAAGGAAACTAAATATTTATCCTTAATTATTGAATTATACGTAAAATTTTTCTACATAAACAGGTGCATGAGTACCCATAAAACAAATGAAATATATATTAATAATGTTTTCTGACTATTGTAATTTTTTCTAATTGTAGCTCTTGCAAATCTTTCTTATAAGATTGAAAATTATTTGTTTCCATCAATATCCCAACATAAGGATATTGATGTAGCTTTAAAGAATTCCAATTATGGACGCCATTAATTCATAATTTCGAATCTTTTAAAAGGATCCACCATCAACATTACATCCTTTAATCTTATATTCCCATTTAATTTGACCTTGAGAACAAATAGATAGAAAGAGAGATTAAAAAAAAATTATCGATAACCTGTTACGTTTTTTTTCTCTCTTAATCCTCTACCCCCTTTCCCGATCCCCTATATTTGATTGATGTAGCTACCGGTTGCATGGAGCTATCTGCAAACATAGCGCTGTGCTCTAGTGTTTGCAATTTGTCAAATCCATGTCCGGGTTTTGATGGGATTTTTATTTGCAAATGACCAACTTTTATAAGACTATATTTTTCTACCATCTTTCATAATTTCCTCTCTCTTAATGTTTTTATTTCTTTTGGTTGGTCTTAACGATGTGGCAACAATAATAATTTTCTTACTAGACTTATTAAAGTGGCTTTTTGGACTGATCGTCGCCAAAAATGGGTAAAGCAATTACATCCAAGTAGTTGCATTCAGGATATCAATAAAACTAGTTCTTTTTTTTATTCTACAGCATTTCTTTTCAATTAAACCATGGTTATTTCAATACAAAGAAAGACTTACAATACTTTTAAAATTTAGAGAAACAAAAATTATCCAGAAATGATTAAAAAAAAACTTTTGTTTGAATTTTGTGTGGAGTTTAATCAAATTTTTAATTCACAAACAATAGGCAACTTAAAGCGTAATTAAAACGTATAAACAAAGACCCAAATGGGTAATTTCGTTTAAAAATACACACACACAAATGAGTAAAGTAATCATATGTAAAAAATACAAATAAGTAACGCAGTCGTATAAACAATAAAAAAACCTTCCTTATTTTAACTTTTTGGGGGAATTAGAATAAATAAATTTAATAAGTAAGTATTATAACCATAATCATGCAAGTTTTTCATATTTAGAATTTTAATTATTAAACTAAACTCAGTGGCACGATAGCTCATAAAGCGCAAAGCCTACTGTGCCATCTCAGTTTTCTTGACTTTGGACTATGAAATGCAAGAGCAGATGCTCCGGTTGGACTGTCAGCCGAACGCGGAACCCCCAATGTTTAGTTCTCAAGCATGCTTAGTACTCATTTTATCGATCCTTTGAAAGGATGAGTCAACCTTGCCCAGCCCGAGGATCGAACCAAAGGCCTATAGCACGAGAGCGCTAAGCGCTACTACTCAGCCACCGGGCGTCGTTTTAAGCATTACAGTTTTTAAAAAAATGTCCGTACTTATGTGCACTCGTGTTCTATACTTTAAAAAGTACTTTTTTAATCAGAAAAAAAACTATTTTTAAGGATTTTCATTTAATCACCTCACTTCGATAAATACAAATAGATTTAAAAGTTAATATCAAGTTATAAAAATTATTATAATAGAATAAGATATTACGCCATAATTAATAATAATTTTCTTAAAACACATCAAATTTGGTTATAACTGAAGGGTTAATAAAAGCCTATTATAATTATTTTGTCGTTTGTCAACTTTTATATCCGTTAAAGGTTGAAAGGTTGACTATGTTAGTCATCCACCAAAAGTAAACCAATTCCTTACAAGCCTATTCCTATCAACTAAAATGTAAGGAATAGGTATATTTTTGGTGGATAACTTACGTAATCTGAACATCACCTTCGCGTATTTAAGGAAAGAAAATCTTTAAACGGTTCCTTGTGCGGTAAGAATTTTTTGTGCTAATTGTGTATAAATGCGTAAAATCATACATATGCTTTCACACATATGCATTAAAATGCTTAAAGGAAAAATTTATCTTTTGCTTAAACTTACACATTTTCTAATGAGGAGAAATTCATCAAAACTTTTAAAATTACACTTAAAATGGCACCTTTATTACGTTCACTCTGTTATCCAAGGATTACAAGCTTTAAATTTCAAAACAAAATATTTGATTTAATTTTTTTAACAAAGTAATCTATGCATTCCTGCCTTTATTTAATTTTTTTTCTTCATGTTTAAACTGCATAAGGCAGAATCACAGACCTTCCTAGAAATACATACCTCGTTTTTACGTTATTTTCAAACAGCAAATTAGAATTCTTTGTCGCTCTTAATGACTTAGCCACTGCCGTTTTGTACAAGCTAACTTGTTTTGAAATTATAAATTCATTTTTATAGATTATCAACAAAAGAAATGTTATCACTTTTCGTGAGAGACAGACCAAATTTAATTCTTTTCTGTTAATTGCGTTCTGTTATACAAATGTGTGCATGCATTAATTTTAAAGAGAAAAAGTAAACTTTTGGATCGGAGTACTCTTCACTCCAATTAATACTTTTTTAACCACCCTATTAAAAAAAAAAGATCGACACGTTAAAAATGCTTAAATTTTTTTATGACTAAATTTTTTAAAAAGTTAATTCCCTTTTTTAATGATAAGCAAAAACAAACAAATGAACTAAAAATAATTCTGAATAGAGAAAAAAATTTTTTTTTTGTTATGTATTGTCCTAATAGTATATACATTGAATTTCGGAAAAGAAATTTTATAATTTTTTTTATCAGAAAAATCTAATTTTGCCTTCAAACTTCATCTTTTTCACATTTAAACTTGATGGAGAGAAGAACTTACTCTTTGTATGTGTTGAACCATCGGGCTGCCTTCTTTGAAGTATGCTGCCTTGATGTTATTTGCATATACACTCGACTCCCAAAGAAAGTTGATAGACGTTCACAATTACTTCTCAACTACAATTTTGTGCTAACGCCCAACGTTTTAAAATCGAAAATTTATTTTTATAGATGAGAAACAAAGAAAATTATTTCTTTTCACGGGAGAAAACAAATTTCTTTCTTTTGATACAAATGCATTAAAATTCACAAAGAAAAGAACGTGAACTCTTTGATTAAAAGAATCATCGAACTCATGTCTCCTCCATCGACCATTGATTAAATACATTCAAAAATGACTTTTATGTGATTGTCCAGTGTTTTTGAAAAATTAAATATCAGGAACAAATCTATTATTTCCTAAAAAAAATTCATTTTTGATGCTAATTACTTGTACCAGTCACTATGCTAATTACTCGTTCAAATCAAACTTTTTATTGATAATTACATGCTATTTTTCAAATATATGCATTAAAGCTCTAGTGTGCAAGAGAGAAAAAAATAAACCAAACAAATATGCATTGAATTTCTGAGTTTATTGATAATTCATAGAACTTGTTTTTTTTTTTAATATTATTTGCATACATTTTGACTTTCAAGCAATTGCATAGTCGTTCATAATGACTATGCAACTGTCATTTATTGTGAATTTTAAAATTATAAATCTGATTAACATAAAAAAATACAATTCTATTTCTTAGAGAGATATTAAATTTATGTTCTTCAATGCTAATTACGTGCTATTACTTTAAAATATGCATTAAAGTTCTAGGGAAGAAATTTTTTTTTTTAGTCATTTGATTGAAAGGACTTGTGTACTCTTCTCATCAATCAATCGCGAACTTTCTTCATATTTAAACTCTTTCGAGAAGAACCATCGACCTTCTTAGAAACATGCTTTCATGTTATTTGCATACACTTCAACATCCAAACAGGTATTTCAGTCTAATAATGGCTTTATAACCGGCATTTTTAATTACACATCTGAGGCGTTAAGACAAAAATGGCTGAAAAATGAGAAAACCCACCACAAGCTCAAGGTTAGGGATCAACTTTGAAGCTTTAATTTACGTCGGTAAGACATTGAGAGACACCTTAAACACCACTCATTAAGTAATTCTGCCCCACAAGTCTAATAAGTGAAGGAAAAAATTGTTATGTAGACCGGGGATAAAATGTGTCAAGTTTTTTTGTCCACCCGTGGCGAATGACCCATCTCCAATCAAGGTCATTTAGGAAAAGGGTTCTGGAGGCGATATATTCTGATGACAGGTGACTTTTTAATAATGAATGTCAGTGCATTTTGATAATGAATACTATCGTATAGGTGGAAAAACACGCAAACCTCCCGTCACGCTAGACATTTATATTATGAATTCTTTGTGGAAAAATTTAATCGCAAACTATTTTAATTGAATTTATATTAAATTGAAATAACAGTATTTTCAATTATGGAACTGGCAATCCATAATGCTTTTTAAAGAGAAAAATGTTTGGCAAAGGCAATTGTATAGCCACATTTTTAAGCAATTTAGAGTACCTAATAAAAATGAACAATTAGCAGAATTCGCAGACATTTGAACAAAAAAATAGCGTAAATTAGTTTCTTAACTTTTTATTAGTAAATTAAAAATATTAATCATTATTTTTTTAGCTTGCTTTATTAGATACATATAAAATAATTAAATTCTATTAAATATCAAAAAAAAAAAAAAAAAAAAAAAAAAAAAAAAAAAAAAAAAAAAATTTTTTTTTTTTTTTTTTTTTTTTTTTTTTTTTTTTTTTTTTTTTTTTTAAATNAAAAAAAATTTAATAAATGAATAAAAATCGCAGTACTATAAATAAATGAATGAACTCAACTTATGAAGCTTAACATTGAGACTTTATTTTTGTAAGCGGTTTCGTATTTTGTAAGTGGTAAGTGCATACGTGCTTGCATGCATACTGTGCATACATCCATGCGTGTCCATAAAAATAACATCCACGCATGTTTCTTCAAAAATAATAATACGTAAATCTGTTGTGTGAAATAATGTTCATACATGCCTGTGCATACGTGCCTGTGTTATAAGCAATAAGTAGCAAATTCCATTTTGGTGTTTTTTATCGGTACACGTTAATTTCATTTTAACTAGATTCCGAACCATTTAAATAAACGAAAGTCACTGCCAGATGGGGGGGCCGTGCGTGGGAAATAATCACAGCATGAAATTTCACCAGAAAAAGTAATAGTATTTTTTCGAATTCTTTAACCGACCCAGCATGCGTTTATAGCGCTTTTACGGAAATTCCTCCCAATAAATATTCATCTCTTCAGAGGGGTCTGGTGCATCATACAGACCGATTTACATTTACGACTTTTCAAAGTGTCGATTTTTTAAAAGTGAAATGAATTGCTAATGAAAAACAAAAAAAGAAATGATAATGATTACGATGAAGAAAATAACTCAGAGCAGCAGAACGCCCGGGCGGAACTTTCGCATCGCCCCAGGAATCGTTTGCTAATCCACCCTTTCGAACCGGATCCTTGAATCTTGCCATGCCGATGACCTGTGTGCTAATGAGTAAATGAGAACCAAATAGCTTTTTTTTTTTAAATCTTTTCTCGGGAGTCCCTTTTTTTTCATCTTCCCAATCATTATAGTTTTCGGTAGCTGTGGATAGAAAGATGAATAAACAATATCAAAGAAGTTGATAGCTTCGTTGCCAAACGACTTTTGCTCAATCTCAACTCTTAACATTTCGCTTGATATCTGTAGAGTAAAAATCAAGCGATAACTACTGAAAAAAAAATCATTTATTAAAGAACACCATAATTACTTCAAATATGATGGTTATTGACTGTAAAGAATTTTTCCAATGCTGCTGACTATAATTTAATTTCCGTTTTTATGATTTCAGTGAAAAAATAAATAAATAAATAGAAGTAATAATAATGAAAAAAGATTAAACAATATAAGACAATATTATATTGTTTAAGAACATAAAATATAGTTATAAGCTTTATTTATTTATTTATTTACTTGGTATAGCTCCGTGATTCGAACAACTTTTAAAATTTAATTTTAATCAAACATCCTAATCATTTTTTTTTTAATTTTAAAAGCACAGAATAAATGAAATTAAGAAAATGAATGAAAATGAAATCAGAAAATAAATGAAAATGAAGATCAGCTTTTCCAACTAAAACGTAAATGCCCTAACTTTAGAAGGTCAGTGGATATACTAAGAAAAATTATGTAAATTCTATCAATAACAATAATGCATACGAATTTTTAAATTGAAGTATTTTAAATATTTAAATATTTTAAAAATAGGATAAAATAATAAGTGATGTTAAAATTTCATTTTACACACAGGCTGTACTATTATCTTATGACAGTGGTTTTTTTTTTCTGGCAGGATTTAAACTAAGGAATCTAATAATTTAAATTTAATGGGCTCATAATATCTATGAGTAAAGGAGAACAAATCTTTATTTAATATAAAGAAATATTCAATCAGAGAGGTAGTGTACGTCTTACAGGATGGTTGACCCGTGATTATATAAATATCTACACCCTCCCCCCCCACATGTATATATATAAAAAAATATTATAAGATGAAATAAAATAAAAAAATAAATTATTACATCAAAAGAGAACTAAAAGTATCAGCTCAGCAGAAGAAAAGAAAAATCATTAACACGAAATGACAAACTAAATAGCAAAGCACTACTGGAAATAACAACCGAACTATCAAAAAGGAAATATATTAAAAAGAAATTAAAATACAAACACTGACAAACATCGTAGCATCGTCAGGGTGGTATTACAATGCAGCCAGTGCGGGAAACAGAATTAAGAAAGTAGCAGGTTCGAGTATCAAACAAGTATGTGGGTCCGAGAATGTGTAAAAAGGTGAAGAAAAAATAATTAATAAAAATGAAAATATATAAATAGAAATAAAAAATATATAAATAGAAATAAAAAAATCTATAAACATCACATTTTTTACATGCTCAAAATGCCTGATACGAAGCCGTTTTTATTCTTAATGCATGTTTCTTTTTTTTTTTTTAAATATAGTACTTACATACTTATTTATCATTACTTTTTTTTATCAGTGTTCACTAAAATTTGTTTTATGGATGAGTTCCAAAAGCAATCGTATGGTTCCTCTCTTTAATTAGTGACTTAAGGCCAATATTATAAAGTACATAATTCACTTTATAATGTCACTAATATTAAAACCCTGGGCAAAAAAGCAATTGCTTCTTTATACATCAATCATCGACAAGTTCATTAGTCTACTAGTGTCTTTCGAATTACGCCAAGGGCAACTTTAATTATCCTCCGAGATTTGAGGCAGAGATAGGCGGTGGTTGTCTTCTTCTGAATGCCTGGTGACAGTTCTAGAAGTGCAATCAATGAGGCTTCTTCAAGGTGAAATGGCAATCATTCCACTGTAATCATTGCTCTTTGGAGTATCCGCCTATCGATGCATTGACGATAGCATTGATCTACTTTTTTGGGGTTTTCACAAGACTGACAATGCGATTTCATTTTGTATGACAAAATGGCACATGTATTCAGTTGCCTGGTATCATATGTTAACGTTATTGCTTGCATTCTTTAACTAAGTGTTTTTCCAATTAGCGATGCACACTCATTAAATGGGATTGTAAAACAGATTCTTATCAGTTTTTTTATCAGCATACGATCAATCAGGAGATTCAAATCATTTAAGAACCGGTATACTTTGACATTTTTCACGACTCTTAAAAAAAAAAATTATTAAATTAATCGCATAAAACTGCAAAATGATATGGATTTCGGAGTTCAAAATTATTATTCCAGCATTTGCAAGGTTTAAATATATTCGAGGTCAAATCTTCCACACTTTGCATTTTTTGTTAATGCAGTTTTAAATATTTCTATTTGAAAAATTGGTACGCATCGCAAACTTAATTTTCCATTCATTAAAAATAAAATTAAATAATAGATAATGAACCTCCGTGTAAATAACACTGATCACATACACAACATACTTTAAAAAGTTAAAATAAGACGTACTTTAAATGGGTAAAAAAATTATTAACTGCATGCGATATTTATTTTGTCATAGAATTATTTTTATTTATTTTTTTTCGTCTCTTATTCCTTATGTCCTAGTTTAAAATTAGGTAATTTAAGAATTGACATGCAGAAGCATTAAAATTTGAGAACCTCAACGCAGAACCTAAGAAATTCATCTTACATGCGCGCATCTATAGAATCACATCACTGCATGCGATGGACCTCACACATGATTACATCAGAAATTAAGATTTCCCTTTGCTGTACCTACCTATATATCATACTTATATGAGTTATGTATAGATTAGCACTTCAGTTACAATTGCGTAATTAATAATAGTTACTCTGTATAGTTCACGGATTTTTAAAAGGAAATTTGAGCAGTAGAAAAATGAAAAATAATCCTTATTTTATATTTTGTTTGTATGATAGAATTAACTTTATATTTTGTTTATGAGTTTTCAGGTTTTACGACTCAATATTTATGCTTCGGGGAAGATGCAATTTAAATGTGCTAATTAATATCAAAACAAATACTTAATTAGTACATTAATAATAGTTTTAATTCAGTTGCAATATCTATTGCAAAAACGTAGCAATTTTACAAAATTTTTATATATAGTACACAACTTTTTTTTTTTGTAAATTCAAACTTTTAACGCTAAAAATATTAGGGGGTTGAAAAGAAATCTCTAATTTACGTTTGGAATTTTTATTCATTTCTTTAGAATTTATTAATTGCGTTAATTAAAAGAAATATATTGATATGAAATTTAACCGATTAAAGATAATTTTACGAAACGACAACAACAATAATACATGATTTTTTTACTTAATTATTTAATTGTGAGCAGTATAAATTTTTCATGTGAGTAATTTTAAAGGAAAAAAGGATTTCAAAATTTGTCAAATCGTTTCCGAGAAATGAAATAATTTTTTCTACTAAAACAGAGATTAACAGCTTTGAAAGCAAAGTAGCTCGATTAAGCATTGCCACAGTTTGGAGCTGTAGTTCATCACTTTTGACATATATATATATATATATATATTTATACATTCNATATTATTTTATTTTATATTATTTTATTTTATTATTATTTTATTTAACGTTTTTACAGACATTTATTTAGTGTGCATTTAATTATTCTCTTCAGCTGTAATATAAAATAACACAAAAAAAATTATTATGAATGCTTAACCTAGAAATTGAAATAAACAAGCAATATGATATCAAACATAAATTCAAAATTCTTTAAAAATGAAAAAAAATAAAAAAAAATAATACAATTTATAAAAATGCGAATCGTTATACTAGGTTTAAAAATGAAATTTATAAAAAGTCTTATCATGGTTTCGGGATGTATCTTTTTTTTCTCTTGTTAAATTGGAATTTATTATCGACTATTGATTTAATAATTTTTTATTTGTTTGAGTTATTGCATTTAAATAATTTGAATCATCTAACTATTCAGTGTTTAATGTAAAAAAATACTAACATAAAAATAAATTGATTATTATAATTACATTCTCAACTTAATAATTTTGTTCAAGTTCCTTATGACAGGATTTTCCCGACAGGAAAATCAAGTTTCAACCAAATGAGTCTGTTATTGTTACCACAATGACGGATTAACGCCATCTATCGTTAAAGTGCTAACGCCATCTATTGCTGTCAAAAAGAACTGTTTTTTGATAAATGACTTTAAAAACTAAGGTTAAAACGGGCAGAACTAAGCAACTAATAGCGTAAACATTTAAAAATATTTCCGATTTTTTGTGTATAAGTTTCTCTCACTGTTTTCAACATGAATATTTAATTTGAATGCGGTGTTAGTTCAATTTCAAACAAAGAAACGCTGCTTTTATTAAAACATAACTTCAAATTTTTTTAAGTCACTTTCTAGATTTAATCTTATGGATTAAATTTATAATTTAATTTAATTTCTTTGGTATTGCTTCATATACTTTAATTTTTTAAACATTGAAAATCAATTAGTTTTTTTTTTTTTTGTATCAATGTCAGTTAAATGATAAAATGTATTTTTGCAGGCTCTCTCGGAATTGAAGTTCTTGATGTGTCAGCTAATTCTGCCAGAATTAAATGGGATTCTTCTCATTCAGAGTTGCTGCCTCAAGCTGTTGTATATTATTCACCTGTTTTTCGGGGACTGTACACAGAATGGACGAAAGTTGATGTGAGTTTATAAATTTTTCGTAAATTATAGCAACAATTATAATTTATACTTTTGAAAAAATATTAAATTAATATGTAATTGATTAAATGTTTTACTTATTATGTATACTATGAAAATTTAGTTGCCTCGTTATCATTGACTATTTATTGAATAGTGGATGTCTATAAATCTCATAAAATTGTTGAAAAACATAGTACAAACTATAACAGTATATTAAAGCTGTAATACTCGCATTTCTTACAGCACAGTGGTAAATAATTAATTCAATTAAATTGTTTCAAATATTGTAAAATACTATGAAGATAATGTTATTTTACTGTCCTGTAATTAAAATTTATTGCAGTTTAGTTTACGGCTCATTAGTTGATTTTGATTTATTAAGCACTGTTAATTCCCAATTGGTTATAATGTTAGTTTATGGTACTTATAACTGGATTATGTCATGGAAGTAAAGATAATTGAAACTATATTTAGAAACTTCAAATTTATATTTTTAAGAAATAAAATAAACAAATATATATATCTAATATTCTAATAAACTTTTGATGTCATTTTAAGACTAAAAATGTGCAACGGGTAATTAAGATGGGCAACTTAAACAAAATTCACAGTTGCTTGAATAATGGGATTTATTATCAATGGTTAATATTTATTATAAAGAAATAATTTGTTTTTCTGTATGGAATTATTATTTATGTAATTTGGAAATGTATTAATAAATATTGTAAAGCATAAATTTATAAAATTCTGATATTTTGTGTAAAACTATATTAAATTATTATACTTGTGTATGGCTTAATTATATTTGAATTATTCTTATTAATCAGCCAGTACTTAAAACTTCATTCAATTCAAATTTTAAAATTTTAAAGAGCAAATGTAGCTTTTTAATAGAAATTTACTATTACAGCAGTTATGCAAAAGCATAATTTTTGAATTCTTAAATACTCAGAAGATTGTTGGAAGCTCAAAAACCAATCTAAGGAAATCAATTTAAGAAATATGAATTATTATGCATTCCATTAATTGATAAAATATAAAAACTTAAAATTGTAAAANTATATGGCTTAATTATATTCGTATTATTCTTATTTATCAGCCAGTACTTAAAACTTCATTCAATTCAAATTTTAAAGAGCAAATGTAGCTTTTTAATAGAAACTCACAATTACAGCAGTTATGCAAAAGCATAATTTTTGAATTCTTAAATACTCAGAAGATTGTTGGAAGCTCAAAAACCAATCTAAGGAAATCAATTTAAGAAATATGAATTATTATGCATTCCATTAATTGATAAAATATAAAAACTTAAAATTGTAAAAGTTATCAAAGGCCCCTTAGCAAAATTATGAATAATAAAATGCTTGATTTTAGTTTAAGAATTCCAATAATGTAAAAATATAATTTATGTAGTTTTTTAATCTAATTTTGTAATATTGAATTAAATTGTATGAGCTTTTACTTTATAAATATAGCTTTTGTGAATCATTTCCTTGTATTGAAAATGAAATCAAACAATCCTATGACCAGGGGTCTGTCCAGGTTTTTCTGAGAGGTACCTATTTTGTGAAAATTTAGACATAATTTGTGAAAAATTAAAAATTATATTTAAAAATCCAACACAAAAATATGGCAAGAATATGGATTTATCATTTCTTAAGGAATACAAAAATAGCATTTTAAGAAAAAATATTTTGTGAAACTACCGTTTTTCCTAAAGTTGAATTTGTGAAGGTACCGCTAAACGGTAGTAAATTCGGTGTGGACTGACCCCTGATGACGAAAACAAAACATTCAGAAATGATTATTATTGTATCTTAAGGATATTTTTAGTAATTAAATAAGTCGAGTTTAATAATATTAATTGGGCTAAACTTTTTATAAATATATTATTTATTTATTTTTCAATTATGTAAGAATAATTTTCTTTCTTCCTCATATTATCAAGTTGTGTCAAGAAAATACTTGATCTAGATTTTTTTTCCTTAGGGTGTTAAGCCAATTTTTAAATTGGAAAATCTTCTACCTGGAAAAGTTTATTATGTTAAAGTTGAAGAAGATGGTAAACAAGAAATATCCACTTTCAAGACTAAAGGTAGGTAGTTTTCAAAAAACCAATTTCTCTCATGTTATTTAATTAGAAGGTTAAAAGTTTTTACAATTTTACTCATAATAGTGTTTCAGAGACTTAAATTCTTTAGTAGGGCCTTATAGATTTTAAAATCAATAAATGTTTGTGCTATAATTCGAATAAAGTGTTGTCATTTTTGTCGACAAAACTGTTTCTTTTATTTTAACGGAAGCGCAATACCCCTTAAAACCATACAATTGAAAATATAATGGTTGTAGTTTGAATTTTTCTTGAACCTTCAAAAAAATAGTGATTAAGTCCAAATAGTCATTAGACTAAACCAGTGTTTCCCAAGCTTATGGCTTTTATGTACCCTTTCTAAATTTCTCGTAACGCTGTGTGCCACTAATAAAAAATGAATGTATCTTTTACTCTAAAAAAATTACACAAAAGTTAAAAATCACAACTGGCTGTTGACACCACTAATTATTAACTGTTTACTCTTTTAAAAATGGCCAATAGAAAAATACATAATCGTAAATTTTCATGACTAGCTTTGTTTTTAAATAAAAGTTTTTGAAATTTCCGTTTGTTGCGAGATATTTCGCATAAGAACGCGTAACCCTGCCAAACTTTTCCCATACCCCTGGGGGTAAGCATACCATACTTAGGGAAGCACAGCTCTAAGCCTTAGGTACTAACCCAACTACATATATATATATTTTCTAATTTCGTTTTTGATACAAAGACTCACTTATTATTTATCTATTATTATTCTCATTGTTATTGTTTTACTGTATCTGTATGAGAAAAATTGCATTAGCTACAAAATTAATTATATATATAAATTTTTTTCTTTCATTTAGAAAATGTCTTGGGAAACATGCCTAAAGTTTTGGTCAAACAGAAAAGTCAAACTACTTTGACTGTTGTATGGGATGATTTTCGTTTACCTAGTTATCATTCTGAATACGTACTTGAATATAAACCTGCTGATGAAAGTAATCAAAGCTGGACTAAAGTGAAGGTACAGTTTATTTCTGTTTTGCATGTGTTAAAATTTTTCTATAAGAGAACATTAATGTTTATAAAATTAATTTGTGAAATTTATTTTTACATAATATTAACAATATTTCAAAATTTTTGATTTTATTACATTTAAGTATGTTATATGTATAATACTTCAGTTTGATAGAATATTGATCTTTGTGCATGAATATTAATTTATGTTGTTTTATAGACTGGAACTCAGACAATTGTGACTGTTACACATTTAGAACCCAATACACCATACAATGTGAAAGTAGCTGTTTGGGAAGATGATAAAATGGAACTACCCTCAGAAGTCATTACTGCATATACAGCTGGTAAAGTCATCATAACCATACAATTATTATGCTAAAAATAATTTGATTTAAAAAGAAATATATAAACTTCTCTTTTAATATTTTTTTGTAAAGGTTTTTTTCCACTTCCTAAAATCAACTTTACTTTATTTACTTCAACTGATAAAGTATTTAAAATCTAAAAAATGAAGAAAAAAGAATTATTTGAAATTATCATTATAAGTTCAATACAAAATAATAATTAAGAATGAAAGTTTTTTGGGGGGAAAACATTATTGTTTCAGTGGTCTTTCACACTGCTGGTAGGGAGCTAGAATTCGTACGTTCAGTCTTGACAGCCCATTAAATAGCCAGTATGTATATAGCAGATTGCACTTTAAATCTCTTGTTGTTCAAAGTCATCTCATTAATTGTAGCAAAAAATATGGAGAGAGGGGGTACCAGATCAGGTTCTATCCATGTTTGATCTAGTTAAAAAATATACAGAATTCCTACCATGGCAGTTTAAAGATATAGCTCTAAAAAACTGGGCAATGTGCTTGGTCATGGTTGGTTGTTGTGTGTAACCCACATAAAAATAAAGAGCAGATTTTGTAAGAAAAATTTCAAAACTTAAATTGGTAAAGATTTTGATTAGTGTTTATAAATTATTCCCTAGAGTTTCAAATTTCCACTCATCAGCTTACCATTACCGATCAAATATTTAAGAATCGAATAAGTTTCATCTTTTAAAAGAATTCAATTTAAAACTATGTCTTGTATCCAAATTTTTTATGTATGTAAAATAATGGGGAGCCTAAATTTTAGTCCTGTAGCTTCTTTAGAACTGAAATTAAAAATGTATGTTCACGGTTTGATATAGAATTAGTTTTTCTTCTCTGCCTCTTTTGATTATTTTCAATGTTATGCTTATTAAAAAATAAATAGGACAAAAGTTTTATGAGGTGTTAAAAAGAAATAAATGTTGAAAAAAATGAGTCACACTTTTTTTTAATGTTTTAATTAATATCTATTATGTTTATTCATCAACTAAATTTTCTAGTCAACTGTATAAAGTGTTACTTCAATATTTTTTTGCAATGTACTATAAATTATATCACAAAATAATGATAATTTTTTTTTTATAATTTAGATGGTTGTGTAGTAGATAATAAAATATACAATGTTGGAGAAGAATATTTTATTGAATGTGATTCTAGATGTACTTGTGATGGAAATAACAAAACAACCTGTTCTCCTCGATGTAATTCACCTTATGTAAAACTAGGCTCTAACAATGCAGATCCATTATGTTATGAAAAACCACTATCTTCTGATCCATGCTGTGTAACTATAAGATGCTCAAATAGCAAATACTCCATAGAGACTGAAGGTTGGTAATTTTTATCTTTAATTAAATTTTACGTTTCTATATGTTTAGGAAAACGGTCATTTTGCAAAATGTAAGAAATAAATATTTACTACAGGACATAAAAATGCTCTCGATTAATATTAACAGTACATAATAAAAGAACAAATATAAAACATACAGAAGAATTCAATGCTTGTTCGAAGTCAATGCAATTTTTTTTCCTCATTGCAATTAAGAATTTGAAACTGATTGCAATGCTTCAATAACTAGAAGAAAACTGAAGAACTCTGTAAAAGAAATTTTCATTTTTAATTAATTAAAATCAGTAAAATAATGTTTAAAAAATTTTATGAATTTAAATATAACAATATCTATTTATTTAATTTGAATACATTTAAATTTGATGTTTGATAATTATGTGTTGGATTTATATTTTTTTCTTATTTTATACTTAATTTAAGCAATTAAAAGAGAATTAACAATTTTAGTACACGAGGAATAACTGTTGTGATTTGTTAGGCAATAACTTATGATCTAAGGCAAACAACGTTAAAGAGCACAAAATTATTAAAGAGCACAAAAATATGTATTTTATAATATTTTTGTGCTCTTTAACATTGTTTGCCTTAGTTTGTATTTTAGCACAGAGATTGCCCACCTGTGTATTTAATAACTTATGATGTAAGTAAAGAAAAGTGTTGAAAACAGATGAGCTGATTTTAAGTGTTGATAACCAATGAATATGAAACATTTAATAACTTTATTGTTGCAATGTTCAATTTTTTTAAGTATTAACTTATTTTTGATTGCTTTCATGCATGTTTTTTTTATCTATTTATTTAAGTGTCTTAAAGGCCAATGAACGTATAATTCATACTAATTAAGTATTCACATGTTCCCTATCATGTTATTTAAATTTTAAACTTGATTATTTATTTGTTAGGTGTTAAAAATAAGACAGGAGACTGTCCTGAAATATTAGAAGGACCTGAAGCTGAAGAAAAGTCATGTTTATCTGACTGTGATCATGATGGTGACTGCGATGGTAATTTGAAATGTTGTCCAAGCTCTTGTGGTGGGGCTGTATGTGTACAGCCATTGATGGCTGAAGGTAGATTTATTCATTGTTTCATGCAACTTTTTGTTTTTAAAAGTTTAATAAGATTGATAATTTTTTGAAAAGACTGCAATAATGAATTTACACTATGTAATAAGTTGTTATTGTTGGATGTTATTTTTTTTTAAAAAGTTTTTATGTGCTTGTTTTTTTATTTATTTTTTTAAGTCTTCCCATTTCAAAAAAGGTTAAAATGTTTTTTTTTATGTATAAAAGAGTATATTGTTAGAATTTATATGCATTAAAATTTATATATGTTACCGTTAAAGTATATAATGCCTTTATTTTATAGATTACCTAGTTATTCTATGAAATAACTAGGCATTCTATAAATTAACTAATGAGAGACAGTTAAAGTGTAAAATAAACAATTTATCTAAAATAAAATAACTAGGTATTCTATAAATAAACTAATGATAGACAATTAAAATGGAAAAGAAGCAATTTATCTAATTTATGCAGCGTATAAATGGTATTTATGGAAACGTACCAAGAAATCATTTGTTACAACAAGGATTACTAAAATGACACTTGGAATTACAAAGAACATTATTTCTAAAACAAAAACATTTTTTGTTGACACACTGGGTTTTACACGAACATTTTTTAAATCCCTGACCAGTACCTAAACTTTGAGCTGTAGCATATAGATTATTTTACACTTTAACGGACAGCAGATCGTTATTCTATGAAATAACTAGTTAAACCATGAAATACAAGAGAGTTTTACACTTGAACGGGCACGATCAGTTATTTCATGGAATAACTAGGTATTCTATAAAATAACGGATTTCATACTTTAACGGTAACATATACATTAAAGAAAGAATATTTTTTGTAAATTACTGTTTGCAATAAAATTAAGGTTTTGTATTTTTCTTTATTTTTTTTTTCTAAAATTTTGAGTTTTAAAACTGTTTTTTTTGTTTTAGAATTGTTATAAATAATGAAACTAAAATATATTCTCAGAATCTTTTATTTTCATAATGGAAATATGAAAATATAAAATTTTAGAATCACTAATAAACTAACTGAAAGTGTAAATTCAAAAAAGATATTTCTCTAGGAAAAATATATTTTATTTCAAACTGGTCTTATTTGATAAATTTTGATTTGTTTATGTGTAGTTTTAATTTGCCAATTTAATATTCTTTAATGATAAAGTACTTTTTGTGAGAAATATTAATAAGCTTTTACAGTTGCCTTGTCATGTGTAAAAAGTGTTATTATAATATGAAAAATATTGCAGATATATGTGAACATATTTACTGTGGACAGAATGCAAAATGTGTGTCTGAAAAAATGTCTTGTGAATGTGCTGATGGATATACAGGAAATCCTCATGATTTCATGATAGGTTGTTATTTAGGTGAGCATAGTTATTTTCATTCTGAAAATATTAGGTGAATAATATTTCATTTTCTCTTGTTTTATTACTATATGCTTGTAATTTTTCTTTTGTTTTTAATTGATAGTCTTTTGGATAAGTAGGTGCATTATGAGTGGGCAATATTTTAGCAATATCTTTGTTGCCAATTCTATTATGCAGAATTTAAGTATGCATGAATTATCTAATTGTATGCCAAAATTTTGTTCAACAAGCCCTCTATATAACAAGTTTTATTTCCTGTACTTCAATATTTATTGCATATGCATTTCAATAATTATTGCTCTTTTTTTAATTTTTTAGTACTCTTCTAATCTTTATTAATCTTCTTTTCCAGCATTGTATTTTCAATTTCTGTTTTTAAAAATTTTTAATTTTTCTTATTCATCTAATCTTCATTAATCTACTCTTCCAGTATTGCATTTTCAATCTTTGTTTTTAAAATTTTTTATTTGCTTTTAGTTTTAAATTATTAATACCGCACTACATTACACCTTATTCATTTCACTAAACATCTGATTTTTTGGCTTTTTCACAAACAGCATGCAAAATATGGCCGGTTAAGGCAATTTTCACATTGCTTTTTCTTGTAAAATTGCTACAATTCATTTTGGTATCAAACATTGGATTTAAAAATATATTGTAGTAATATCTATTTTGCATATGTTCTGGAACAAAAATTTTAATCACTGTTGATCGGTTGAACATGTGCACCAGATATTGCTTGACAAAACTATGATGTCTAATTTAATTTAACCAGAAATTTATTCGATCCATAATTTTGGGGAAACTAACCAATAAAATGTGCCAAGGGTGTGAGATTGAATAATCACTTTTAAGGAGACGTACTTAGATTATTAAAAAATTTAAGGGAGCATGCTGTTGTGTAAACTAGATCATATTATGAAATAGGTTTCTTCTCTTGAATAAATTATTATATCATGCAAGAATTTATTTGTGTTTTTTTGATAAACAAAAATGTGTGTAATAAAATTAATTAACGGTACTGTAGTTGTATACTTGTTTATGGTAATCAGAGCTAAACTTTGGACAGCATACATCTATATCTAAGTTTGCTGAATGACTAAATTTGATACATGAACTATCTATATCATAGTTGACATTTTGAGTCTACTATTTTTTAAATATCAATCTGTACTGTTTAATCATTAATAATCATTATTAACTAAAACTTTTGCCTCTTTTTAATAGCTAACTCAACAGATACTGTTTTGAATGGCACACAGTCAAGTAGGTCAGGATTTCATTTAAATTTGGATGATAAAGATGCCTCTGAAGAAAATTATACCAATAAAACTATTATTTCTGAAGAAAAATCTGATGAATCAGAATCAAAAAATGAGTTAGAAACTGATAACCATGAACCCAAAATGCCAGTTGCAACTGAACCTCCTTTTCAACTTGATCTTACTTCTAACAGTAATCACAGTATGGATTCTTTAAATATTTCTGCTAATTCAGATGTCATGTCTAATAATTCTGCTGAAACAATTATCAATGAAGAAGAAAATTTCCATTTTAAGAAACCACAAGACGTAGATTCAAGAAGTATGGTTCCAACTGAGATGAAGTCGGAGGAAAATTCAAATACAGAGCCTGAGGGTATTTTATTTTCCATAAAATCTATAATATTACTTATTTTTAAGGCGCTATACAATGGGGAAAAAACTTTCATAGCAAATTTTTTCTCACCTCTGCTGGTATTTCAAGGTATGAAAGAGATTGAGTTCAGGTATAGAATAAACCATGAAATTTTTTTTAAAAAAATTAAAATTAAATTTCCAAATGTAAAAAATTGCAATAGAATTACTCAGGATAGTGCAGTAGTGAATTAATCTAGTCATGAATTTTTTGCACTTTGGTACTCTGAATTTTCAGTATTAAATATTTCAAATTTTATTCCTGGTTTACCTGAACTCACTATTTCTATTCTTTAAATTTTAAAATATCAATGATCATGAAGTAAAATTTGCCATTAATGGTATTTTCCATGGTATTGTGTCATCTTACTGTGAAAATTGTCTTATTTTGGTGTCTATCTGGTATTAAGAAACCAGTAAGGCTATTGAAAGGATATTATTAAACTTTATGCCATTTTTCAAGTAATGTTAGTCTTTATATTATTGTAAAGATATTTTATTTCAAAAAAATCAATTTCTATTTTATATTTAAAATGAACTATTTTTTAATTGTTTTGTAACATGTGAATTTCATGGTGCATGAACACATGTTAACACATTTGACATTAGAATCAAAACTCAACGTTAAATTTATTTAAAAAATGTCAATTCTAGGAATTAAATATATATTTAAATAATATTTAAAATATGAAGCATAGGTACTATAATATAAAATAACTATTTGATATTTTTTTAACTGTTAAAATATTTAAAAGTTTTATTGAAAAATTAATAATATTTTACTTTTTATAAAAATATGTGCACAAAGGCACATATCTGGCACCTAGTCTAAAGCATATCAAAAAGCTAAATTAATCATTTTACTCAATTACAGAAAAATGTGATATAATAAACTTGGATGGTTAATAAGATTCTTAGAAAATGTCCTTACAAGTGCAGAAGCTTATTTGTTACTTTAAAGTCTTTGTTGTGCTGATTGAGAATGTGTTTTTTTAATTTTGATTCTTTGTTAACTTTTGATTTTGAAACTATTATTTTGAGATTTTATTATATAGTAAAAAACTTTTTTTCAGGTACGCAAATGCTCTTCGATGGTTGTGAATATAATAATATCACTTATGACAGAGGAGTTAAGTTTGAAGATGGATGTGAAGCTTATTGCACATGTGAAGGAAGAGGACATGTATCATGTGTGCCTAGATGCACTGTTCTTTCTGCGGGTGGTCCTACATGCAAAGAAGTTCAAGATCCGGATGATCCTTGTTGTAAAATTATGCTCTGCAGCTTTCCTGGAAGTACTGAAAAAGAACAAGTTGAAAGTAAATATTTTCTTCCTTTATTTTTTCAATTATTGATTTCAATTTTAATAAAATTTATAGCTTATATATTTTATTATAATTTTCAAAAATGTTCATTTTGGAATTTTATTGTACTTGAAAAATAATTTACGTTTTACTTTTGATTATTGTTTTTTATGAGTTATTAATATTCTACGTTTTAGCTTTTTTTCCTAACGATTGATTTTTACCTTCACTATTTAAAAAGTTTTCCAAAGAATTATACTTTATTGCTGTATGTTTATGAATTATTACTTTCTTCCCAAATGTTTACTAAGTTCAAAATGCCCAAATTAGTCTGACATGTTAAAATCTTTGGAAGGATTTTTCAGTTGTTCTTATTATTCTAATTCAAGCTGATAATTTTTTTAAACATTCCAGTAATACATTAAATGAATGAAATTTATTTTTAAAATCTATTTTGATTTTAGACATATTTTCTTGTAATAAATACTTTTCATAGTAAAATTTTTTTCATTTCTTCAGGAAATTTCTATAAAATTACACCAAATGTATTGTTTGAAGTATTAACAGCAAAATTAAGATTATTTATGTATGTTCAATTCTAGGTTTACCTCTGAAAATTTTGTCTGCATTAGCCCAAAATGGTACAGCTGTTCGTGTACGTTTAGCTCTGTCAATATCTCAACTTCCTTCAATGGCTGGAAGAGATTCATTAGAAGTGTGGTATCGAGAATCATCTGACAGTGAGAATGATCTTTCGCAGTGGAATAAGAAACACTTAACACAAAAGGATTTGACTGAAGTTCAGCAAGGGGTCTTTGAATTTGATATTCATGATTTAATACCTCAAACAGATTATTACATCAAAGTTGGAAAAGAGAATCAAGGGACACCCAACCTCAATATGGCTGAATTCAGCAATACTGTTAATGTAAAGACCTTCGCTGCTGGTATGTTCTTGTTTAAAAAGTTGTAAATATGTTAAAAAAATTTGTTATTTTTGAATCTTATATGTGCAAATGTAACGGTTTAAGTTTGGATTGTGTTCAGTTAAAGTTAGGGATAGAAACATTTAAAATTTTAGTCTTAAGAAAATTTAGTCTCTTGTCCACAAGGCCAGTAATTAAAAGATATAACTATTCAGTACACTATGTTCACTGATTTATTTACATGTATTTATTAGAATTTTTTTAAAAAAAAAAACGATAATTACCAAATAGAAGCTATTACATTGAAAGGTGCCAACCTGCCTGTAAGGTAGTCAGAGAGCTGACCTCATGTCATAATAGTCCCAGGTTCAAATCCCAGTCAAAAACAGGGATGTTCTTCTTTCTTCTGTGTTCCATCTGTCCTTCATGTTGTAGAGGTCACATTGGTACACCTTATATTTTGCCCTTTGAATGAGTGGTCATCACATCTGCCTTGATATCCGAAAGACAAATGTCAATATATGGGTGGAAAGCCCACCCATATATTGTAATTTGTGAAAAAAAAAGTTTATGGAGGAAAAAAATGAGGAAATATGCTATTTTGTGACCAAAACTCAGATTAAAGCACACAAATATTACAGCATACCATCCATTTGCATCCATTGTTAGTTAAATGTGAGCAGTGATTATTTATTATATGGTGGTCCAAGTCAAGATTTAGTGATCCGAGACCAGAGAACCAATATTAATTCAAACGTTAATTAAAATTTTACAGTTTTAACTAAATTTAAATAAAGTGCTGTGTGTTAAATAAAGTGCTAGTGCTGTGCAAAGTTAGGTGCAAACAGCCTTTGTTTTTAANGTAACGAAACTGCAGATTTCTTGGCCAAAAAAGCCGCCAAGATTCTACAAATATCCCTTAAGCCAGTTCCTTCCCACACCGCGAAAAGGCTAATAAAAATCTCTCTGCGAGCAACATTTGAAGCAAAACTCCAAGAAGCAAATGAAAATAAGGACTGGTTGGAAGGAATTAAAGATATTCCGTCATGGCCAAGAGAAAAATCTGTGGCCCTTTTTCGCCTCGCCACTGGCCATGACTGTTTATCAAAACACCTGTATAAAATTAAAATCTTTTCAAGCCCCCTTTGTCCATTATGTAACCAACAAGAAGAAATGGACGCTAACCATTTAAGACATTGCCCTGCACTTCCTCCCGGGCCCTTGTGGGAACGATATTGGCGGGCGAGATGCATTATTTCAGACCTATAGACTCCTTATTTTTGTAGCTCTTGTTTCCGTTTTTTGTTCTTTCTTTATATTGTTCTTGGCTACAAATTTGTCTTTCATGTCTGCCATTGGAAATAAAAAATATGACACAAAGCACAATAAGTAAAAGTAAAGTGAATTTATTTTTAACAATCCTTCTTCATAATACTTTAAAAAGTTTACTATCATTTTGGCCGGATTTTCATATGATACTCAGCTAATCAAAGAGTGCCAAATTGTTGTTTTTTTTTTTTTTTGCTAAATAGTTACTGTCGAGTCATTTTTCATTTTAATTCTCAGGTTTAGTAATACATATTTCTATATAAATTTATTATATATTTTAATTGCTTAGTTGAATGGATGATAGAATGCAAATTTTAACTGATACTTATTACTTCTTTTCCACAGCTGTAAAAACAGTTTTCCAAGGCTGCTTTCATCACAACCAATCCTATGCTTTGGGTGAAGTGTTTTATCAAGGTTGTGAGCACAAATGCATTTGCCGAGAAAAGGGTTTTATTGAGTGTCAAGATCGATGCGAAATTTACATCGACACAGTTGGCTATGAAGGATGTGATTGGGTACCTTCAGAAGAAGATTCATGCTGTATGATTCCAATGTGCAATCGCCGTAAAATTCCTCTAATGCCTGATGGACGAGTACCCTTTACAAGTAAGAAAAAAATTATTTTGTGTATAATATCTGTCATAGTTACAGTTTATTGAAATATATTTGCATGTTGAGAAATATGGTAGTAAAAATCTAAATTTTTAATCATCTAATAGGGATTTTCATAGATTAGAATTCTAAGCAATTGTATTGTTCAATTATTTTGTTTTACTGTTTTTTTTTAACATTTATGCTGTACATTTTGATTTGATTGTTAAAAGTGTTCTAGAACCTAACTAGTGTGTTAAAAGTGTAAGCACACTAAGATTCATAATTAGTGATAATCTGAAAATAACAAAAACTGTATGCTTGCATTTGCAACATACTCTATTAAGATAGGAGATCGAATTGATTTAATTTACATATCACACTCACCAACCTCTCAATCATGTGCAGAATTTTTTAACTCTGCTACTGATGGGAATAGTACATAAGAATGGATAAGGAATCACCACATTTATCAATTTTTATATCAATATTACTTAAAAAAAGGATATGTTTATTTAGAAAATGAGCAGCTGGTAAGTCTTTGAATAACTTTATTAAATTTCGGAAGTCTAATTGCCACAAAAGAACAATATGAATTAATAATAATTATCATTATGAAAGAAAAAAGAGTTTTGGCAGTAATAAATTTAATTAGGAACGTGTAGACATATAGATGATAACATTATCTGACAAGCAGAATACTTGAGAAGAACAAAAACAATGCAATTTTACAAGTTTCTACTTCCATGACTCTTCAGTCCTGAATGTTGTGGGAATACTTTGCTTTTTTATCAAGCAAATTAAAGTGCATGAGAAAATATCAACAAAAGAGATTTTACAAAGCAAGATAGGACAATCGTTTATTTCAATTTATAAATGAATATTAACTATATTTTAAAAAAAATTCTCATTTATTTATCTAATAAATTTTAAAAAAATCTCTCTCATAATATGTCTGGTGATTAATTCTTTTATTTAAAATTTTTTATTGTAACTTTTCACAATATAATCAGAAAAAATTTATTCCAAAAATAACTATAATAAATATTGTGTATTTATTTTTATTCTGTGCAATATTTAATTATCTTAGTATTTTCTATGTTTATCTATCTTGGAATCATGAAATATCTATTTGTAGGCGCAGCTGAAAACTTGTGCATTGTTGACAACACTGAAGTGTACAGAGTAGGAGATATTTGGGAATTAGAAGATGGCTGCAAAACTAAAATTTGTCGATGTACCCTTCTCGGGAATGGTAATACAAGTATTCAGTGCCAAAGTCAATGTCCACCTCTCGCTCCAAATGCTCACATACCCACAGCACGTTGTCCTCATCCAGTGCTCATTAAACCAGATGGGCCATGCAATTGTCCATATGTTGTCTGCAATGATGCTCCCAGGCGTAAGTTGTTTATACTTAAGCATTTTGTTTGAGGCGTGCAGTCTTTTTTCACTCTATTAAGGTATTTTCAAGGATGTGATTTAGTAGACCATACAATTGCTTCAATTCACCTTAACTGCTCCAAGATAGATGATTTTTCCTCTAAATTGTTTCAAATCTATAGCATTTCACCATAGATTCCACCAAACTTTTGCAAATTGCCTTTTTTGAAAATTTAGTAATACCTGCTCCTTTGAAGATTTAGTAAATTCGAGTTAAACTGTATCATTGATACATTTTTTTGCGTCATTAAGGAAAATTTATTTCTATAGAAATTTTATTGAATAAAGCAAAACTGCTAATATACATCATTATAAAATATAAAGTGTAATATATTCATGTTTTTTCTCACATTTATTTATCTGTACAAGTATTTTTGTAAATAATACGGAAATATATATAACATTGCTGAAGAATTGAATAATGAATGTGTTCTATTTGAGAATTCTAATACATCCTCATTTATTCTAATACATCCTCATTTAATAAGAACTGGTAACAAAAATGTAGCATATGAGTATAAATATTCACTTTTTGTTAAAGCAAACATTAATTTTTTTTCAAAAGAAATAAAATTTTCATGAATGTAAAAGTTGTTTTGCTAACTGTTCATTGCATTTGGTTACAACTTTATCAATAATTTATGCAATTATTTTTCCTTTTAAGGTGCAAACTTTCTTCTATAAGGCTTTTTATTTTGAAGATTTGAATCACAGGTTTATAGTTATTAAAAATATTTGTGAAATTTAAACTATTTTGTAGTAAACTTAGTTTCAAGATATTTTTTTAAAATTAATATGTAAATATGGGTGATTTATTTATTGTTTATTTATTTATTCTTCAAATCGGTATGGTTTTTCATTTAATATAAGAAATATAACTTGTAAATATGTGTTAAATTTAACCGTTATACTAATTTGCCAAATTTGTACAAAAAAAATTTCTTTGTCAAGCATATTTTTTCGTTGTATAATATGGAAGAGAAATTGATTTAGTGTGCAGATAAACTACGAGCTTTTACCTCATGCTAAACTTGCAGGAGAACTGTTATTCTGATTGTAATAATACCTTTTAAAAATAAATTGTAATGTTTTATAATTTGAGAATGCACCTCACACTTTTATCTTTCTTTCAGGTATTCAACCACCTCGCCCACAGTGTGAGTTTAAGGGTCAGCGATATGATATGGGTCAAGAGTTCCATGATGGATGCATTGCCCTTTGTCACTGTGGACAAGATTTGAGAGTGAATTGTGCTGCTATAGAATGCCCTTATCATTTCTCTGCTGATATTACTAACTGTTTAGAGTGGGACATTGATCCTCATTTTTTCCCTACACCCCCTCATTGCTGTGCTCCGGCTAAATGCAAAAATGGTATGTAAGGGTATCTATTTTATAGATTTAGATTTTTGACTTATTATAAAATCCCTCATGTATTTCATTTAAAATTAAGTAGTGGAATATGGCGCACAAGTTTTTTATTGTTGTACCATTTTAATGCCGTCACTGTGCTTGTATGTTTTATTTTGTTATAAATATATGAAATAATTATTAAAAAGTACATTATTTTCTAAGAAACAATGACTTTACTTTCTGCTGAATTACTTATTTCACCTTATCCAGAGACAAAAAATTTATTTATTTCATCATTATCAAAATTTAGCTGATTAAATAAGAGCAATCAAACTTTAACTTTTGAATTAGAAAATAAAAGTGCAAAATGTAATGTTAGTAGAACTCATGTTAAAATACTTTTGCTTTAAATACAACATAGTTGGTTGAAATACCAACATTAAGGTCATATCAGTAATTAAAATGAATATACAGTCAAGTTCTATAGTGAACCTTCAAGGGACCTAAATTTTGGTTCACTATAAGCGGGAGTTCACTATATCCGTTACGCAGGCAATTTAACTAATGGTTCCCAAACTCCTCTCTTTTATTACACATTAATTAAATAAATGACTGAAAAATATTATTTAGTAGCGAAAAATGTGTTATTTTTCATTACTCTTCGTCTTGCTTACAAAAAAAAACCAAATATTTAGTAATCTTTAGCTGATGAACAATCCTGACAGAAAATTCATAGTGATCCCACTGACACCTTACAGGTGCACTATCTGCCAGGGTTGGAAATATCTGCTTGGTTTGTTTAGGGATGGGAAAGTGAGATAAAAGAAGCTTATCGCTAAATTCCCCTCTATAGATGGTTTTAAAAATCGGTATATGTATTTATTTTAAAGTAAAAATTTCAAAATTATTACAAAAAAAATGAAGAAAAAANCAAAATGTAATGTTAGTAGAACTCATGTTAAAATACTTTTGCTTTAAATGCAACATAGTTGGTTGAAATACCAACATTAAGGTCATATCAGTAATTAAAATTAATATAATTAGATAATTATTGTTAAAAAATCATTAGATATTGATTTAATGTAATTAGGAATTCAGTTAAAACTGTATGACAAAACATGTTGTAAATTTAACTAAAAATTTCTCTTTCTCTAGATGGCTCTTGCTTGTTAAATGGAAGAAAGTTTGAAAACTTCCAGGAAATCCATGATGAACTTCTGCCTTGTGGAACAAGATGCTTTTGTGTCAATGGTAATGTAACCTGTGAAAATACATGTCCTCCAGTTGCAGATGTGCCACCTGTTGAATTACCTTGTTCTCCAAACCTGGCCTTTAAAGGTTATGCACCTGGTGAAACATGTTGCTTGAAATGGATGTGTAAAGAACCTCTAAAACCTAGTAAGATTTTGTGCTGTGTTTTTTAACCTATATTATATCAAATAAACATGTTGAATACAACTAGTAAATCTTTGCTAATACAAGTGCTAAGACCCAGCCGATAATTAACCCACTGTGAATCCAGAAGAACCTAAACACCATTTATAAAACCATAAAACAGTAGGTACAAGTCCATTTTGGTATTTAGCGGACCACTGTGAGGTCGCAAGTTCGTAACTTAAGCCAAGTGAATCCAGTGGAACTTAATAAATAAACTTTACAACATTAAAACACTAGTCATTGATCCACAATGTCAGACAAATCCCCAAACACAGCATTCCTAGAATAACAATGTAGCTTTGTTGTCTCATGGCAGATTCTAGGGAATTCTTTATAGTATCTGCAGGATAAAAGCTCTAATGAAACCGATCGGAATGCTAATAGTCAATAGTGTAGTAGTGTCAATGCTAATAGTGTAGAAGAGAAATTAATTGTTGGTTAGTGAAATTAATTGTTACTGTGTGATGATAAAGTTGTTTTTACCATTCAAAATAATTTTTGGAAATAGAGATCAGCATGATTTAAAATTAAGTCTGCTTTTGAATGTTTTAGAGCTGTGCAAGAAGCCTTTAAATGGACTACAGTAAAGGATGATTGTATTATAGATCAAAGCTATTATGATAGGGTTCAGAATCTGATTTTTTTGGTGTGGCTATCATCAGTAAACGATTTGTCGATGATATTCTCTGCCTTTCTATCATAAAAGGCACTAAACTTTGCTAATTATATTGAAGGAATAATACGCAATTTTATTAACATATTTGTTATAAAATATTTCATATTTGTATTGCACTACTTTATTTGTAACCTATGTATAGTGTAATTTTAAGTTCTATATAAATCATTTACTCTTGAAGAGTCACAACAAAAAAAATTGTTTTATTTTTGTAGATTATTGCATGTTTCAAGGATCTCGATACTTAGTGTCTGAGAAATGGGATGTACAGGATTCAAATCAACAAAAATTGTGCAGTTGTATACTGGCTCCCGGAGAAGAAATACCACATGTTGATTGCCGTGGGGGATGTCCACCAATTCCTCAGAAATTTATGTCCCCTACTGAACAGTGTCTTCGTCCTGTTATTGTTACTCCAGACAATCCACTTATGTGTCCCTATGCTTTATGCAATAATACTGTTGGAGGTAGTGCTAATAATTTATATTTATTCTTTTTTCTAATATTCAAATATTTAGGCAGATATTTTCATGCACTTTATTCATATTTAGATTTATTTACTATGCATATTAATACATGTGCAAAACTAGTAATAAACCGTAAGTAATACAAAAAAAGTTAAAATAGCTGAATAGTATCAATTCCTAAAATAGACATTAATCTTTTCTCTTATAGGGGTTTGTCACTATATTTTGTGCAATTGGTTTAATAGCTATTTTGACTTAAAATTTTCTAAAATTAATGTTTTCTGAAATGATTTCAAAAGCTTAATTAGTAAAGTTTCCTTAATTTAATTAATTCATTTATTTTATTGTTATTTTATTTGTATGCTAAAATTGGTTTACTTTATTAACACTTTTCTGATTTCAACTTTTTAATTTATTCTCTCTTTTTCATTTTTTCCCCTCTTGAAATATGTTGTTTTTAATTCAATTTTGCAACTTATGTAAGCTCTTCATCATATCTATATTTCAATAAAATTTTAAATACCTAAATAAAATTTTTACATTTATTTGTAACATTAAATTTAAAAGATAAATTTCTTATGCAATACACATCAGTGAACAGCACCTGCATTTAAATTTTTTAATAAAATCATCAATGCACCTACTAAGTCTTATTAAAACAGAGTAAGTTATAATCACTAAACTTTTAATTCAATTACTTCAATGAATCAATCAAACTATACAAAAAACAGATTCTAAAAAGTTTTAAAAAATCTATACTCATTATAAATTTTAATAAAAAATTATTACAAGGCTGCTACTGAGCAGGGAAATCAGGGAAAACAAGAAAAAGTCGGAATTTTATCACACTGGAAAAATTAAAAAATTTATCTAAAATACCCCAAAAGTCAGGGAATTAATTTTGATAATGTGCCTAAAAGTCTGTTTTTTCCCTCAAAAAAATTTAATTCATAATATTTTTTTTTTCTTTCTTAAAAAAGTGTTCAGATAAAGGGTATTTTGTTAAAGAAAATTTCTTTTAGCATGGGATATTTCCGAAAAATTAATGCTACCGGTTACAAAAATCAGAGCGATTCGATAAAATCAGTCTAGAAAAATCGGAAGTTTTTGTATTAAAATAAAATGGTGCTTTTAAATTGTTTTAAAGAAATTTATTATGTAGCAGAACAGTTTAATAAAATCATTTATAATTTAAACATACATAAACATTTATAATTTGAACATACATAAACATTTATAATTTTAACATACATAAACATTTATAATTTAAACATATATAAACATTTATAATTTAAACATACATAATTATAAATTTTATTTATAAATTTTATTTATAATTTATTATTTTTCTAATAGGTTTTTTTTAAAAAAGAATAATTCAGTCTAAAAGTTTTGCATATTAAAACCTTTGGTTTTTCAGAATTTATTTTAACGTCATACTAATTTCCTCTTTTGTGTTTAGGCCAGGAAATGTACAATGTCAATGTTGTTGCCCTTAATTCAACTGCTGTGCGAGTTCGTTTCTCTCTGTCAAATATTTTTGTTGGGTTGATTGGACATGCTGAACTTCATTTTACTACTGATCCTACCCTTCCACCCAACCAGTGGCACATCCAGAAGTTTTCTCGACCAAAAAGACTTTTTGACAGCCCTAATATAGAATATATTTTGAATGCCTTGAGACCAAATACCACTTATTTCTTGCAAGTAAAAATTAAAATAGATGCTCTGAGTGGAGGGCCTGAAAGTGAACTTTTCAAGCTAAGAATGCCAGAAGGTATGAAAACATGTGATATAATTTTTAGGTTTAAAAATTACGTAAGATCAAATGAATTTTTTTTAAAATAAGTTTGGTATTAAAAATCAAAGAACTTTACTACAAGCAGTAAAGTTTGGGTTAACTATTTTAAGACTTTGAAAGAAATATTTTTTAATAAGTTGTATTTTAATTTTAAATTCTTCATTAAGTTTCGGTAAAACTTTGGTTTGAAAGTTTTTCAAAAATATGCTACCTATGCAAAGAAAATATATGTGGATATTAAGACAATTGTAGACAGATTTGTAAAATTTCTGACAAAACATTTGTTTTGTTCAGAAATTTGGGGAATAAGATTTAAAACCAAATAAAGTTTTTTCATAGCTTTATTTTGTTTTGTTAAATTTGAACACATAATAAGCATTTAAATTGTTTGGAACTCTTTCCCTAATTTGTAGTATCTTGTATTAAGACTTGGGCATATTAAAATTGAAAAAAAGCAAGATATTCTTTATAATTACTATGTGTTATTTTTTAAACATTGTATTATTTTAAGAAAGATGTTGAAACTGTGTTATTGCTTATAACATATGTGATACATTTATTTGGAGCATGGTGAAAGAGAATTGTTATAAACACAATATTTTTATTAAATTAGAAAGTAATTTTTTTCTTTATTTTTTTTTTCAAATGTGGGACGATAATACATCAAATTTTCGAGTTATAGTTTATGTATAATCACTTCATGACAATTTTAAATAGTAGTATTACAATACTGCAAAAATGTATTTGCATTTTTAATTTTTCTTTGTTCGTTTTTAAACCAGTTCCTTTTTAAAAAATAAATTTTACAACTGATTTTTTTAAAAATTTATTTATTAAAATTTTATTTCATAGTAAATATCTAATTTTTTAGAAGTAATTGTCACTACCACAACAACTGTTCCTCCTATGATGATAATTGAAGCTAATCCAGAAGCTCATGTAATTGACGCTAAAACAGTTAGAATTTCATGGAGAAACTTTGATTTAAAGGAAAAGAAATATATCTATGCCATGCAATTGAAGTACAAGTTGAAAAATGAGGCTGATGATAAGTGGATTACAACTCCGATGATTCATAGAGATGTTACGTCATATTTTCTACATGACCTTGAACCTGCTGCAGATTACATTGTAGATGTTGTATTTATGCCTCCAAAAGATGTGCCAACTAAAATTGTTTCTGGAAAAGGAGTAGAATTTAGAACTGCCAAGAAAATTAAGGGTTTGTAAATTACATTTATTTTTATTTATTAGATTTAGCAAAGGAGCAAAACTGGGAGAATGTTTTTCCCCAATACACTATTTTTCTATCTAATAACATGGGGAAAACAGGTTTTGCTATGGGGAGAAGATTGTAGGTTAAAATACGACTTTTTACATGCAGAACTGTCAGTGGGTTAAGCCGAAACTATTTTATCGACGTTTAGTATGTCCTTTAATTTTTGTACTAAAAAATTATTAATTCTAAAATTTCATTTTTTTTAAGCAGATGAAATATAGAATGTTCGCATTTCATGAAGTAAATATTTTATTAACATTACTTATGTATCTATATTTTTCCAGAAAATGGGAAAAAAATCTTTCAATATAAATATTTTAAATTTGATACTGAATGGTTAAGAACTTTTATAAGTTTGTTTTCAATTGATATTACATTTCAATTTTTTAGTATATTTGAAATACACTGAAGAATTAAATGTATATTTTTAGATATACTGATACATGTTCAGAAATTAATATTATACTAAGCTTTAATCGTAATATGATAAGTATCATGAAAGTGATATTTGTTTTTATGTGAATGCTTTTTTTAAGTGAAAAATCTGTGCAGATTTTAATTGTAATACTAAAAATATATTCTCTTATTCAAAGCTTCCCTTGAAGAGGAGAAATGAGGAAATCAAGCTTCAATTTTTAACCATAAACTTTTTTTTTTCCTCATGGTTTAATTTAATATCTCATTAACAATAAAAAGGATAGATTATAATGGTTTTAAATATTTTGAAAAATACTCCAAAATTTTGAAATAAATGGTACTAGATTTAAAAAAAAAAAATAATTGGTCTTTCTCTGCTTGTGAAACCTGAATAGATTTCATAGAAAATATTTTATGTCTTCATGGAGTGATTTTGAAATTAAATTCGTTTATGTATGTTAATGATATAAGTCACATAATTATTAAATTAGCTTAATTATTTTTAGATGAATATCATTTACAAGTTTCTGTTGAAAATAATAAACTTGAGGAAGATAAATCATCTTTCCAATTTGCTGGTATACCAGAACCAATATCAAAATATGTTCATGTTATAAAAATCATGTACAAGACTAGTGATGGAGAGCAGTCCTATAGTTTCAAAGTGCCAAAAACTAATCATATCATGCTTGATCATCTGAAACCAGGAAAAAAGTAAGTTTCCAAGTTTATGTTATAAACTAATAAAGCTTTTTAAAAAGTTTATAAAAGCTTTCAGGTAACTAAAATTCTAAGAAACACGCTACATGACGATAATATTTAAGTTAAATAGAAATATATCAAAATTATTCTTATCTGTTAATCTATGGAAATATTTTATGTCACTAAAAATGTTTTTATTAATTTCCATGTAAAAATCTCAGATGTGAAATATCTATGTATGTATTGATTTTTCTTTAGTTAAGTTATGCCTAAAGTTAAATGTGTAATAATACGTAATTATGTTCAGTCTTGCAAATCTGCATTTTCATGTAATTTGTTTCATTTGCATAATTTCACATTCATAAAAGAATTTATTAAAAAATTTTTGAAGCGCACAATCAATAGAGAGAATTATATTAAATTAGTTTATTGTGTATTCATTGAATAAATTTGTTGAATATAATGAAGCAAAATTATATAAATTAAAAAGCGAGCCAGTTTTATATTTTGAACTAACAAGAAATTTTTAATGATGTCATAAAACTAAAATTGTATAACATTTCAAAAATATATATAATTTATAAAAATACTAGAAATATATCGATGCTAGTTAATTTATAATGTTAAGTGTTTTTTTAAGTGTTTAAGTTGGCAAAATATGCACAATTTTGATGCAGAAATCTGTAAATTGTTACACAATAAGAATTTATAACTATGGCAATATGTATCATTCTTGATCTGTATTTTGAAAATTAATTGGTTCATTTACTTAATTTTACACTCTTTGAAATTTTATTTTTGAAGTGTTTATAATTGTACTAAAAATTTTTTGTGTGTAATATTCTTTGCTTTGAATGTAATAAGAGAATTTAAATGTACTTAATGAAGCCTTAGTTTTATTCTGGAAAGGATTGAAACGAATTTGTAAGAGTTTATAATAAATGTTAATGTATTAGCTTAATATATAGCTGTATAAAACTTTGCTATTAAAATTTGATCATTTTTTTTATTGTTTCAGAGCGATATGTTTGTTAAAATTTTAATTATTTATATCTCATTAATAAATTAATAAAAAATACGTGTTAGCTTAAAAAATAAGTTGAAAATAAAATAATATATGAAGTGTTTTATTTTTTTTAAGTTTTTCTGTTTAATGTTTCAGAAACTTAAAATTCATTACCTTTATTACTGTACCATTCCTTTATTTTAAACTTTAACTCACAATTAGTTTTCTAGTTTATTTTATTTTGAGCTATTTTGTTTAATAATGCATTGTTTTTTTATTTAGATATTTAGCTCAACTGGAGCTGTATTTAACTAATGGCCAAACACTAACATCAAATGAAGTAGAGTTTATCACAAAGTCTGCAAAACAACCTCAAGTTAATGTTTCAGAAACTGAAAATGTTATTAGTCAAGAAGATCATACGAATGGTAATTATTCTAAACTGTTTTACAATTATTATTTTTCTTGCAAATTACATTAATATACTATTATAAATTATAGTTAAAGAGATTTGTTAAATGATTTAGAGCTAAACAATCAGCTTGTGATGAATACAAAAATTGTATTTCGTATATCCGCCTGTTTGGTTAGCGACAATGTTAAATAATGGTAGTGAACAAACCAAATTTGTTATAACAGTGTAAAGTTTATTTTCAAATGTTATTTTGAAAAATTATTATTTAGAAAAATTGCATATGTTCAGATGTATATCTTAGTAGATTCATAAGAGAAATATTTGGACATGGGAAGTTTAGACACAAGGGTCAACAAACAAAATTCTTTTTTGTACATATATTCAAGGTGAATAATTTAGGTTTCCTAGAAAAAACTGTTTTATTTCAAGAAACAACAATTATTCAGATGCATGTGAGCAACAGCGAAGATGGAGCTTAGTCGCCTAGTATTTTTATAAAAATTTTAGAGCATTTCCTTTAACCTATACCAATCTGTTTGTCTAAGTAAAGGAAACTCAAAAATATGCTTTTTTTAAGTCTGTAGTCTTTGAGTCAAATGATTAGCGTCAGAATAGAATTGATTTCAGTTTAATAATGTAAAGTTAAAACTTCATAATTTTTTTTAAAAGAAAAAAAAACTCATCATATTTGATTTAAAAATCTGTCACAAACATATCACAAGGCAGAAACATTTTGTGCCTTTTCTCCATAATATTTTAAAACAGAGTTGCTTTTTTTACAATTTATTGGTATCTGTAGCATATAGTATTAACATTTTAATTTCTATTGTATTTTTAACATGCTAATTTACCTCTATTAATCTGAATTCTAATTTATTAGGGAAACAAGCTGAACTACTTCAAAGTAATGAAAATAGGGAAGATGAAAACAGAGCTTACTTTATTGCCTTGGTTGTTGTTGCTGTAGTAGCTGCTGTGGCTGGCTTTGGCTTCGTACTTTTATTGGTCATTTTAGTAAAGAGGCAAGCCTCTGCCAAAGCTCCTATTTCCCGAACGCCGTCAGAGTCAGCTTATGATAATCCTACTTATAAAGTAAGTTCAAAACAAAAAAAATTTTGAAAAAATTACAACAAGCAAATTAGCATCTGTGGTCCTTATTATTTTTCGTAGAAATAATATTATTTTAAGACTAATTTTTATTTCATTTAAATTTTGTTATGATTTTTCTTTAGTTTATTTTATTTATCTCATAACATTTATTATTTTAGTTGAAGAATTTGGATTTAAAAGAAATATTTAGACAGGTACGCTAACATCTCTAATACTTTTCTTCTGTTTCAACTTACTTTTCTGTTTTCTTTTCATTTTTCTTCCTCGTTATTTTTAAATTATTAGTTGAATTAAACCTCATAATAAAAAAAAATTCTGTTTTAAAATGAACTTATGAAATCAATTTAGGCCTCAGAAACTAAGAGACTTAAGGATTTCTGTTAACTAATAATATTCTTTTGATTATTAACATTTCTCAAAAATACCCTCTCCTCTCTTTTTATTTTATTAATTTTTTTAGGTAAAATTATGTTTTATGATTATAGAGTCATATTTGAGATGGTTATAGGGAAATATGCATTATGTACTTTTTTTTTTGCATTTAAACTATAACTTTTACTTTATATTATCTTTTTACTGATATTTTCCATTTGAAATTGTAATAAACACTGTATAATAGTTTTAATATACTGTGTCTAGTTTTATATATTGATACATAAAGTCTTTAAAACTGAAATTTAATAAAATCAATCATTGTTTATTTGCATTGTTCATTTTAATTATTTTTAAGCAGAATATTAATAATTTAATTATTTATTTACTTATTTGTTCTACTTAGCAAAAAATAATTGAATTATTTTTAAAATAAAAAAAAAATTAAATAAACAAAAGTAAACTGTTATTTGGATATCTAATTTTTATTTGATAATTTATGCGACGTAAATATGAATGACATAACTTATTATGTAGGTAATTAATTTATATAACTGGTTTTTGAACTGATGAATTTATTCTTAGTTTTATTTACTATCAGGCTTAATATTTTAAATTCTAATTTCACTTTTTTTTCAAAGCTCAAAATTATAAATATTGTAAAGCTCCAACAAAGTTTAAAAAAAATTAAAGTAAGCTTAAAAATAACTTATAAAGACATACAATTGTTTTGGTAATGTAATGAAGCACTTTCTTCTGTGTCAAAACAAAAAAAAAAGGGGGGGAAAGCAGAGATGCAACAGAAGTTACTACAAGAAAAAAGGATAAACTAATATGTTGGGGGAACAAGATACTCAATAAAAGGTTGGTAGGTAAGAGAATATGGAAGATTTTCTAATATTCTTATTCCTTTTGTTCTATTAGTTAATCCTTTTTTTTGTTGTAACTTGTTTGTAGATTTTTCTGCATTTCTGTGTTGATAAGTTTAATTCTGTATTCTGACACTGAAGCTGCTTCACTTTTTATATTGATATAATCATTTGTCTGTTTTTGTGTTATTTTCCCCATTTTGTTTTAACTATTTATATGCAGTACAAAGTAAAACCTTTTGAATTATAAACATACTTTTCTATTTAATAATTTTCTGTAGAATAATTAAAATGTAAGGATTTTTTTCTCTTTTAAATGCATTTAGAAAGACTCTAAATATAGTCAAAATATTTTTCATCAAGAAGTGTAAAGTTTGGATAATTTAGTTCAACTTTTTCTAAATGTATTCCTTTTGTATTGTAATATAATCAAGCTCTTTCTTTTCTCTTGAAACCTTTTAAATTAGAAGAATTTTAATTCTTTGCTATTTTATGTAGAATAATTTCATTTTTTTAAATTTTAGAATTTTTTTTCTTTTTCTAATGTATGTAGAGAGATTAAATACATTTATTCAAAATATTTTTCATCAAGATTTATAAAGTTTGGATAATTTAGTCTGTTTCTAAATGTATTCTTTTTGCATCATGATATAATCAAGCTTTTTCTTTTCTCTTGAAACCTTTTAAATTAGAAAAGTTTTAATACTTTGCTATTTTATGCAGAATAATTTATTTTTTAAAATGTTATAAATTTTTTTCTTTTTCATCTTTTTGTAGAGAGACTATATATATGTTACGGTGAAACACCGAAATCTGGAGAATGTCGACATTCACCGGTGAATGTCAACATTCACATAGTTGCTTGGTGTATGCCTGAAATATTTGCTCAATACCCTTATTTCTGACTCTCACCGCTGAATGTCAATATAGTCGCTTTGGTGAATGCCCGAAATATTTGTTATATCCTATTTTATATTAATTTATTCGTTAATATTATTATATTAACGAATTATTATTATTTATTTGAATTATTATTTATTTGATTATTGAATTATTATTTATTGATTTATTTGATATTAATAATTATTTATTGAATTATTATTTATTTGATATACAGTACACTCTCGATTATCCGTGCGCGGATTATCCAATTTGCGGATTATCCGTGCTCATTCCGGAGTCACACAAAAAATACAAAGAGAAACATTTTCAAGATTAAAAAATTTGATTCATGAAGTTATAACACTACCAAATTTTTGGAAGCAATATTCGTTATTGGATTGCAGTATATGGAATAACAGCAGCATGGTCAAAGGTAAAATCATCTACGTTATCACGATCATGGAGAAAGATCATACCGCTTGATGAACAATCCTCTTCAGATGTTCAAGAAAAATGTGATAACAGTATTCTCGAACAAGCAAAAGAAATCTAAGGTTCAAAGTGATGCATGTGAGCCTGGCTTCCAGTATTTGAATGATGAAGACATCGTTATGTTGTTAAATCAAATAGTGATGATAGTANATCAGTGTCGGGTATACCGGGCAGTGGCACTTAACCCGAAAAAACATCAGTGTAGGGTATACCGGGCAAATTTATACCGGGCAGTGGCACTTAACCTTAAAAAAAAACATCAGTGTGGGTATACCAGGCAAATGTATACCGGGTAGTGGCACTTAACCTTAAAAAACATCAGTGTAGGGTTAAAATATCGAATAAATGTATTTATATCCACAAATAAATTCATATCGAATCGAATGTAATAAATATTTCGGACATTCATCAAAGCATATCTGTGATTGTCGACATACACCGGTGAGGGTCCGAATGTACAAGAATGTAATATTCAATCTTTCACCGGCGTATTTGGTGTTTGTCGACATTCACCGGTGAAAGTCAACAACCACTGATTTCGGTCTTTCGCTGTGACATATATATTTAATCAAATTGTTTTTCTTCAAGAAGAATAAAGTTTGGATAATTCAGACAAAATGTTTCTAAATGTATTCTTTTTGTATCATATTATAATCAAGCTATTTTTCTTCTCATTTTAGACTTATGATACAGAGCGGCCAGAAGACAAAGTAAATGGACAAACCATTCAAACTACTCAAGCGTAGCTCCTAGCTACAAAATAGACTTTTTAAGTTCAACAATCATGGGATGACCTAACTAAGCAAAAAGTTCTATCTATATATTGACGTTTTTACTTGTTTAACTTAGTCAACATAGTACTGCCATTTAAAGAAGTGTGCTGAAAAGAAAAATACTAAGAACTTTATTTGTCAATTAAAGAGAACTTAACTAAGAAGCTATTTGAGGTTATAAGAACATAAAGGAGCTATTTGAGAACATAAAGTAGTTTGGGAAGAATAATTCTCTAGTGATTTTATAGTGAATGAAAACTTTGTTTATTATTTAGAGTTACTTCTAAATATTAACATGTGAAGTTTTGGTTTTAAAAACGTTCTGTTTATATTACAGAAGTTACTGCATAAGTCAAAGCAATTTTTTTATTGCATTTTTTTGTCTTATTTTCAGTAAATGAGCTTTTTTTTGTATTTTGTGTAAGGTACAATAATTAACATTTTAAATACTTGTTGAAACTAAATTAAAATGACTTTTTTCTATATTTTAAATACTTTTAATTAAATTGTCAAATTTTCTAAATTTGTTTAGTTAAATCCTTAAAAATAGATGCAAATCTTATCTGATAATGTGCTAATTGACTTAATTCAAATAATAATAAGTGTAAATTTTTTATCTATTTTTAGGGATGATTTGATATTTTCTTAGTCTTGCATTTTTGTACTTTTAAACTCTCTTTTTGAGGGTCGAAAATTGTGTGATATTTTGCTCAAAAAGTATATTATATAATTTTTTTTTAGAAATTTTATAGAAAGAGTTTTTGAGACTGTTTGAGTAATAAAACTTGTGGAATGTTTGGTGATAAAATGTTAATTTAATTTTTTGTGTTGATCTTCTGTTTGAAGTTTAGTTCTTTGTTATCTAGTGTTCTTATGTATAATATTAAAAATAATACTTAGCAATCTAAGTATTAGGCTGTAATTAGTTTGTACAAATTAAAAATAGGGATAGAGAAGGCTAGAAATTTGTTAAAATACTAAATGCAAGTAAGTTAAAATTTCATAATTATAATTATTTTAATAATTAAAAGCATTTAATTGCAGTTTTGAATTTCTATGGAATTGTGAATCAGTAATTATTTTTTTGGCTAAAATTTAATTTTTGTATATCATCAATACTTGTACTAACCTGTAATTTGGTATGTGTTTTAGCAATTATTTCTTTAAATATCTTAACTTTTAATTTTTTATTCTTTGAAAAACTAACTGTAAAATGTTTTTATCTTTATGTGTTGATCACTGAAGAAATCTGTACCTTTGTTTAACTTAAATTATTTCTTCCAATACCTATTTGTTGAATTGTATTATAAAATGTACAGTGAGAGATTTATTATATATACACTATATCTGTGTTATAAAGCACTATTTTCTTACTTTGTAAAGCATTTTATATGTAAAAGAAAAATTTTATTGTAATGAGAATAAAAGAAATTTTGTATATAATGAAGTTTTTTGTTACTTTTTTCGAAATAACTTTTAACATATTTTTGCAGATTTCTTGTATACGAAAGATTTGTAAACTGATTTTTTTTAAAATTTTATTCATGTAGTACCAGTAACATCTTTGGACAGTTCTCTCATTTCACCCCCCCCAAAAAAAATTATATTGATGATAGAATAGCTCTACCTCAAAGATTTTTTTTAAAAAAAAGGTAAGAAATAAAATTTTTTGAATTGTCACCCGCGTTGTTGAATAAGGAAGCAAGTGGTTGTTCGCGGATGGTGGTTGATAACGACACCCACAACTCGTCCAGCCAGGAATATGGTGTCCTCGACATAGTTGATTCAGTCTGGTGCCCCATCAAAAAATAAACCAAAGAGACAGTTGACAGCTACCTGAAAAAACAATGAGAAAAGCGCAACAGAAAAGTTTGAAAATTACAAACAGTTTATTTATTTGTTATTATTATTATATTTTTTTTTGATTGATCACAATCAGCTGAATTTTTTTGTAAGTTAAAGTCCATATTCTTGAGCTCAAGTCCTATAAACAGTTCCAAATCTATGTTAGCAGCTATTTTTAGATTTTAATTTATGATTTGATGCAGGTATAGTATAATGCTTATTAAATTGATCAACGCATTTCATTTGATTACCTTTTGAATAGAATCTTCTATGCTTATTATGTTTACCTCTAATATATTATTGATAAAAACTCTTTGTTTATTAACATTTTCATAGTTATTATTCATTGGTAGCTTTCGTTTGCCTTGATAATTCAAATCAGCATAATTATTACTCAATAAAAAAACTCATCACTTTTAATGCAAGAATCATTTTTTTGCAGAAAATTTTTCTTCGAATTATTATACACATTTTTATCATTAAATTATGTATTAGAGAAATATTTACACTTTCGAGAGTCATTTGCGGTTAGAGTAATACAACACTCTTTTAATTAACCCAGTTTCTCGATTTGCTCATAAATTTTTTGTAGTATTGCACAATCATAAATTAGACTTCTAACTAAGGACTTTTACTGATTACTCAACAAGAAATCATTACTTTTAATGCAAGAATTATTATTTTGCTGTAAATTTTTCTTCAAATTATTATACACATTTTTATCATTAAATTATGTATTCGAGAAATATTTACACTTTCGAGAGTCATTTGCAGTTAGAGCAATACAACACTCTTTTAATTAACCCAGTTTCTCGATTTGCTCATAAATTTGTTGTAGTATTGCACAATCATAAATTAGACTTCTAACTAAGGACTTTTACTGATTACTCAACAAGAAATTATCACTTTTAATGCAAGAATTATTATTTTGCAGTAAATTTTTCTTCAAATTATACACATTTTTATCATTAAATTATGTATTCGAGAAATATTTACACTTTCGGGAGTCATTAGCGGTTAGAGTAATACAGCACTGTTTTAATTGACCCAGTTTCTCGATTTGCTTATAAATTTGTTGTAGTATTACACAATCATAAATTAGACTTCTAACTAAGTACCTTTTACTCAATAAGAAATCATTACTTTTAATGTAAGAATTATTATTTTGCTGTAAATTTTTCTTCAAATTATTATACACATTTTTATCATTAAATTATGTATTCGAGAAATATTTACACTTTCGAGAGTCATTTGCGGGTAGAGTAATACAACACTCTTTTAATTAACCCAGTTTCTCGATTTGCTCATAAATTTGTTATAGTATTACACAATCATAAATTAGACTTCTAACTAAGGACCTTTACTGATTTATTGATGATTATCTACTCTGATTTATTGATAATGGAACGTCTAGCATTTTCTCCTCTCTCTTAAAACCGAAACAATCCATTTAGTTAACATTCTCCATATGTTCGCCTTTTTAATTTTATTTTTCCTGTACTTTTACATTCGGGTTTCGATTTTACAACCATTATTTCTGCAGTTGAGTCGCTAAAAGCCTTGACCTTTTGATTATTCACGAATATATTCACAAATTTTAATTCTTGACTCGGTGGTATTTTTTTCTGCAAACATTAATGTGAAAAGTTTGTAACTTCGTATTAGGTATCGTGTTTATTTCTTCTTTTTGAGTTTCACAGGGATCAACACTTAAGTTTTGATTTTCTATTTTAAAATGCAAATTACAGTTACGCTCAAAATGAGAATTTGATCCACACGTCTATAGCAATAACGATTTTCTGTTAATTTAACATTTCTATAGTTAGAAGTGTGATTTTTTTTCCTGTTTTGCGCTTTTATCGAAAGTTTGGAGGAAATATTCTGTGCGCGTAACTTCTTGTGTCTTTTTTGTATGTGTTTTCGTAATATTTTGTTGATGTCTGTGTTTTCTGCGAGGATTTACCTTTAGATACAAAGTTAATATAGAAAGTTTTGGCAAGATCAATGAGTTTAAATCATTTTTCCCCAGCGGCTATTTCAACATGTGTTGAAGTTTCTTTATCTAATGTTTCGTACAATTTATCTGAAACTATCAAATCGCTTAATGATTTAAAATCCTTTACGTTTCTAAGCCTAAAGTAATAATCAGAAATAGTAATTTGGAAATAAAATGTACGCGAACTTTCTCACGATGAATTTTGGCGTGGCGGAAATTTTGTAAACATTCTTGAGGGGTGAGTTGATATTCTTTTAATATTAATAATTTAAAATTTTCATAGTATTTTAGTTCTTCGTCACTCATGTATAAAAGTACACAGTTTTCTATTTCAACTAACAACGATATTAAAATCTCACTCTTTGTTCATCTGGCACATTTTTGTTCTTAAATGCATATTTTATTGATTTGAAAAATAGTGTAAAGTTTTCGGGTTTCACGGTAAAGTAAGGGTTTTAATACTCCTTATTAAATTACCAACGCTAGTTTCGTTTTTATCGTTATCTGTGTTTAAACTCTACGCTGATTGTTGTTTTTTAGCTGCCCGTAGTTCTATTTCTTTCTCAATTTGAGCTAAATTTTTTCTAATCCAAGTTTTTGTTTCTCTGGAGTCATTTACATTCCTGATATTTTTAACCCCCCTTCAAATTTTCCAATTCAGTATAACCTCTGAATTGGAATTTGATTCCGCTTCGGTTTTCATTAATCTATTTTCAATTACGTAATTAATTAATTAAGTTTTTAACAAATTCAATGTCCGTTTTAAGAGTTCCTTCTGAATACGAAGACACTGACTGAAAAGTTACATCTGTAATATTCAACACCCTAAATTCCGTAATTGTGCCTCGTAATGATTCTAAAAAAAGCAAGCTCGAAATTTCACGGTATGTTGTTAAATTTGGGTTAAACTAATCCACGCATTTTGCGCTATGTCAATTTTTTAAACTCATTTTGAGTTTTATCCATTTTCTCTAACTCGTATTTCAAACACCGTCCAGAATAAAAAGCGACGAATGTTGTAAATTTGGTTTCAAAATATACTCAACATATTTAATACTTTTGTCCGGACTTACATAATATTAAAAATTTTTATAATTCTTTTCAAAGAAGCAATATTTCAGATTGTTGAAATTAGATTTCAAATTTTAGAAATTATCTTTGATTTGATAGTCCCACGTTGGCTACCACTAAGCTAACCAATACAACTAAATATACAATACAAAAATAGCGTCCTTCACTTCTTTTTTTAGAATTTTGAATTAAAGATAAATAAAATAATATTTACGACACACCTGTACGTCACAAATTATAAATCAATCATATTCTATCTTTTATGAAAGTAATAGAACTTAGAAACTGTATAAAACTAAGTAGATTTTCTAGAACATTTTCAGAGTTTTTAATTAGTAAGCAAACAAGGGGAAAAACAGTTTTTTTTTTTAATTTCCAAGCTTTTAATACACGTCCCTTTGTCACAATGTGTCTCACTTCTCATCATGTAACGTTTTATTACATAAACATATTCTTGCTCTTTATTACAGAATTGTTCTACCACCTTTCCAGAAAAAGTTCTTTTTTTCCACCTTAAAATAACGTAATCAAAATTTTTCCTATTTAGCCTTAGAATATACTACTCAAAATAAGTGGAAAAAATTCTCCATAAATAATTACAATAAATGGTTTTTGCATATTAATTTACATTGCAACACCGATTATAAGAAGTGGTTTTTGCGTATTAACCTTCTATCTAACACCAATTATAATAAAAGGTTTTTGTATATTAACCTTCTATACGAAACAGCCAAACTGAAATAAAATTCTTATTTTGGGACAACAAGAAATATAGTTCTGCCTATTCGTGAAAAAGAGTTCGAAATATAAAAACATCCGAATTCAGCTATCAAAATATATTTCCAATTCCTCCTAGGATATATATATCAGTTTCTTTTTAATTCTGATTTACAACAACAATTTAATAATACGGGTTCAATAGCAGACAGTTTGCTTCATACTTTCCACCAAATATACTCGATAAATCATCAAAATTGGATATCAGACTCAGAATAAGGAAGTTTCTGGATGATTTCATGACAATCTCATAGATCTTAGTAGTTCCGTTTGTGTGTTACCATTAAAAGGACACACCCGCCATTATTAAAGTTCCATTTATTGAGGTTTCCGAAAGAAAAAGGAAGTCGTTTTAAGCAGCCTAAAATGTTTTCTTCCAGTAGCAGAAATCTAGAGTATATTTTGATAGATGAAAATATCTTATTAGAATAAAGTTTCACCGAATAATGTCTTCTGATCACGTGAATATGAATAATTAAATTTTGGAAAGCAAATTTTTATTTAAAGTTATGAATATGGATAAACCGGTTTAAAAAAAAACATTAAACAACATGAGACAAAAAATTTTTCATTTTGATAAATGAAAATGTATCATTAGAATGTCTTCTGATCACGTGGATATGAATAATTTTGGAAACCAAATTTTTATTTATAGTTATGAATATGGATGAACTAGTTAAAAAAACAACATGAAAACACATAAAAATATACGTTTTCATGTTTTATTAACATCCTAAAGTAAGATTGATTACATCGCTTATATTTTTAGCATACTTTTAGCTAAAAATATTACCTAAATCTAGCTCATTCAGCAGGAGTTGGCACTTGAATCCGCCTTCATCCAATACCTCCTAGATGGGAAGAAAGCCGAAGGACGCAAAACGATGACTCATACCAGGGCTAAAGAGAATACAAGGGCTAGTTCACTCCGCTCTTAGAGCTGAAGCTACGATTTCCCTCCTCATGACGTCACTGTGTCCACAGATCTCGGAGATCGCAAGCAAAGATATGATAACTTTGCATCTTTCTCTTTGTAAAAATAAGTTAGACTTTTTCTGGTTATTAGCCTTCAAACTTTACGTAATTAACACATTATTTCCGTTCATAAACATAGTTNAGGGGGGGTGCCATCCCCTCCGCAGAGGATCAAAATTGTGATGGCATGTCTTCGGATCATCCTCCGGGATGTTCCCAGACCGTCGCCAATAGCCCATTGTGCAGCTCTAGTGTGACGTAAATTAGCAACAACAACAACATTCTGCAGGAGTTGGAACTTGACTCCGCCTTCTTCATGTGGCATGCGATGATACTATTTCGCTATTTTTGGGAGAAGGTTGTTATTTGGCGATCTATGGCAGAAATATTTATTTCGAAAACTTTATCTGCATTTTTTTAACATTGGATATTTCATAAATTTGAGGATATTTCACGCCATTTTTAATGGTATTTCTCTCCTTTGAGTGAATAGTTTGTCCTTTTTGCGACATTTTGTTGGAAAAACAGCAGTTTTTAAATTTAAAATATATTTAATTAGCTAGCGAAACGAAAGGTGTAATAGCAGAAGATAAAGCGAAGTAAGTGGCTGAAAAAGAAGTCACTATTTGAGTTTGGGGCGCATTAAGGGTTGTCTTAATTTCAAGCGTGAAGATGTTTCTCTTCTTACTCCCGCGATGAAATGAACTCTGCGTCAGAGGAAGTGGAGAAAAGTGCCAACTCCTGGTGAACGAACTATTTCTAAGATGGAATCATGCTTATTCTAAGCGTATGTACAATGTTAAGACTAGATTGTTGTTGTTGTTAATTTACGTCACACTAGAGCTGCACTTTACGGTAACACAGTTTAACGAGGACCAATACCACACACCCTCGGTCCCTACGCAGACTGATCCTAGTGGTCACCCACCCGCACACTGACCGCAGGTAGTGATGATTGACTTCGGTGATCTGCTGGGAACCGTGTCTTAACGATCAGTCCTTTGCGGGACTAAAAAATGTGGAACGCTTCACGATTTTGCGTGTCATCCTTGCGCAGGGGTCATGCTAATCTTAAGACTAGAAAACAGCTCAATAAATTTATTCGTGCATTTTTGCTGTCTTCAGTTCTGCTAATTAGTTCCCTCTAGTGATCATGACATAAAAAGACACGCGATAAAGTGACGTTTAGGTTTTGTAGTATTTGTTGCACTGCTGAAAATGCTGGGTGTCGTTTTTTAATCTTCGGCACAAATCACGTTTACTTTGTATTGCTAGAAATGTTAAGTTTTTAAAGATGATTTAAACAACAAATTGAACTCTACAATTTTAGATATAAAAAAACGCATTAAAGGAAAACCTTAGAAAATTTCAACATACATTTTTTAAACAGAAAAAAAAAGCTACTAAATATTTTGCTCTGGTCAAATTGATTCCCGTACTTTAGTATTCTAAGAATTAGTAAAAACTCGTCTAATAGTTTGTACTAATTCTTGGTAAAAACTCGTCTAAAAGTTTCGATAATAAGTATAAAGTCAGCTTTTGAATCTCTACTGCCTCAAATTATTAATGCTTAGTTAATTTATAATGCCCATTAATTCTGATTTTGAAAAAGTTATTTGTACATATCACACTTTCGAAACAGTTTTTTTCATCAATTTTAACTATTGATTTATATAAAAAAACATTTGAAAACTATATGGCTCATTAATATAATGGTAATAATTTTGAAAAATAAAAGCCACAAAAATGTTTTTGAGGAAAAACTATTTGCAGCACTTATTTTTTTAAAAAAAAATTTGAATACTGGTTTCATAATTCTCAAATTTTTTACTTAATTTCGAGAGAAGTTTTTGTTCATTATCGATTTAAATATTTTTTTTCCTTTATCAAATATTAATAACATTAACGATTTTGAGAATAAAGAGGCTCCTTAGTCTGGGTCTCCGCACAGATATCGGTGCTTGTTAGCAGTATCGAAACGATAGTCTGTTTTTACAACTTGTTTATTTGTGATTTTTTCTCGTTTCAACCTTTTACAAAAAAGCTGTGCTGTGCTTTTATATTAAAGGCAAAATTTGTCGGCTTGTTCAGTTCTAATAAGTTTCAGAAGGTAATCAAACTCTGATAAATCTTAAAATTGAAAAGGAAATTACGGTAAATAATTTCATTACTGTGACTATTTATTAAGATACTAATTAATATGAAAACTAGGGAACTCGAGACGTTTTCCAAAATTCACAGTTTCAAGCTGATAATAAAAAGTTGTCAATAGGGTTTATAAAAAAAGTTTTATAAAATAGTTGGGCTTTCTATAAACTGAGATAATAGAGGCAAATTTTAATTTTCAACAGAATGAATATAATACAAACTTGGTATTCAAGTTTAAAGAGACAGTTTTTAGGAAAATTTTAATGATTAATGTAAAGTAACAATAAAAGTATAAATGAAAGGCAACATTTTGGTCACCCGGAGTCAATATTGTAACTTAGAAATAGTCAAAAAGGAAAGAAACAGTAAAAAAGAAGGAAAGAAGAAATAGTAGAAAAATTGAAACCATGCGTATTGTAATTCATATATATTTACATTTAATTAAATCATATACATTGAAGTTAATAAAATGTACAGATCGCCCCAAAAACGGGGAAAAAAAGTCCACTCTGAATAACTTTAGACTTAATTGCTTTGACTTCAAATATACTGATTAATTGATGCAGACGATATTTTGCGAAAATACACTCTCTCTAGATAAGCATATGTTTTTTTCGACAGATCCGGGTTTTATATCCTCAAAATATAGGGGGTAGTCGCAACCTGGGAAATATGGTCCCATTAGTTTGTTCTTGAGAGCGCTCCAAACTTTGGACCCCTTATTGTTAATTTTACTTTTTGGGTATTTCGCTAAAAATACCCAAATATTAATTGGTCAATAAAATTTTGATTAGTAAGGTGCAAAATTTTTTGCATCATTTTAAAGAAAGTAATTTTACATGGCAAAATGTAAAATTTGAGCGAAATCGGTAGAATAACTTGCTCAAACTTTGTATTTCGCCAAACTTTGTATTTTGCCATGAAAAATTACAATCCTCAAAATGATGTAAAAAAATTGTATACCTTAAAATTCAAAATTCCTTCAACCATTCTTAAATAAATTTAATACTCACTAAAATTTATGTTTTGCATGAAATTTATTTTTGGATAACCGAATTTTAAAATTGCGTGTGAAATTTTTTCAATTCGCTTAAAAAGTTCTTGAGCATGAAAAAATACGCAAAAAGTAAAATTAAAACTAAGGGGTTCAAATTTAGGAGCATTCTTCTGCACAAACTATTGGGTTCATATTTCCTAGATTGCTGCTACTCCCTATATTTTGGGGGTCAAAAATCTGAATCCGTTATAAAAACAATGCTTATTCAGAGAAAGCACGTTTCTGTAAGTTAAACTATCGTTTGCACTTATTAACACTAGAAAGACTGAAACTCAGTCTATACATATATTGTCCAAAAGCAGTCAAAATTACTGGATTGTGAAAGAATAATGTGTAAAAAAAACTTGTTTAAAATTTTTAATATTGTTTACGTTATTTACAGTTATATAACAAGTTATTAGTTAATATTAACAATAAAAAAAAGTTTTGTTGTACAAAAAGTCACAAAATTCTAAGAAATTGCGTCGTAATATACGTCATTGTTTTCTCATTGAAATTAAAAAGCAGTCAGCACGACTTCTTTGGGCAATCTAGTGTTAATTAGCGTATTCGTGGTCGAACCATTAAGATTGAGTCCTAGAACGTGAAAATCAGATCATTAGGATCAGAAGTTATTCAGGGTAATCCGTTTTTTTCCCTTTTGCCCACAGTACTCTAAGAAGTCATAATTCAGTTATAATTTTTTCTTCTGTTACTTCACATTTTTAAACTCGAAAACTAAAATTTATTTTATATTTATACTTAAAAATAAGCGTTTTAATCATCCTCCCCCCGCCAGGTGGAATGAAAGTTTTGTTCGATTGTAGAATAATTTTTCCATTCCATTTTTCAATTTGACTTTCTTGCTTACAAAATATATAAGCACAGTGACAACTTTCCATCGACGTAAAATTCTATATTTTGAAAGATATTTTGTGTTGCACTCTAATGACTAAGCATGGAACTGAAATGCACTTTTTAAAAGTAAATACACAAAATACGTACAATGGAACATTCTGAATCTTTTCAACTGTATTATAAAACAAACAATAATAATAAGAAGAAAGCTGTTGAATTTATAGTTTAAATAATACGTTTTTTAAAATACAACATATTTTCAGTTTCAAATATATAAAAACTTCGTATTTGAATTTTTTATGTCTAATTTTGAACTTCGTTAACAAATTGTTTTTGCTGGAAATATTTTATTTAATATTGATCATAATTACGAAATTCATTGTAGTTATTTCTTTTTCAAAAGAATAAAAAACATTCTCTACAAAATTTTGCTTAGAATTTATGGCTTAAGGCATGAATTTTTTCTCATGCATGCTGATTAAATTTCGAGAAGCGTCTAAAATTGAAGAAAACAGTTTTATTATTCATAAAGATAGTTTAGATATACACGAGTATATTAACTGCACTAAAATGACATCCTTTTAAATAAATAATTATCATAAGTTAGGTTTTAATAAATTACATAATTTTCATTCAACAATTGCATGAAACAATTTTCTAAAAGAATTGCAGTCATATAAAGAGAAAACATCTAAAAAAAAAATTAAAACGCAAAGATTACAAGAAATAATTAGATTAAGTGATTTAGAATTTTTATTTCTAATTTTAAAATAAACATTACATTCATTTATATAAAAAGCACTTCAAAACAGCCAGCATAGCTTCAACAATTGCAATAAGTCGCACGCAGTTAAGTAAGAATGAAATTAATTTTAAATAAATACATAAAACACTTCAGTTGAACTTTGATAGCTTAATAAAGCCATCTTTTCTCAAAGCACAAAGACAAATTTTTTTTATACAGCAAACTCTAAGCTTACCTATTCTTAAAGATTACTTTCTTTTGATTTTATAAATCTTTTACATTCATTCGATAAAGATAATTTAGTCATTCAATTATGCGAGTAAGATAAAAGTTGCATAATGAAAAAGCATACAAAAAGATAGCAAACTCTGATAACTCGCTTGAATAAGGTTATTTATATGTCTAGTTGTGAGTTTTTATTTAGGAACATGCACAACAATTTTTCAATTTCTATCAGCCACTGTCAGCAATAGAAAAGTTCTAGCTTAATAACATGAAATATTTAAATTTGCTAAAACAAACAATGCACCCTTATTAGAAAATTTCACCTATACTAATATTAGAAAAGATAATTTAGTTATTCCATTGCAGAAGTAAGCTAAAATTTGTATATTGAGAAAGCATCCAAAAAGATAAACTCTAAAGTTTCGAGAAATTCTGGAATAAGGCTAACTAAAAGTAAAGTTGTGAGATTTTAAGTAAAGAAATACCCATAACAAATTTTCAATTTCCATCAGTAACTATTTAAGCTATATATGAGGTTATTAGTTTAATAACATGAAACACTTGCGTACTGCTAACTTAAGAAATTTCATTTTTCAACTTTTCTGATTAAAACAAACGATTAATGATGAGAATCAAAACTATGCTTATCAATAAACTCATTGACAAAATTCATTCGTTTTTCGATGTCATTCATTGCAGCTTGTAAGTCACTTTCAGTAAGCATTAGATTGAATTGATTGTGAACTCTTTCAGGAACCAAACGGGGTATCACTTGAACTGAGTTTGTGTGATCTATCAATTTAGATTCTTGCATTTTTTCGTCGATTTCGCTTGATGTGCTCGTAAACTTTCGATCTTGCATTGCCTTTTCCCAGCCTTTGCTTGATACATTTAGTGATTTCATTTCTTCCATCAGCATTTCCTCGCTTTCACTTGATGAACTCGTAGACTGCTTTTCTGGTATTATGTTCTTTTCGCATGACGGTGTCTCTTGCTTTACCTTTTCCCCATTTTGAGAAAAATTTAGGATTCCATCAGACTTAAACTCGTATCCATCAGGCTTTTCACTAGATTCAGATGGTATTTCAGTTTCCTTTGTCTTTTGGTGTTTGATAACAAGGAAATCATCCGCAGACCAATAAGCAACTAAATTGGCTTTCTGAACATATTCAGGTAGCATGTAAATGTACGTACAATCTCGATTGAAGGTGATATCACCGGTTTCACGGAATTCATGTTTTAAACTTACTTTCATTTTATTTTCTTCCGGGAATTCAATGGTTAACTCTTCTTCTTTTAGGGAAGAAACATCGAACACGATCATAAAGGCTTCTTCCTCGCCAGAGTCTGGAAAGTCTAGATACTGATGATTTCTTTGGATGTGTCGCTTGTATTCCATAATAAGTTTTTAACTGAAGCAAGAGAAATCTCTATCATTCAAAGCAACAGAGAGTGTGATTAGTTTATTTATTTATTGTTGTGCATTAATATGCAAGCTTGTGTGCGCATTACAGATACAGCATACAGTCTTTGTCAAGTTGAAGAACAGATAGCACAAGTTAGAGGAGGACGTCCCCATGATGTAACTAGGGTTGAGGTGGAATTTCAGACCGCTACTTCCATGCCACAGACTGCTTGGCAGAACTGTGAAACAACTTGGCCTGTGAGGTCTGAAGAGTGGTTAGCTAAGCTTTATTATGAAGAAATAAGACCGGTACATAACAAAAAATTGAAAATTTTAGACACGCAACATTAAAACTGACCATCTACTTCAATATCGGCCTTCATTTATAAAAGCACTTGTGTTCTTTTTTTTTTTTTTTTTTTTTTTTTTTTTTTNTTTTTTTTGTAAGCTTCTTCAATAATTTCGGGGCATGAACCAGCGACCTTTTACTTCGAAGTCTTGTGCTAGACTTCACTCTTTCAGTCACATCAGTAAATACACTATGTTGATGTTATTGACTGTCAACATGCATCTTACATGACACCTAGTGAACTAGTACGGGTGGTCGAAAGACTAAAGTCTCAGACTGGATCAAGAAAAGTAGTGAGTTCACACCCCGATAATATTTTTAAAAACCATTTTGCTTAAAAGCGAATTGCATAGAAACGCTTATAATAAATTGAGTAAACTATATACAAATAATATCAGGGGTGAATGAGAGACATTGATCTCCAGCGTTATGGAGAAAATTCATTAATCGGTACCCCAAAGTTTGTTTTTTAAAAAAAACTTAGTAGTCAAGCATCACTGGCTGCAGTCTGTGTGCGGATGGGTGACCACTTTGATCTGAGAACAAAGGGATCTAGGGTTTGCGGTATCGGTTCTCGTTAAACTGTTTTGTCCCACTGATCGTTAAGACACGGTTCCCAGCAGATCACCGAAGTTAAACATCACTGGCTGCAGTCAGTGTGTGGGTTGGTTACCACTTGGATCAGTCTGTGTAGGGATCGAGGGTTTGCGGTAATGGTCCTCATTAAACTGTTCTACAGTAAAGTGCTCGACTTCACATGCAGGTCATCGGGCTACCGAAACGTCCCCTCTGCAGAGGATCGAAATTGTGACGCAGACCATCGCTAATAGCCCATTATGCAGCTCTAGTGCGACATAAATGAACTAAAACAACAATTAAACTGTTCTACCGCAAAGTGCTAGACTTCACGGGCAGGTCATCTGGCTCCTGAAGCAGGGAAGTCATCTTCTCTGCGGAGGATCAAAATTGTGATGGCATGTCTTCGGATCATCCTCAGGGATGTTGCTCAGACCGTCGCCAATAGCCCATTGTGCAGCTTTAGGGCGACGCAAGCCAACAATAACAAAAAACTTAGTCAAACAACAGCAAAGGAATAGCATTGAACTGCTTTATTATAGTGGAACAAGAGCAATTAAGAAAAAAGCTCGGTTGGTCAAGAATGTCGCAGGTTAGTGTTCGAAGGTTACAAAGGATAACCTGTGTTTAGAAGAGAACAACATGCATCAATTATCGGCATCTCGAAGTTATTAAAAAATCTTTGTTAAATGACTACAAGCGAATGACCTATGAATGCTTAACCGAAGCAGAACAAGTGCGATTAAAAGATGGTGAAGATTGCGACAGAGAATGTCACAGGTTAGTGTCCGAAGTCACATAGGTTATCCCTCGTTATAAAAGAACAGCATACAAGTGCATAATTGAAGTAAAACCTATTTATTTTTATTTATTGTGCACCATACATTTGCCGACTTGTGTGCTCAATTGAAACTTTTAAACTTTCATCAAGTAGAAGGATAGGTAGTACAACACAGAGAAGGACAACACGAACACGATCATGAAGACTTCTCCCTCGCCAGAGTCTGGAAAGTCCAGATACTGTCCAGATTTCTTTGGATGTGTTCCTTGTATTCCATAATAAGTTTTGAACTGAACCAAAACAATCTCAAACATTCAAAGTACCGAGAGAGATTAGTTTATTTATTACTGGATATATAAACATTTGCAGGCTTGCATGCGCATTACAGATGCAGCATACTGTCTTTGTTAAGTTGAAGATAGCACAAGTCAGAGAGGACGTCACCAAGATGCATCCACTGTTACGGTGTGATTCGAACCAGCCACCTCCACGCTTATCAGAGCTTATCAGAGCCACGCTTATCAGAGCTTATCAGAGCCACGCTTATCAGAGCTGGCGATACCGCTCTGACAGGGAGGCCCCAAGTAAAACCTGTCTCATCGGATCTAAATAAACAAAATAGGCTTACTGTATTGTCCCTCCACCAAATTATTTGAAGCGCAAGGGTAAAGAGTTAGAGTACCACTGTAGCCCCAGATGTATTTCTGAATGTTCCTTAGTGATATTCTTAATGATTTGATTAATTAATTATAAATTTATTCACGATTTCAGTTCATATTAAACGTTTTTGGATTAACCAAAATGTACTTAAATTTATAAGAACCGTCATCCGGGCTTATATTGGAGCACTTTTGTTGTGTAAATTTTGGACACTGATTTCAGCAACAATTCTTGAGTTTGCTTTTAGTTTTCTTTCTGTTTTGTTTCTGACGATCGCTTTCGAGAAATTTTGTATTTCATGTTTTAAAATTCGGAGTGTTTTGAATGTAAGTTTATAAGCTTTTACTTATATGTAAGGTAATTTCATCACAAATTTATTAGTCTTATAACATTCATCACCAAACTCTTATTTTTAAGTTGAATTTATAGTAACCAAATTTTAACAAATCGAAAGTCATCAGTTTTAAGTTGTTTTTTTTAAATACGATTGATCCTATTTCCATTGATTATATATTTTCGTTTGCAACATTAATTTTTAGATGTATTTCCATTTTTTTTTGTTGGTATTGTGAATTTATAATTGTTTTTTGCATAGATAAACGAATGCCACCAGACTTATCTCACTAAAACTGATTTTATTATACCCTGGGTCAAGCTTAGGAATGTGATGCCTAAATTGGCACTTGAATAAGGGAATCGCAAAAAAAAAAGTTAATTTCGATTTTATAGAAACGATAAAAAGCTGTTTTTGATTTATTTAGATATTATAAATTGATTATTAGAAATTTTGAACCATTATTTAACAAGTTTATATTATGTTTTAATTTTTACCTCTTTTTTTCATAGACTAATTGTTCTATTATAAAAAAACTTCTGCTTTATGAGTAACGTCCTCTGCCCTAAGTTTTAACCCTTTCAGGGTCATGATCATTTAAATATGATCATTTATATATGATCATTTATTTATCATATATGACACGAGCCTTTCTGATTCTAGAGGCCCAAGATAACATGGCGCGATCTTAATACGGTTCTCTCTCATTACAACGACCCGGACTCGTGATATTCAAGTTTGGCCTAAACTTTTCATCACGAGTCAGACTCGTGAAAAAAATGCGAGGGGTTAAATAACATAATAAAAACAGAATATTAGACTTTTTACGTAGAAATATGTAACTTAGAAGAATATCATAAACTAATAAATGGAATAAAATAGTAAAATAAATAATAAAATAAAACACTTAATTCAACTTCATCAGTTTAATTTTTTTAATTATTTTTAAATATTACACAAAAATGATAAATTTTAATTTTCTGCTTTTTGTAAGACATTCTCAAACAAATTCCACTCTACTCAAAAACATATTTGTATGTCATAAAGCTGTTCAGAAGGCTACATGAATTGAATTTCATAACCTTCTAAGAAGTTTTCATTCGAATAAAACTCTTCGGCCAACGAGAATAAATATTATATTCTATAGATAATTGTATAGAATCATATAAAATATCTGTAGTATAGAAGTATATAAAATAGATACATGGAATTACAGATGTTCTATAGATAGATATTCTAGATATTTATAAATAGACAATCGCTTTGTAAAGGAAAACAAACAGAAATTTTTTTAATATATTTTTAGGTTATCCAATGTTATCCACATTAGACACTAAGTCAGAATAGGTTATGTTACAATAAATAGGTGTATAGTGTGCAAAATAAAAAGGGAACGACCAAATCAGCTCTGATCTAGTGACTGAAAGATGCAATCTCAATGGTTCGAGAGTTTATCATTAAATTTGTTAAATAATTTGAGCAGGCAATATTTGAAGCTAAGAAATTAGGCATGAAAGCGTACTTTCTGGGAAGAATAATTACACATTTTCTCTCAAGAATTCCGATATTTGATCCTCAAAATTGAGAAGTAGTTGCAGAGCAATAGATTAATCAGGAATGATCGGGGATGGCCTGGTTGGTAAGACGTTGGACCCATGTTCAGGAAGTTGTTAGTTCGATCCCCACCGGTCAAATGACTGGTACACATTGAATCTTTCTGATCATAAAGTCCTCCATGTTCCTACAACAAATTATACCTCAGTTGGTACTGAATTGGAGATTCATCGCTCTCTGGTTCAGGTCAAAATTAGATCTGAGGATGAATTAATGGGTACACCCTATAAACGAGCTGTGAGGTGTGTGTGGCTGAAGTATTTTTGGCCATAGATGGCGCCACTGAAAGCAGAAAACGCACCTTTTGACATAAATTCGCTTGGTTTCCGCAAGCAGACTTGCTGATATTGGCAAGGCCGGGATAGTCTGGTTGGTAGGGCACAGGGCCAATGTCCAAGAGGTCGTGGGTTCGATCTCCGTCGACCGAAGACTTCCCGTGTAGTAAATGGTGACTGATGCACGTTAAATCTGTCGAGTTTCAAAGTCCTCCATGTTCCCATAACAAATCATACCTCTGGGGGTACTGATCAAGAGTTTCCTTGTTTCCTGAATTGGTTCAAAATTACAAGGCTACGGAGTTGTACATTAGTAGTCGTAAACCCAAACTTGAGTCGGCTGTTTAACAGCGGTTATAAAAATAATATAAAAATGGCATTAAAAAAACAACAGAGTGAGTCAAAGTTTTGGCCCCCTAATGTTAATTTCACTAATTCTTTATCTTTTCTAAATATATTCTATCTTCTATCTATTTCTTATCTTTGAACCTATTAAACTGAATAAAAAAAATTATACACTCAATAAAGAATCTTGTTTGCTCAAATATATAATTAAAATAATGATTTTCGTAAGAAAAATTTTTTTAAAAACATCTATTGTTTTCTATTATAAATTCAATAATTATTTACTATTAAATTTATTTTTATTAATGTACAAATTTGTTAAAGGTCATAAAATGCTTGAATTTTAATGTACACAAATTTGAGAATAATTTTAAACTATGTACGTAGTTTTCAATAACAAAATCCAGAACTTGACCAAAAGCGGGCGAATAGTTCTTGATAAAAGAAAATTTTAAAAAAAATATGACTTTCTTGAAATTTTCTGATTCGCAAACTGTTTTCACTAAAGTTTTATATTTTGTCATTTTAAATTAAAAACACAAATTGCTTCATAAAATTGTATACCTTTCTATTCAAAAATATTTCGATCGCTATTAAATGAAATAGATTATTATAAAAAATTTAAAAATGCTTCTATTGTATCTTGCAATTGTAGTCAATAATTCGGTTTAAAATGATTGATTTGTTATGAAAATAGTTAAACGATAAAAATTTATAAGTGAACTAAATTGCTCTAACTAAAAAACTGAATGAGACGTTAAATGATTTCGTACTCAAATTTCAAGCGAATATTTGTAAAAGGTGCTGAATTAAGGAAGTATATAATTAATAATTTATTTAAAATACATCCCAAATTGTTTCGTCTATGGAACTCTAAATGATCAAACTTTTTTCGGCAGAACCCCGACTTTGAAAAAAATAAAGTATATAAAAGCAATGTAAAATAAAGTATATAAAAACAATGTTAAATAAAGTATATAAAAACAATGTAAAATAAAGTATATAAAAATAATTGCTAGCGTTATAACCACTAAAAGACTACTTTATTTTGAAAATATTTAAAAGAATGAAATTTTTTCATAGTTTTGTTCATTAGTAGAAATTAGATTTTATATCTGACAGTTGAACTTGAACTCTTGAAGCTCTATCGCATTTAGTTATAACTTGTTTTCGGTGTAAATACATAAGCTGAAATTTAAATAAATAAGCAATCTGAGTTTTGAGATTCGCTGAAATGGAAGCTAAAGGAACTGAAAAACTTATTTCTATTTAACCACCAATCTATTTTTTATTTTGGTTTGGAGCGTTATAGGAAATACTAATACAGTTTTTCACAAATGCAGGTTCTTTTTCATAATTTATTCAAAATATTATTAAAAAAATAATAATTTGAAAAAAATCTATTGGTATTTTACTTTAATTTTTTGAAGAGAACAAAAATATTAAATAAATGATTGAATATTAATCATATACACTTAAAAATAAAGATTTCAAAAATAATTACTGTGAAATAAGAGCATGCCCCAATTCTGGGAACCCTTTTTATCCTATCCCGGAACCCTCAAGTTTGCGGAACACCATTTGGAAACTGCTAACGTAGAGCATGAGTGAGGAAAACATCTCGAAATAAGGAAATATATATGTTTTTGGAAGAAAAAGAAGGAAAGTAATCGAAATACTTGAAACGATGCATTTTTTTTATTCTTTGCAAAATAATATTTACTGATGTTTAAATTACAATTCTGCATTTTATCATGTCATCTTTGAAATCCATATGCTCTAAGTTGCCAAATCAGATGTAAGAATATGCATTTTAGATTATTTTTCTTTCTATTCATTTATTCTTTTATTTCATTTTATTTTTCTATTTTTTTTTAAATTTTTATTTTATATATTTACTTATTTTTTCACATGTTTTTTTGTCTTTCGTTAGATTCAGATTTTAGATCTTCGAAATCGATTCTCAATTTCAAAATTGCATAACATCAATTTGAAAAGTATTGTCTTAAAATTTAAACCGGGAGTGAAGTTGAATTCTTCTCATTTTTACAATTAGTAGTTGATTATTTTGTTTTTTCTTCATATTTAACCATATCTTTGGAACTATTCGAACCAATGGGATAACTACAAGAAGTGTAGTGTGGGTATCTCAATCCAGAGTGATTGTTGAAACGTGTCATTTGTTTACGTTAGCAACTGTTTTTTCTATTTTATTTTGAGTAAGCCAAGCCCATGAAGTCTCAATTCTTTTAAGCGACACAGTCTATATTTTCACACAAAAATTCTTTCACGAAGATTTCAATTATTTCACTACATATTTCATATTTGACACAAAGACAGGCATGAAGCCATGAAGAACATAAACACACTAATTATGCATCGAAGTTGCTAGGCACACAAAACAAATATATATCACGGCTACAATAATATAAATAAATAAATAATAAATCTAAGTTAAGTGAAAGACGAATTTAATATAATTGCCCTGTATTTAATTAACTTCACGTTAATTAACATTCTAACTTGAGAGGGAAAACTTATTCAACTTTAACCCGCTATTTTGCTTTTAACGATTTTCTAGCGCTGACGTCATAGGTCACATGTGTGGGTATCTGTGATCGTCTTGAAGTGCAAATACCCAATTAAGAAATATCAATTAAATTATAAAAATTGTTTATCCGAGGATAACTCCAAGCGAAATGCTTTTTTGTATAATTTTTTATTTTTAATTCTTTGAAAAAAATCTGATTTCTACCACTTAAAATTATATAATATTAAATAACTTAAAGCGTGAATGGAATTAGTCAGATTCGATAAATGAATGTTTAAAAATGTGATTTTCTTTCTTCACTCAAACTATTTTACTAACTTTTTAGTTTTTTACATAGTTTATAATGTACATTTACATATTTTAAAAATTTTATAATTTATTTTTTACATAATTTAAAATTTTACGTATTTTTTAAATTACATATTTTAAAACAGTGTAAAAATATGAAAGTCGTATGATTAAATTTTTTAATCGATTTTAAGTTAAATTTTTAAAAAAATGTAAAATGTTTTCATGCAAAAATCTTTTTTTTAAATCTTCTTTTTACTATTTACTATTTTTATCTTTCAGTAAATTAGTTTTAAAATTACTGATTTTTTTAAAATTTTTTACAGAGTTTGATTAAAAATTTCTTGAGGTGTAACAAAATAAGCGAAGATAAAATTAACATTAAGGGGGCATCTGATTAAAGTATTGGCTCATATATATGTCTGCCGTTCATGTTTTGAGGTTGCGATATCAGATTCCGTAGGAGAAAAAGGATTTTTATAGAGAGAAAGTACATTTTTGTTTCTGAGTTTGCAAATTAGTACGTAAATATCCGATCAGTAGATCAAAAGTTATTCAAGCCTTTTTGTTTTTAATTTTGACACTGTACAGCGCCAAAAAATTATGAACCAATCTTACTTACTAAATTCAAAAAGTATCTATCGCAAACTGTAATCTAAGTAATTTATAATATCATGCATGCGTTAACTTTACTTTATCAAAACGACTGATTTTCTTATTTTTTTAAAGGATTTGATGAAAAATTAAGGGGAAAAAATTAATATGTAATGTAGAGATCTTAAAAAATAAAATTTAAAATGAAACAATGGTTGGATAAAGATAATTTTTTATTCCAGTCACGTTTCGCTAAAAGAATACCCCCTAAAACTGAGAAAATAGCTCGTATGAAAATCGTAGAAAAATCGCATTATCGCCAACCCTAATGCTTGCTTAGATATCTTTTCCACTAAACTCTTAAGTTCTTTCTCAATTAGCTAAGCCGATTAGACGCAATTAACTTCAAAGGATCACTTGGGAAAAGTTTTACATTTCCTGTGTGAGTAATTAAAAATTGATTCATTTATTACTTTCAAAAGTTCTTATTGGATAATTGCGTGAATAAATGAGAATAAAGTAAAATACAAGGTGTTCCTTAATAACCGGCTTTTAGCATATTTTTAGAATCCTCAGCAAAATTGTAGTCAATAACGCATAAACATCTTGAGGGTGTCAAATTAATATTTAAATGTTGAAGAAATTAAATTCAAAATTAGAATTAAAAAAAGCAGTATATACGATATATATATATAAACCAATATGTTCTTTATAAACTAGTGAGTTCAGACCAAAAAAAAAAAAAAAAAATTTAAAACATAATTTTGAAAAACAAATTGCAGCCTTCTGAATAAAATTTCGGATTTGAACTGCCCATTTCCGAATTAGATATTAGTAGTTGGAAGTAGTGAGCTGCTTATAGCGAAACTACCGTAGTAGCTATTTGTTTCATATTTTGTAGTGTAGGGAGCAGTTTTTTAAAAAGAGTAGTTGCTGCATATTGATTCAGTGGCGAATGGGTGCATTGAATAATGAGGCAATTTTTGGTAACAAACAAATTTAGTAATAGTAAGCAATAGAACAACAATATGATGGTACGATATTTTTACGGCCTTCCAATGAGCCATCCATTCCAATCCATTGCCAGCCACGCAAGTGATTATAGAATTACTGTGAGGGATGGCAACGCCCTCTGTTGCAGGCAGAAATAAACAGTAGTGTAGTAACAATTCGTAGCAGTAGTGTAGTGGGTGGTGTAAAACAAGAAAACTTTTGTAGCGATTCCTGGCAATCCATGGACACAAATGACAATGACCCTGTGGCCGTTTATTAGAATTAAGCATTAATAAAAATTACTATTATATAAACTAGCCAAGATCAAATTCTTGCATAAATGCAATAAACAATTCCTTCCCTTGCGTTATTTATAAAAAAAATGTGTGCACTGAGTGATAGATCATTCTGTGAGTCATGATGGATTGATGCAAATGATCACCGATCTCTGAAAATATTTACTGATCAACTTATATAACCATAATAGAATTTTAAAAAAAAACTATTTCGAAAAAGAATAATAAAATTAAAGTAAATTTATGAATTAACTTAATGTTTTCTTTTATAAGCCGGATTTTAGCCTAAATAAAATTTTTCTGCAATCCAGTGAAATATTTCACCATTTCACCTCCTTCTCTCTAGAGGAAAACTATATTTTACAAATTCTTGCTTACTCAAATATGATGGCGCGAAAACTCAATATTTATGATAAGAAGGACGCTGAATGGAAAAGTTTAAAAGCTTCTGTTCTGGTTTTTGCAAATCTGTAGGCTAATTGCAATTGAAATTTGAAATCAACAGTGGGAAATTAGAGAAACCGTCTAATATAAAATCTAACTACTGTGTGCAATCCATTACATAATGAGAGCTTTCGGTTAGTCTGCCTTGTGTCTGGATAATGAAAATCATTGACTGGAATTGCTTTACTTAATTCAAACATAGACCTAGAATAGTCACTTACACGTCATAGAGAAGTAATTTAAGTCTCAATATAATTACTTGTCTTGAATATTTATTCATGTTACATTTAATGTAACAGGACATTTTTCGACAGCAAGTTATTTTCGGGAAATTGAATCTTGTTCTTGTCTAATTGAATCTAAATTGAATCTTGTTTCGATTCGCCATAATTAATGATAAATAATTAATAGTTAATAAATAAATTAATTTTATGATAATTAACTATTAATAATTTATTGATAGAATTTATTAATTACATACTAATTAATAAAATTAAAATTAATTAATAAAAAACATATTTTACTAAAAAGTTGTTTTTTTAATCAGGTGCAAATATTTACTAGTGCATTTTCTTAATAATGTAACTGTTTAGTAACGTAAATTTATAAGAAAGGTGAAAATAATTTAAAATAGCTAATGTCTTATAATCATAGGAAAGTATAACAGAATTATTTTGAAGTACAACAAATAAATTTTATGAATCAGATTTTAAACATGGCAAAAAAATTTTTCCTAGATTACTATTTTCTCAGAATTAAAAAGAAAAATCATGACGAAAAGTAAATCTAGACGAAAAGCTTATCATTAAATATCAATATGAATAGCAATAACAAACCTCTAAACAACTATTTTTTAAATAAAAGGTCTAACTAGTTGCATAAAATATTTTCACTTAATGAATTCTGTCTAGACTAAGATTGCAATGAATGCCGTAATTCTTTTCTGTAAACACTCCGTCTCGTCACTTAAAAACTACTTTAGGATTTGAATGCGTAATTATATGAAACTTTATGAAATAAATTTAAAGGTGTATGTTTTGTTTTTAAATAAAATCGACTCATTTAAAAAATGATACATATAGTGTTTTTGAATTATGAAACTAGAAAATTTGAATTATGTTTTTGAATTATGAATTATGAAACGAGAATTTAGGGCAACATAATGATAAGCCACATTTTCAAGTTATTCGGGAGAGTGTTTTTTTAAAGTGGTACTTTGAATAGCGAAAAACAAAGTATATAAAGAACAAATGAACGTACGTAATTCTCCAAAAACAAATGGAAGTACATTTCGTCAATTTATGTACTTTCATTTGTACTTTATTCACGTTGTATTTTGCTTAAGTCTGCATCAGTGGTTCCTAAATTGCGTTAGGGTTCCCTGGAAAGGTAATGGGGGTTCCAAGGAGTTTTCTCAAATCGAACTTCACAAACACTGGGTAAATCATTAATGATTCAGCTTTTTAAATACAAAAATCTGATTTATATTTGGTTTGTAAGGAAATTTTCAAATTTTTGCATCTTAGTAAAAAACCAACATTTCATTTAAACACATTTTAACACATTAAACACGACGTTTCATTTTAACTTATTTATTTATCATGTGATGGCATATGTAACTTGATAAAATTTCCTTGATAAAATAACTTGATAAGTGTAGCTATCATAGTTTTTAAAAGTCAATTACTTCACAAAGTATCTGATCATTAAACATTCTTTTTGCGGGAAATAGATATATATTGCATAGGAAAGATTAATATTGAGCATAAGAAAAAAGAATTAATTCCAATAATTTTGAAATTCCTCTGAATAAAGACATCTTGAATGAAAGCAGAATGAATGACTCCATGTTTTGTCTGCAAGAAAATATTTATTTCGTTACTTTTCGATAAATTTTGATTCTCAGCTAATTAGATTGTTACCCGTGTGTCGTAATTCTCTAACTACGTTAGATAAAGGGACTCTAGAAGAGACCTTTTGTATTGTTGTTTCACTTCTGAGTGATACTGCACTTATGCAGTCTAATATTCCACTCATTATTTGTTCCTCAACATGTGAAATTAGGATATTTTGAAAAATAACTTTAAAAAAATTCATTCAAATAGAGAAATTTTGCACTTTAAATTTAGAATCTTTTATGGAAGTAGCCATGCAAATCACGCATCTTATCCGAAATGAATTTTAATTGGAAGAAGTAATTTTTGAAATACTAATTGGACATCAGCATGCGAAAGCACCTACAGCCCTGCTAACTATTTTTCAAAAATGCTGGAAAAAAAACTATTATCCTTATCAATGCACACACAAAAAGAACAGCGTAAAGTACTTAAAGTATCAAAGTAAAGTATGTCCGTACCGAACCAATTATGCGCATAGTTCTTATCACAAAATAAAGTTATTAATAATGTGTAAATTAATACTAATTGAAAATATAACTAAATAAATGCAATTGCATATTTAAAACTATTATTACTCATAACGAAAATTATACGTTCAGCTTTTACCATTAAAAAATATATTTTTTTATAATTAAATATTGCACATTATTTACTGAAAATTTTTGATCACTAAGCAAAGTATGAAATATGAACATTATTATGTATTTGGTCAATCACTCTACAAATTGCCTACATTTTTTTATAAGTCATCCCTTACAATGTTTAGACAATGTAGGATATATAAACCATCATATATTAATCATTATATAAATAACATATACTGTATATAATTACGTAAACAATATATACAGTAGCAGTATATAAATACATAAGCAGTATTTCATGCTTTTTCAGACCATTTTAGGCATTTTATGGAATTCTGAATTTCATATATTGATTATAACATAATATACATTTTATTCCATGTTATATTTAATTGTATTACACGTTAATTACGAAGGGAGAGCATACAAGGAATTACTGTTCTATAGATCGATTTTCGAAAGGAACGTCTATATCGACCAAGCAAGATGCACTCATGCCTGGCTTGATGTATTAAAGAAAGAACAGATATCCTTAACAGATATTTACTCTTAGTTAATGGAGCGTATTTTTAAGGTACATTTAATAATAATTCAAACATTAAAAACCTTACATTTGTTTTAAGTTACATACTTAATCTTGCTGAGAGAAACATCCGTTCCATTGAAATGTTACGAAAGTAATTTCGTCTTTTTTTTCTGATTTTCCCCCCACATTTTGATAATGCAATATATAATAGCTTATAAGTTATGTTGAATTAAAAATAAACTCTCTTCGTAATAATTGCTTGATTTGGAAATTAATATGATTAAATTTAAAACACAATTATACTTAATGTAATTAAAGTGTTTAGTATGATTAAATTTAAAATACAAATATAAAGAAAAAGTAAACTGAATTATTATGTTACTAATTTATTAATATTGCTTCTAAATTTTAATTATCAATAAATATATAAAAAATGAACAATGATTTTACACGATAAAGTTTTTAAAAATGCATTTTTACCTTAATATTTAAATTTCAGGTTATACCTGTTTTGACAAATGCAATGCTTACTTTTGAGTATTTCAGTGCGTTTATAAAAATACGAGATATCCTAAAAATGGCTAATGTTTCAAAACATCAATTCCCAATCAAAAAAAAAAAAAAAAAAAAAAAAAAAAAAAAAAAAACAAAAAAAAAACAGAAGTGAATACAAAGACAGTGTTTGCTGCAATTTTTTTAGGAAACTAAAAAACAATTTTCCGCAAGTTTTAAAAATAATAATAAAATTCGTCAGCAGATAGCGATATTAAAAATAAAATTGTTTTCGCCGATTGTCAGACCTTTAGAATTAAAATTCGTCAATAAATGAAAAATTACAACTGAGAAAACTTTAAAACATTGTCTTCAAAATAGCTATTATTTGTAGCAACAAGAAGGCCATGTTTAAGGAAAAAAATTAATCGACACCTGTACGAATATTTTAGTCGGAATGATCTAGCATGCAGCATAAAATATGGTTTCATTTTTTAGCCAGCATCGCCATCTGTTGACAAACCATGATTTCGAACTATAGTAAAAAAGTTTCCTGATTAGGACGCAGTAATCTGAACATTTTTTTAAAAAAAATCGTTTTCTGTTTCTTTAAATGTATTCTTCTAACAGTTGGTAATCTCTGGAGACCCAGGATTCTAAAACAATTACTTAGCAAAAAAATAAAGTTGTTAAAATTTAGCATCTATGCCCTTAGAAAGATAAAAATTCCCAAAAGGTTAACTAAAAATTATAGGTTTGCGTATGGGACGTAACTAATTTCTGTTATGCAATTCAACCTAATAAAATTTAGCCCAAATAGGGTTCAATTTAGGCATAAAAAGAAATCCTTCGCTTTATAAAAAAAATAGCTAGTCATTATATGTTTTGTTGAAATAGTGAAGCCCAAAGAAAATAGCTTTTAGTTTTATGATATTCAAACTAGAGAGATTCCTTACAAGTATTCGTTGCCTTATCCGGAATGTAACAATCAATTTAACGCAGGAAGTGTCGCTTTCTATTATTACCATCTCCTGCCCGGTTTTGGAGTTGAGATGTTTTTATCAAGTGTTGGAATATTTTTTGTCTGCGATGTTATGGTTTTGATTTATTTTGTCAAAATACTTTTGGAGACGGTGATCATCAGTCCAATTTTAGTTGTAGTTCAGGTAGCATCTTTGTAGTATTAAGCATAATTTTGGCGTGTGAGGTACACTTCAATTTGGATATCATTTTGGGATATTTGTCTCTGAGAAAAGAAGAAAGTCGTATAGGAAAAAAGTGATTTATTAAGTAAATATTAAATTAAAAATGGCCATGTTCAAAAATATAAAAATAAGTAAGTCCCTTAAAGGGATCAAGATAAACATTCTCTTACATCGAGAATTTGAATTAGGATAGCTATACTACGGTTGGGACTGAGAGGTCCTCAGTCCTATTCCCTATAATTTTTAATTGAAGATAATTTTAAATTGAATGAATTGTTCCCAACGGTCAGTTAGGAGCATGGGAAGAGATTCATGGTTGGCGAATCATCGAAGGATAACATAGCCAAAAATAAAGCCAACCCCCCATAATTAATATTAAATTTGAAAACTATTTGGTGAAAGCGAATTACCAAAAAGATTGTTGGAATTCGTATAACCATGTAACTGAACCATATCTGTGGTAAAAAACAAAGAGTTATGAATAGATTTTTATAGATTATCCTGTGGTAAGAAATGAAGAGTTATGAATAGATTTTTGTTTTCGATTTTGTCGCGATAGTGAATTAATGAGTCTTACATTAGTGTTGAAATAAAAAGTTAGTAAAATAAGAGCTAAAAGAATAAAGTATTTTACATTCGCTTTTTATAAAATGTAATAAAAACCAAATTAGTTTAATTTAATTAAAAATTTCGATTAAGAAGGATTAAAAAATAAGTTTTAGTAATTAAAGAAATTTTAAAATCTAGGAAATGTGTAATGCCTATTGTGGCATTACAATACTGAAATCCATTCATTACAAAATTTCTTTTTTATGTCACAGAAATGATTTTGAAAATATAAAATATAGTTATGTTTTAAATACACTGCCAAAAAAAGTTTTTGCTTTGTAATCTTGGATCTATATCATTTGTTTGCCTATGACATACTTATGAAAGATTTATCACTGTTAATCAACACTATGAAAACCTGCACGAAGATGTAGACACAATTAGCAAAGCTTAAATAGTTTCAATTATAATTTATTAGTTGTCACGCTTCCTGGTAACTTGAACGTTATGAGATTAAGCAAAACACAGTTTTAGCAGTTTAGCTCATCAAAATAGAGCTTAACCATTTTCAGCATCATTCGGCACCAAAAATAATGCTATTAGTTGAGACCAACTCACGACCAAAATCAAGCAATTTTCTCCGATAATTTTGCTCTTTAGTACATAACATATTTTGTTTATATTACCGTTGATTTGAAATTATTTATTTTTTTAGCAACACGTTTCAAATGCGTACGTATACGAAATAAACGAAATACGCGTGATATCAGATAATTTTAGAAATACTAATTTAGTGATCTAGTCTTTACATGCTATGTGTGCTGATTATTTTATTTTATAACTTGCGTTGAACAGCCGACGAAGTACTGAGCTTTCGATTATCAATCTTAAACTCCGTATTATTTTAACGTGGAATCCAACACTGAAGACAAAAGTACTCTTCATTCAAGCAGTGGGACAAACTAGCCTTCGAGGAGGATTTTTTTTATAGAACCAACCCCCATTTGTGCTATATGGGCATGAAACTACGAAAACCTCGTGTGGTGAGCCCAACGGCAAGGGGATTCCAACTCATGATTCATTCACCACTCAGGATATTTTACTTAGCAGCGGTCGTAGCGAGCTGGAAATAGAATTCCTATTAACCAGTGCTCATTGGGATTCGAACCTGAGACAATCCATTGGGAGGCGAGCGCACTATTCCCTGATCCCCACGACTCCCATGTTGATGATTGATTTTACCTGACCTAACGAATAAAAAAATAATTGATTCTTAAAGAACAAGACTCTAATTCGATATGACAGCAAACATTATTGATGTTATATTTAAAATATTTGTAAAAAAACCCAGAATAATTTCAAGTTTAAATTACAGCAGTGCCTAATACTAAAATGATGCGAACAATTTATTTTTTGAACGCCTCTCCCATATGGACTCATTGAAATATTTGACCGAATTTTAGCATCTGGGGCTAAAATTGCCCCTTCCACACGCTATCCAAATTTTAAACGGTGTTCGATTTATTGAACAAACACACATAACTAATCCTTCCTTTTATTAACATAAGAATGTGAATTTTAATTAACACTTTGAGCACTCGCCTAATGCTCAACAAGCTATTCTAACAAGCTATTCAAGGTACATCATAGCACTGGAAGTCACTTAATATTTTTTAAACAGTTTATGAGATATTATTATATATTTATAGATTTTACGTTTTTATGATTATTATGAGTAAGCGTTCTTGAAAAGTTAGCAGCTCGGGATTGCCTGGTTGGTTGGACGTTGGACTTATGTTCGTGATAACGGGATTTCGAATCCCGGTGGCAGAGGAAACCCCATGTGCAAAATGGTGACTGTTGCACGTTAAATCTGCTGGGGTCAAAAAGTCCTCTAAGCTCACAGAACAATGCAATAACTCTGGGGTGCTGAATTAGAGATTGATCTTTTTCTGGTTCAGCTCAAAATTATGATCTGTGGATAAATTGATGGATATAGGAATGAGTCTACTATGTAAAACGGGCTGTGACGTGTGTGTGACCGAACTTCTTCCCTTAGATGACGACACATAAAAACATGAAATACACCCTCTGACTTAAATTCGCTTGGTTTCCCAAGCAGGCTTGCTGGCATGGCATGTAGGTAATAGAAGCAACAGCAACAACAAAAGTTTGCAAATTCAAATTTTGCATAAATTTTGTGAAATGAAATTTTTAAAATAACTATAAAAAGTTACTGTGATGAAGCAAAAATGCAAGGGGAATTTATTTCGGTTGCGCGTTAAATTTATTTCGAATTTCTGATGAAATCCATGCGGCACTTGAGTGGTAATTTACATACTAGTGGTAATTTACATTAATAAATAAAAACTATTTCTAAAATAATCCGAAATGTCCTTTTTTTAAATTAATATTTGCAGTTTTCTGAATATTACTCGCTGTAGAAAATGTTACCTTATTTAACTAGCTATCTAATTTATAAATTTAATTTATTTTGCGAGGTATAAAACAAAAAGAAGAAAAAAAGGAAACAATCTGCCATGTATAAAATATATATTAAAATTTAATTTTAGTTATTTTAAGATGAAAAATTTCTATTAGGTTTTAACATTAAGTTATAATTTTTTCAAGTGTCGTAAAAAGATTCTAAACAAATATTTAAAAAATTTTTCAATAATTGTAAACTGAACATAATTAAATTGAATAATTCTTGCTAAAAATAAAGATTCAGTTTGAATCTTTATTTTTATGATCCGAATATCGCAAAAAATAATTAAGATCGTTAAAAAAAATATTTTAGGGGAAAAAAAAAGTATAACATCAAAAAGTCCGTATTTTTTTCCTTCATTAATCTTATTTCGGGTAAACATAATTTGTTAATTCACTTATCTGAATATAGTGGTAATTTACATAAATTAAATGGCGTCAAATGGTAATGCATTATTCAAGATTAATAAGACAAGATGTCTTTTTTTTTTCATCGAGAATATTTAACTACACGCGCGTTTTTTTTTTCATTACTTATTTATTAATTTTATGAAGATAATTATTTTAAACTATTATTTAGAATTGTAAGCTGATTTACTTCATAATAGTCTACTTTTAATAAATTAAAAATTATTTTATATTTAATAACAGATTTCTACTTTAAAACACCGATTTTAATGTTTTACTTAAAATTTAAAAAACAATATTGCATTTTATACGATTTGGAATATAGTTTTCAGATCATATTATTAGCAATAAAAATTGTGTAGGTATATTTCTAAATTAAAAAAAAAAAAAAAAAACATAAGAGCTTTAGCTGGTGTTATGCATTTTTAGATTACTTTTTGTTTTTCTGTGAAACTAAGAAATTTGAAAATATAAGTGTACATAAAATATGTATTGCGTACGATGACACAAAGTAGTTTTTAACATTTGATAATACATTTAAGAATTATTAGCTGTAAAACTTGAAAGAAATATTATGCGGGGCTTCTCTATATTCCAAAGAAGTGCAACTACAGATTTGAAACTTAGCTGGTCCAATAGCCAATTTTATTTGTGAACTTAACACTGAGATTTTTTTCTTAATTCTATTTCGTTAAAAAATATCGTAGTTTTAAGTGCTTTTTGAATTCGTTTTTATAACGTATTTTGCTTTTCTTTTTATCTTATAGCCTTTACACAAAGGAAAAGTAAGAAAACCTACTTATTTATATCTGTAGATTTTTATTATTTAAGCTCGATGTTTCTTCTTGAAGCGCAAAGAAAGAAGTATGGGTTACCATAAATCTATCAATGTTTACGTTAATTTTCAACTGACTTAATCTAAGATTTGGTTAGTACTTATTATACAAATTGAAATACCAAACGAAAATAACTTGAAAATAATAGATCATCAACAGAGCATCAGCGAGTTTTTATATCTAGACACAGCTCAAAATGCATGTTTGCAAAAATGGACATAGCTCAAAATGCGTGTTTACGAAACTAGACACAGCTCAAAATGCAAGTTAGCAAAAATGAACACATTTCGAAAGGCGTGTTTATGAAAATGGAAATAGCTCAAAATGCATGTTTACGAAAATAGACATAGCTCAAAATGCGTGTTTACGAAAATGGACATAGCTGATAATGCGTGTTTTCGAAACTGGGCACAGCTCAAAATGTGGTTTTCGAATGTTGAGCAATTAACCCAGAATTTTGACACCGTTTCATTTAATAAATTGAATATTGTGTAGTATAATGATATACATATTTTGTATGTATTAAGCATGTATCAAACTAAAATGTATTAACATATGTATTTATCTAAATTAAATGTTTGAATGTATATACCTGTACAAAGAATGTAGACATGTGCGTGCGTATTTACATACCAATAATGCATGTATTTTATGCACATAGTTGCGTGCAATATACGTCCGTGGTTTTGTACGTAAGTACATACAAAGAATTTACGTTTGTTTTTACGAACATACAGACATTGTATAGTACAATGTATTTACACATATAACTAAAATGTATCACATACAGTAGTTAGACAAAATAACGGAAACGCTTCTGTACTAATAAATTTTTCAATATTGATCAAGAAATAATTAGAGAATCATTTTATAACTTTAGAATTGTTTATATCATGCGATTTCTTATACTTTTTGATGCTTCAAAGCTTTCAAAGGTTTGAGGGACCGACAATAAATTACAAATGGAAAAGTATTTTTGAACACCCTATACCAAAAAATTGTAATAATAAATTTCTAACTTTTAGCCATTGTTTTGGTTATTATATGCAATTCGTAAACCTAGCTTAGATATTTATGGAGATATATACTTTTATAAGGAATTAATTTCTTTGCCTTACGTTTTTGCTACAACTTTAAAAATATTTAATGAATTAATTACAAAATTATTGCTTTGAAATTTGAGAAAAAATTTGTTTAAAACTACGCAAGATATTAGTAAATAAAGTAGTTCTTTTATACTGCGATTGCTTGAGAAAAACTTAAAATTTTTGTCTCATAATTTTGTAGAAAATCGTATTTGGCATATATTAAAAAAAGCCCAATTTGAATGTCTTAAAAATTTAAGATGCTTCAAGCAATTTTCTAAGTAGTTTTTGTATTTTGTTTTTAAAAAAAAAGCTCAAAATGATATGGGGATTTCCACAAACTTTATTTCGTACTAATATGCAAAATATATTTTAAAAAAATGTCATTGTTGGGGATCATCCTTCATAAGAACATCTTTTCTTTTGCTCGTTTTCTTTTCTTTACAATCATATTTCGGTGTATAAGCGTTTTTTTTAAGAAATTATCTCTTGTTATTTAATTTTGTCTTATGATAAAAAATAATATTTGTAGAAATCCCCTTATCATTTTTAGATCTTTTCAAAACGTACAAAAACTACTTTGAAAATTGCTTCAAACTTTTAAAATGTTTAAGATATTTAAATCGAACTTTTTTCATTAGTTGCCAAGCACGATTCATAATAAAATCATGAGAAAAAAAATGTTAAATTTTTTCAGCTCATGCGCTACTTTAATTACTCATATCGCTCACAATTTTAAGTAAATTTTTCTAAAATTTTAAGACAATAATTTTGTAATTAATTTTAAATTGCTCCAAAAATTTTGATTAATTTTAGTGACAATTTTTAAAGTTATAAAAAAAAGATAAGATAAAAAAAATTAGTTTTTATCAAAATATTCATATCTCCGTAAATATCTAAGGTAGGTTTACGAAAGTTTGCTAAATTATTGCATATAATAACCAAAATAATTGTTACAAGTCAAAAATTCACTCCTGCATTTTTAACATAGAGTGTTCAGAAACAATATCTTCCGCTTGCAATTTACTGTCGGTCCCTTAAACCACAAAGCTTTAAACTTCATTGAGAAGCATGAGATTGAATGAATGATGAAATTACATGATCTAAACACTTCTGAAGTTATAAAATGATTCTTTAATTATTTCTTGAGAAATAAGGAAAAATGTATTATTATAGAAGTGTTTCCATTATTTTGTCCACCACCCGCATATTCTATACGTGTATGAAAATTCATGTACCATTTTACCTACATAAAAGGTATGTACGCATGTATATGCATACAATATATATAAAATAGGCGCGGATGTACAGCCAGCAAAAAATAATAATAATAAACGAAAAAGAAACGGGCCACTCTTATAATTTTGGAGCTGTTGGTCTGATTTACATTCTGTAGAGCATTTTAGCAATGCTTTATAGAAATTTCATAAAATAAGGATAACAGTTACTGTAAAAGTAACAGAATATACTTATTTTGTAGGTGGGTGAATGGATCAAACTAGTTAGCTAACTAGTGCACAGTTATTTTATGACTAGCTTTTATCTGGTTAAAGCAAAGTTTGAGTGACCACTAAGATAGATATATAATTAAAAACTTTTGCACACAATTGTAAAATTCATTTATTTAAAGATAATTCCATGCAAAAGTAACTGTTAATAAATATTTATTATTTTACTTTATAACAGTTAAAAATATTTTGAATGGCAAGGTATACAATCTCTTAGATCATTTTTTTAAAAAATTTAATTTTCCATAAATACTTGCGTTTGCTTCCAAGTACACATTTATTTTATTTTACGATTAAAATGTAGATTTACAAATCTGCGTCCTCGGAAATAGTCTAAGTTCTTCAAATTCACTTTATTTTAAGGAAGTTGGAAGTTACTTAAGAAACACCAAGACTGAGATATATAAACTGAATCCTGAATCACGCTCTTAACTAAGAATAGCATTTAGAAAACTTCCATTTTAAGTCAAGGGTTACGACGATAGGCCAAATAAAGTAATATTCGTATTTCTCATTCTTAAAAGTAAACGTTGTGCGAAATCTTCCTAATGAAGCGAGGCTCTGATACAGAGTCAATAAGTGCTCGAAAACAAACACTGTGTCCAGATGAATCATTTATGTGACTGAACTATTACAGTCCGAAGAATACTAGCTTTGTGCCGATAGAATAACTATCTGATGATTTGTCATCTAAATCACCAACTGCCGTCAAATTAGGCTCTTTATTAAGATGTAACAAACTGGGATATTTGAGCAAAAGTTGCACAGTTTACTTTTACAATTAACAGCTGAATATCCCATCCTTAAGCAATTAAGGCGAAGCTTTTTTAAAACTAAAGTTTTTCTTTCTTAAACAAACTTCAAAATAAATAAAAGCTCTGAACCTTAACAAAGAATACAACATTCCGGTTTGCTTTGTAGGATTTGCGTTTTGAAGTTTTTTGCCTCAGAAAACTTAACCCTTTCTAAGGCCGTGGGAAGTATACTTACCACCAATTTTTAAAGTCCATGGTGAACTTCTTTACAGCATTTAATATAGGCTTCCATTTGTTAATAACTTCAGCTTTCTTGAAGTGCGTTTGAATAAAATTGGTAGCCATTAGTTAGTTTAAGAAAACGTATAAAAGTTATAAAATACATAATTCCTTTTGAAGTTTGTAGGATTTCTAAAATATATTCTATAAATAACGAAAAATAAAAATTAATAAGTTCCTAATAGGTCGTGGTAAATGAACTTAGTAAATAAACAATTANCATTCTTGGTTTTGCGAAGCAAACCAAGCAAGAATTGCGAAGCAATTCTCCGGGGGTTGGCGAGCGTCAGCGAGCAGGGGGCGGAGCCCTCTAGTACTAGAAATAAATGGCAGTTAAAGGGTTAAACTTCGGTTTCTATAAAAGCATAGTTGTTGTTTTAATTAAACGTGCCCTTTTGTCTAAAAATAACTTCAACGCTTCAAAATTTGGTAATTTTTTCTTCGTTTGAGATAATTCCCATTCTCTCAATGAATTTTTGTTTAGTTCCCTTCGAAAACAATAAACTAAAACAGAATCCCATCTATTAATTTGTAGTTTTAAAATTTGCAAATTGTTTAAACAATCATCTGATATGTTAGAAAACATCCTCAAATCTATAGTTAGCTCAAATTGCTAACTAGGCTGCATAAATAATTTTTCTAAATGATAATAAACAAGGTCTACTTCATTATGATATATCTTTCTATGTGTGATCCAAGTCTCGCCAAAGTTAACATCCAAAATGTTAATCAAATTCCTTACCGATAGTGCTTCCCCTTTTACCGATAATTTCAGACATTGTAACTTTTGAAAAATTGACAGTAACTTATTTTTACGAACAGTGGTAGAAAATAAATCCCGCAATGATATCCAAGTGAAAAGATCACCTGGAAAAGTTGGCAATTTTAACTTCAAAAGATTAGTATTAGCCTTCCAAGTATCTGGAAAAAGTGAAGTCGAATCTTAAGTGAACTGTTGACTTGTGAACTCATTGTTTCGAACTTTCAAAGATAATTTAAAATTATCCAATTTATTTATTATCCCGAAAAGTTTTTCTTCATCGCAACTTACTAAGATATCCTTAAATCGATTCGAGACTTCTAAATTAAGTTCACTTAAATTCACGCAAGCAGATATCACAATGTGCAACATAAAAACTTGGATCTTCTAATAAAGCTTCATTAGAATTGGTTACTCTTGTTGCCTTACTTTTGACGGCTCGCTTCAACTTAAATAAATCACCCATGCTTTGTTTATTGAAGTCTGTAGCAAAATTATCACCTTCGAAATAAAAGGTTCGAATTAAAGAGCATCTCAGCTCGATGGACCAGTCTCATGGGTAAAAACTTGTTATAAAAAAACGCTGTGCCTCAATGGTAAAGCTAAACCATTTATTTTAGACTAAACAAAATTTGACTTATCGATACACTTATTCGATAATAATAATATTAATAAGCTTTTTGTCTTAGCGTGGCGTTAACAAGGGTGGGTGTTGCCTTTTTATCACTCATTGAAAAAAAAATGCGTCTTTTTATATTATCTAACATTAGAGGGAAAACTCTTTAAATATTTCTCTGCGCATTAAATATCAAATTTCGACATTAAATTGTTTTGGTAATAAAAGAGAAAATATTTAAGGAATTTAACTTCATTAATATTTCAATTTTGTAAAGAACGTTGTTTTAATTGTATGTTTGGGATGTCTTCTTGTAGAAAAATTAATCTGTCGTTTGTTTCGTAGGAACGGTATGCTAAGCTGATATTAAGATTATCTGTTAAGCATCACTAGCAGCCATGGAATGGTAAGCTGTATATTAATTATGTAAAGGTTGTGCTTTATATATTATATATGTGCCTTGTAGTTACGGTTTTGCCTTTGAAATTATTCAATACAATAATCATTTTTAACTAAAACAATATTTGTTACAAGATCTTTTTATTATCTTCATTGTTTTCATTGATTTTTATAATTATAAAAGAGAAGGGAAGATTCATAAGAGATTATAACGTATTTAACTTATAAGAATATCATTAATTTAGGTTCGTTTGGAGATGTTTCGAAGCTATTAAAAGACACTAAAAAGTTTTAAACGCAATATATCATATTTTAAAGCAATTATCTCATTTCATAAATTAACTTAGTTCAAATATAATCAGAATTAATGACAAACCAAGCATTGTTAATATTAAAGGCTATACTAAACTTAACGCAGCAACTTTGTATTTGTGAGAATCTATTCTCGAAAATTGTGATAGTCTTGCATGCAACTCTTAAGATACTGATCCACTTCAGCTTTAGTAGTTTGAAAACATTTTTAAAAAAAAATACTGATTTTTTTAAATAATTGATCTCCTTAAACTGATATATTTTAAATACTGATATATTTTAAAGCAAATATCTCATTTCATAAATTAATTTAGTTAAAATATAATCAGAATTAATGACAAACCAACCATTGTTAACATTAAAGGCTATACTAAACTTAACGAAGCAACTTTGTATTTGTGAGAATCTATTCTCGAAAATTGAGATAGTCTTGCATGCAACTCGTAAGTTACTGATCCACTACAGCTTTAGTAGTTTGAAAACATTTTTTAAAAAAAATACTGATTTTTTTTAAATAATTGATCTCCTTAAACGTGTAGCCTAATTATCCTAAATAATAAAAAAATCAATGGTAATTGGAATGAAAAAAAGTATTTACAAAAGGGCAAATTCATCAGGAAAGTTGACTATCAGGAGCTGGTCAGAAACATTAGCGTTATGTTAGATGCGGAAAAATAAGGTTGATTTTTATTTTGGTACGATGTACTTCTAAAAACATATTTTACTTATCCAATAACCTCAAGTCATTGGAAAGGGGGACAAATAATAATAAAATTCAATAATTATTTTAGCTGTTTTAATTGTAGCGATATGTCATTCAGTTTTGAGCAGTATTTCTTAGTGGTAATTGGGTATTTGCAACTCTAATAGAAGCGAAGTGATAGTGCCTCATGTAATTTAAATCAAATTTAATTGGAAACTTGTAAGCGACGTCACCCGTGTACGTCGAACCTGATTGGTTTCTGAATCAACAAATGTCATGATTTACCTATGCAGGTATCCAGTTAATATTGATAACTCACCAATATTACCTCGTACGAATAACATATATTCAAACAGAAATACATATTTAAACTCATTGTGCTAAAAAAAATAGATAAAATAAATACAGATATCATGAGAGTGTTTTTATTTACTTAAACTAATTGTACAGCATGGAAGAAATATCAATTAACATCTCTCTCACGAAATTTGTTCACAAAACAAAAATTTCGGGAGATTGACAAACTTTACAGAATTCAATGATGCCATGCAGTGAAAAGGAAATATTAACAAAACAACTTAAATCACAGCAATATTGGACACAACAACACATTAAACGAAAACAAGTTCAACACGTTGGTTCATTATAAAAGTAAATATATATTTGATATGGTATCAACTAACAATAAAGTTTATTCAGATAAATAATATTAAGGAATAAAAGCTACATAGGTACCTTAAGTAACATTTTATATTTATTTCAGTAAAGCAGAATTCGAATGATTCACAATGAAATTATCACAGCTTTAAAAATATTAATTGAATGAAAGAAATTGAAGTGTAGTGAATGGAAACTCTGAGTAGATTAATAATGTAAGAGAGAGCATAAAAGTATAAGCCATGGCATAAATTATAAAATATAAGGAATGCAATTAATGTATTACTGATTTACATCAAGCACTTTTTAATTTTTCCATTTTTGTTAAAAACAAAAAATTCAAAAAGGTAATGAAATTTTTCAACTCTATGCAATTTTTTAACAGAGAAAAGCTTAAAAGCTAAAGTTGCAAGCTGTTGACTGCTTTATTTAGACCAATCTAGAGTTCGTTATGGTTGACGTTTGTTAAAAACACTTGGTATAATACTTAATCGACGCCTTTAACATATATTTTATTGAATTCTTGCTGAAAAAGAAATAAAACAGTATACCCATTGCCAGTCGTAAAAGAATATTCTATCAAGTGAGAAACAAAAACACTATTAAACATGACACGTTTCTGCACTTTTATACATTAACCCGTCATAAATTTCTTTTTATAGTTGAACGCACTTTGAAAATGTGGTTGGTGCAGTTGCCTTACTTATTGAACATAAGCTGTGGATGGAAAAAGGTTTGTTTTTGCTCATAACTTTTGCCCTTCTTATCCGGTGGGGTCCGCAGTGTAGAGACACGGCTCCCAGTAAAACACAGAAGTCCAGCATTACTGTCAGCGGTCAGTGAGCTGGAGGGTGACCTCCTTGATCAGCCTGCATAGGGACCTAGGGTACGCGGTATTGGTCCTTGCTAAATTTTTTTTATCATAAACTGCTTAACTTCCTCTGCAAAGGTCGTCTAGCTACCAATGTGGGTGAGCCATTCCCTCTACTGAGGTTCAAAATTGTGGTGGCTTGTCTTCGGATCATTTTTAGAGATTTTTCTCAGATCGTTGCTAACAGCCCATTGTGCAGCTCTAATGCAAATAAAGAACTATAACTTTGACTACTTTTACCCGGTTGTCAAAAATGGAATTATTATTGCGTATAGAAGATTTTTTCCCCACTGTTTGTATCAATGTTCATCGTCAACAATTCGAGCGAATAAGACTAGACTTATATCTAAATAAGGTAGCTTCTATCAAAACAATTCTGCATTATTTATAATTTTTAAAAAAACGTAATGTTTAATGCATATTTTTGAAATTTCAAACGAAATATTTTGAATTAATAAAAAAAAAATTAAAAAACATTATATCGCTGTCAGTGTAATAGTGTTTTGTCTGTTTGAAGTTAACGTTATTAGCTTTAAGCAATAAAATTAATTATATTAAAATTAAACAGTGAATTTAATTACTGTAACATTAAGCCACGTAGTATTTAATTAGACTTACTCTTTAAGCTGCGAATATAATTATATTAACTTTAAGCAACAAAATTATCTTTAGCAAATTTCACAACATATATTGAATTTAAGTTGCGAAATCAATTATATTAACGAAAGTTTATATAAACAGAGAGCAAACAAAGCACTGATAACAAAAATGTTTTCTTAATATACCCTTTAAACTTATAACCTAATTTTTAAATGGGGATTCTATGTTAATAGTTTTAGTTTAATTATTGTAATCAAATTTAATTAAGAACAGTTCCTAAGAGTCTCCATTCAAAAAGTGAGGTAAAGTTCAAAACATCTGAAGTGAGAAATTGGATGCATCCAATTTGATCTTGAAAATTACTTACTAATTGTTTGGGAGAAATGCGATATGTTAATACTTCCTTATTGCTTTTTATTGTGTCGTATGATATGAGTAGTTGAGCGGTATTTAAAACACTTTATAAGTATTTATTAGTACGTACACTTGCAACTCGAGAAGTGACGTGATTATGCCTAACCATGTGATTTAAATCAGATTTAATTGGATACCTGTAAGCGACGTCACTCGTGTGTCTCGAACCTGATCGGCTTCTGAATCAACAGTCACGATTTACCTTCGAAGACGTAACTTGCAGATATTCAGTTAAATAGTATAATGATATTAAGTAATCAGTCTACGTCTATTCTTACTAGCAACAATTAGTTAGAGTGGATGAGGTAAATGTAACATTTTCAATTTATTGTCTTAATAACTCTCTCAAAACTTTTTACACTCTCAATAAAACTCGTCAGATTGACGATTCAGCAATTCTTGCGTTGTATTTCGTTAATTTTGTCAACTTTTTTTCTTCCAATGCCCACCTGGAGATTGACCTTTCGTCATACAGGCATCTGAAGGGCAGATTTGTTGGCCACTCTTTCAGGGGCACCATATTAGGTGGGCCAACGTTGCTCCCACAGTAAGGACAGATTGAAAGAACATCTACGCCTTGCCCGGGATTCTAACCCAGAACCTTTCTGATGTAAGGTCAGTTCTCTGACTCCTACACAGGCCGGTTGGCAATTTAGTCAACTTAATTTTGTCATTTGAAATCGTGATTATTTTGACAATGTGCACATTTCCAAATCTTTAATGAAACTACTTGTCCTCACTTATTAATCTTCTTATATTATTACATTATGTTATGTTACGCTATTTAGCATTATGTTGCTCCTCGTTTGTTTTGTAAATATTGATGCGAAATGTAGTTTAAAGAATAACATTCAATTTTCATAGCACAGTAGGAGGAGAATAGTAGCTTATATTAACGTAAATTAAAGGGCTGGGTAGCTTTTATTTGTACATTATGAAGTCACGATTGGTACTTCAACTTTGCTTTATCTGATTTTATTATCCTTTGAGCTGTATGAAGAAATGGTACAGGCGAAAATGCACATCTTTTATCAGACATTTTTTCCCTCGCACGATTCATAGCGATGACTGAATACTAAAACTAATTTTAAGTTGCATTTTTTTATAATTTGTGTCAATCTCTATGTTGTATTAAGTTTAAACATTTTAACGAAAATCATATGACGAAATGCTTCATCGGAACCCAGATAACAGATAACAGTTTCTTTCCCAGATAACAGTTTCTTCAAATTTCGATTTATGTGTCTTAAACCGAGAGCATTAATGTTTTTAAATACGATATATAGTATGAATTACGTGAGTTTTAGGAAAAAAATAACGAGAAAAAATTTTTTTTTGAAACATTTCTGTTCTGTAATGATAATTTTGCAGTTCTGTGCTGTAAATATTTCTATCTATATTTTCCCATTCAGAAACAGTTTATATCTCCCTTATGATGTCTATTAAAACTTATTTAAGATTTTAAAATGTCTAATTAGAATATATTTTATAATCACACACGCTTTACCTCACTTTCCACTAAAATTTCTTATCAGTAAAAATAAAAAAAATAGTATTCTGAAATTATACATAACGCTAAATAGAATATATATCGCCATAATCAATAAATTTCGCGTCATAAGCGAATATAAATAACTCTTAAATAGTGTAATATACTTTAATACATTATATTGTAAAAAGAAGGATTTAAATTTTTGAAAGCTGCTTTAATTGTCAAGTAAGAAAAGAAAATTTTCGTTTTTAGGGCGAGAAATTGCATGCTTATGCTAATGATCTTAAATAATAAATAACTCTTTTACAGTACAGCATTTAGTCTGTTTCCCTCTTCTTTGAAAAGCAAAAATAGTTAAAAGTGAGAAGAAAAAAAAAGAAAGAACATTCAGCTTTTAAGAAACAGGCGAGTTTTACTTTAAAGAGAAATAATTAAAGTATGATACTTTAAAATTGATAGGGATTATGAATGTTTAAAAGCAGTTCTTTACACAAACATTCTATTTTCAGTATTGGTGGAAACTGCATATTTCTGAGAGAAAGAGAGTATTATTTAAAATTTTATCTTTTTTGGTAGAGAAATTTTCCTCTTTAAAATAGGTTTTTCTTAAAATTTCTGTATGTTACAAGTATTTGCTATCAAAGATATAAATTTCGAACTTTTTTTTGTGTCAAAATAGTAATAACACAGGAGAGAATTTTTTTAAATTTGCAATATTTAAAGCTTAAATATGAAAATTGAAACATTTTGCTTTATTAATCTTACATTTCTTAGAACATTTCAAAATAAACTATTTAATAAAACTTATATAGATATATTTTTATTCTTGAAATTGTTTTAAGTCTTTGATAATATTAGGTGATTCACGTATATGTTGTAAAATCTTTTTAAGCTTAATTGAGAGCTACTGAATAATTATTTTTCTTGAATGTGGACATTTAATATTTCAAAAGGCAGGGAAATAGTAGTTAAGTTAATTTAAAGGTTAAAATAATAATTTTAATATAGATTGAAGGAAAATTTAAACATTAAAAAACCTCATCAATACATAGTGAAAGCCGATAAAAATTTCTATCAAGAAACATGAAGTGCTTATAAATATTATTAATCTTGAGAATTAGTTGAAGGCTCCAAAGCAGTATAATTATAAATCACATTCAAAATTTGTTCAAGGGATAATTTCTCGTGAAATTATCACTGTTTCATGTAAGTAATAAGATGTTTATGTATTATGCTGCGTTGTAGTGTTAATTCTCGAAACTTGGAAAATACCTAAGTGGAAACAATATTAAGAAATACTTTTAGGAAAAATGTTACTTAGCATTACCAATTTCAATTTCAGAAAACTGTACTGGTAATACAATAAGTAAGAACATATTTTTAAACAGTTCAAAGATAAAACCGATTAAAGCAGCTTCCACAATTAAAGTTAATTCATGCATCATTTTAAATTTTACAAAGCACCATAACACAGTAAATTGTATGTCCACAAACACATAATGAAAGAAAATATATTTTCATAGTTAACATGTCATATATTGTATTAAACAAATTTTCTATACAAACAGATGATACACCATAAAATTTATTTCTTATATATTCTTCATATTTTTTAATATAATTGTATATATAGATATATTTTTTTAATATTAGAATTTTTAAACATTATATTTATCAAGAAAAATCTCTGAAAACATTTGTATATACAGTGAAAAAATGGACAAAAAACTATTAAAATAGAATATTAGAAACATTGATTAGAAATTAAACAAATTCTTTTTATCAACCTCTCAGATATTTCAAATGTTCAGTTTTTTTAAACGTGTAAGAAAAAATGAATTGAAAACTAAAATACTCCAGTTTTTAGAATTGTATTTGCATTTTTCAAACGATAATTTCATTGAAAACGATAATTGTAAACGACGAATTGTATTTCTTGAACGATATGTTTTGTCAATATGAGTACTGGTAAAAACATTGGCCATGTCCAGGGACAGGAGCCAGTGGAAAACGTTCCAAACTGTTTCAACTTTTAAAATAAAAATAATTCAATAATAATATATTAATATTTGACTGCAGACTTTCCGAACGACTCAGCTCATAATCTTGACAAGACAATTTTTTCTTAACAATAATACTTTTTATCAATATTTCAGGTAATTCTAGGAGAAAAACAGATTACAACAGAAAAAATTAAACTATTAAATTATAAAAGCAATAATTTTGTAATAGAGAATTAAGGAAACATTCTTACTAGATTAGTTTTAACCATTGCCAGAAAAAGATTCTTAATTTTGCAATGCATATTTTACATACATTTTCATTTCAATGAAAATGGTACAACAAAAAGAACAAGTGAAGCGTAGGAAAATAATTTCAATTGCAAATAAATGCTATTATTGCACTTTATTTAGTGCAAAGTAGTTTGTTTACAAATAGAGATAAGGACAGAATAACTCCATTCTCTTAAAATTAAAACTGCTTCAACTTTTTAAACTCTTTCAGTACGGCAATTATTGTAACCAAATTACGAATTTCAGGAACACTATTATTAAAGAAAATAATAAATAATTTTACGTAGACATCTTGACCATTTTCAAAATTTAAGAGATGAGGGTACTATTTTTTTTACTATTTAAATTTGCGTTTTATCTTTCCAATACTTTAAACAAATATTCATACCAAATGTGTGGCTTTATTCTTTTTCACAGTGTTGAACTAGTCTTTAATTTTTGTTTCAAATTTTAAAATGATAAATCACGGAAAATTATAAAATATAACTATGGTTAAGATGCAATGTTTCGTATTTTTTAAAATTCGTTAACAAATGATTCCAAATGATAATGCTTTGTTTTTTGATTGATCTGTGATTGCTCTAATTTTTCGTAAAATAAAAATAAATGTTTATAAAATTTCAATTTAAAAAAAATTATTATATAAATTTACTTTTAAAAGATTCTTAAACTGTGTGTAATTAAAAATTTTTATTTATTTAATTTTTTTTTGTTTTTAAAATTAGAAGAAAAATTCCTTTAGCAAATTGTTTTTTTTTTTCAAATTTATTTTAAAAAATTTTAAAAAAAAGTCAAACTGTCAAGAAGATATTTTAAGCTTAGTCTCACAAGGAGGTTAAAGATTAAATATGGGAAACTAAAAGAAATTGCAGAATTTACGAATCAAAATAATTTATTGAGCAGATTTTGAAAATCCTAATATTAGAAAATAACTATATTAAAGAAAATATCTGCAAATTTAAAATATTTTCTAAATAGTTTTGAGACTTATTAAAATTATTTTTTCAGTAGAATATAAAAACATATTTTTTTGTTACCCTTGACAGATGTTCCTGTCATCGAAATCTAAATATCTTAGTAATTTTGCAATTTTAGATTAGACCAATTTTATGCAAAAAGAATTAAAACATTAACTAAGAACGATCCACTTTTATATGAAAAGTCAATTAATTGAAAATTTATGCCTAAATTCAAAACGTAACTTTTTTTACTTCCTAATTTGTTACTTAAAGTTTATTAAATTTATGAAACAATTAAACTCAGAATTTAATTGTTCCGCTGTGCTTATTCAGTACTAAACCTTAAATAATTTTAAAAAATTGAATGTTTCATATAAATGTACGCTAGCAATAAATTTTAATAATCAATTCAATCTGCTACTTTCAATTTATTTTATTTAAATTCATTTAAAAGCATATTTACCTTGAAAAATTCACATTTGAAATATATGAGAGTTTACAACTCTTACCTCTTTCGACGTTTCTCCTAAGATCTATGTTTCAAAATTTATAAATAGAGTAGTACACTGTACAGATAATAGCATCAAAGTTCAAATTTTCCATCAAAATACAATTCAAAGCTCCAGTAAAATTAAACAGCCTTTTATTACTGCGGAAATTTCTCTCTAAAAATTGTAGGATATTTTGAAAATTTCATTTTTTCTTTAGCAAAATATCTTCAGACTTAACACTGCTTTTTAAAAGTTTGCACACTGATCTCATCAATCAATGCTTGCACACTGATCAAACACTGATCTCATTCATGTTCTATAATTGGCTGTTGTGAAAATACTTTACCTTTAGGGTTTTTAAAGAAAACAATTTCTGAAGAAAATTTGAATATATTTTGCCTACTTTTGAAGCTTTTTATTTTGAGTTAAATTTTCAGAATTCATTGCGAAGAATTTTACAAATTTTCCATACAAAACTAAATCACTTGATAACTAATAACCGTTGACAATTAAAAAGTTTAACAAGTAGGCTAAATACCCAAGACGAAATTTTTGATAGTTCTTCTATGATGGACAAACATAAATAAGATGGTAACCATCATGAGCTTCCATCAAAAAGCATCTTACTTCCTGATGGTATCATCAAGACTGACCATCAAGACTGAATTGGACCAATTTATGTTGGGTCTATATGAACGCAATCAACATTTCTTGATGATATTTTTTGATTGTCCCACAAAAAACATCTATCAGGAACGACATATTTTGCTGGTTTCCAACTCACATTCCATCAAAAACCATCTTAATTTTTGATGGCACCATCAAGACTGACCATCACCTCATGTTAGGAATTGGAACAATTTTATGTTGGTTTCCTTTCAGATATTTCGAAAAATTAAGCCAAATGTCCTCAAATCCAATCTTAAGCCAAATGTCTTCAATGCCAAAAATCTTTCTTCAAATTATTTTAAATGGGGTTTCAGTGATTCATGTGGGCACAGTGGCTAGGCCAAATCAAATAAATACCTTCAGATTTTTTTTTCCAGATCAGCAGAGCTGAAATTAATTGTTTTAGCTTTGCTGATCTGAAAAAGATTTGGAGCAAAGCTGTGACGATGTTTCCTCAACTGGTCTTATTTAGTGATGAAAAATTTGAGTTTTGATTTTAAGGCTGTATCTTCAAATTGTTGATTAAAGCGTGTATTAAAATTTCTGAAATATACTTAGAACATTTCTTCCACTGGAAATTTACTAATAAAACCTTATTTCGTTGTTTAAGAGATTTCTAGATATTTAAACAACTTCAAGTTAAGTCTGAAATATCAATCTTTTAATCACTATTAAATTAAATCGCTTGCTTCCTGTGTTTAAATGTCATAAAATTGTATATCGTTAAATGGCGAAGTACTATTCCAATTTACTCTATATTATGCTTTGATTGATATTCTAGACGAACTTTTCTTAATAGTTTCTGACTATAAAATATGATCTAATTTGAAAACACTTATAGAGATTTAAAGACAAATTCTCACATTAGTCGATGAGTTGTTTCAATAAGAATGCGACCTCTTATTTAACAAAATATTTTTAAAAAAGCATGAAAGGTTTTTCTTTAAAAAAAAGATCGACTTTTTTTTAATAAATTAATTTCTTCTCCAAGTTATTCAATTTTTCATGAACTCCTTTCGGTATTTCTTAAAAGAACTATGTTCATGATTTCTTTTCAATATTCAATAAATATGAATTCAATAAAAAACATTTCTCATTCTTTCTTAAATTTTAGGCTCATTTTTGGAGCTAAAATATTAAGTAACGTAGAACAATTCATTTCAAGTAAGGGTATGTTTTTAAACTTATTTTGAAATAAAACTAAGTACAAGACAAGATTACAAATGCTTATAAAATTATTCCAATATAAAAATAATAATAAAAATATTGTGAATTAATGATATTAAAATGAACTAATAATATTGAAATATGACTTTTAAAAATAGATCCAGAATTAGAAAAATAAAAATAAAATAATGTTCCAAGAAAAGTGAAATCATAGCAGAGCTTTATTTGAATTTTTTCTGATGCAATCTTTGCTGAAATAACTATCGTTACATGTGAGAATGAAGTCTATAATTTTAAGGATAAAACATCATTCATTCAAATTCTTTTTATGGCTTATACTTTGAAAGACAAGTAATTAATATATATGATTACTGATTAATTAATGTATCCACTGCAGAAGAAGTTTGGAAGAAAACTTACATTTATTTTTAGTCTATTATAATAAATAGTATTACACTGACTTCATAACAGAACAGCGCCAACATATTTTTTTTCCTCGCCAAAGGATTTTTATTTTTACACGAAATATTTCATTTGCCATTAATTTAAATGATGACATCACATTTTAAGTTAAAATTGACGCCTTTACGAGCTGGAACAAAGGCGATTAAAAAATATGGATGCTGTTCTAATATATAAATACTAATTAATTATCTGCAAATTTCGTAGGTAGTGGAGAAGATTTTAATGAATAAAAATGTCGAAAGCTTTGTTAACTAGATGATCATAAGTAGAAATGTGTTTATGGCAATATGGCAGTAGCCCAACATTCACAAAAAAGTACATAGTAGCAGTCAATAGCTATAAATGCATACATATAATTTGAATTAAATGAAGTATATTTTATAACATTTACATTTAATATACTTAAAAACAGTGAATGAAACTATTTTCATGATATATTGTTCAAAATTAAACCATATACTTTGCTCATGGAAGTTAATGTTAATAATTCAGGACGTTTTTATTTTTAAGTTTACTTACTATTTAAAATATTATAGAAAAAGTGTCTATAAAAATTATTATATTACTCTAAATCATAAAGCATATCCTTAGATATAATTCATTTTGCACAAAAATAAGCAAAGACCACACCATAAGTAGTCTTCATTTTAAGCTAGACATAATACAGGAAGCTATCTAAGTTTTTCACATAGAAAATAATTAATGCTTTTAAAACATGAACAGACATTAAATTTCTGATACATTGTATATCCAGTTTAAAATTAGAACTCTTAAAATGAAAAATGTTGTCGGAGGAAGCCGAAAATACCATGAAGAGGTGAAATGTGAATGGGCATGACTGTTGTATAATCCTCCTGGCAAAATCAATTTGAAAATAAATCTTTCCTGTTGCCAAATAAATTTTAAAAAAAGACTAGGTATTTTTAATAAAGTGGCTTTAACGCAGTAAAATATCCAGAATATAATGTCCTATTGAACGTAGTATTCCATTTTCATCGCGTAGCTGTAAAATACGCGGAGCTCATAACAAAACGACAGTTAATCAATTGGGCTGTTTGCAACAGAGGTTTTTAATGAATCTCATGCATGTTTGGTTTGATCATATGATACTTGTTTGATTTTAAATAACATGATTTTTACCTATTAAGCTGTAAAACATCCATCTTCATATTCACAAGACTGTTCACCATTATATCACCATATATCACCATATGTTCACCATATGTACGCTACAAGATCTCTGTTTGCGTTGCATCCGTTTTTGACCATGAAATACTTGCTTTACAGAAATTGTTTCTGCTTATTAACTCGTAAAAGACTTTGTGATCATCATAATACAATTTCTATCCATTAAGCGAAGCGTAAAAATATTATTTTTATGTTAATCATTAGCTGGAAAAAAAAATTTCCCCTTTTTTTTTTAACATGGCATTTACCCAATACATAGTGTAAAAAAGTACTTAAAGATAAACAAGAAATAAGTAAAAAGTTCGTATATGGGTATTAATTATTTTTCAGATCTCCGTTACACAACGATGTATTAAGCTGTTCATAACAAGTTTTGAATTTATTTCATGTTTAATTATTCAGCTGTAAAATAATCGGTTTTCATTAAATAATTAATTCATTAAATAATTAATATCTGTCTATTGAATTGTTTGTAAAGGGTTAATTTTAGGGTATTAATTTTATTAATTTAAAAGGGTATTAATTTTATTTATGCACTTAATTGAATTTTTATCAGCTGTTAAATACTGGTATTTAATGACACATCTTTGATCTATTGAATTGTTTGTAACTGGTTTTACATTTATTAGTGTTTTGTGGGTAAAGTGTTTTATAATAGTTTACGAAGAAAAATTAATCACTAAGTTATTTACTTCTTTCTTTCACTAAAAGGTTTATGTGGCATTGAAGCCCAAAAAGTTCAGTACTAGTGTGTTTTATTTTGTCTGACATTTATTTCGTCCTCCGTGTCTGTTCATATAACAGGTCAAACAACATCCTATCAAGGGTAATGATGTGTTAGAATAGCAATTTTTAAAAGCAACATGAAAATATTTTTCAAAAGGCAGAAATAAAAATCAAGTTTTTTTTTTCAAATTTTATTTATGTAAGATATGTACGTTCTAGTAAACTGGGTTTCATATTAAAAAAAATATTAATTTTATTTTCATCGAGTCGAAAAACAGATTTATATATTGATTGACGGAATTATGCAAATTGTATACTTATTTCATCAGAAAAGTAACCCACTCACAGTACAGTCTTTTTAAGTTAGTTAGTCTTTTTAAGATAGTTCACAGTTAGTCTTTTTAAGATATTAATAGTTTTCGGCAACGATTAAAGCAATTATAATAATTATATTAGTAATGACTGGATGTATGAATGATTTCGCCCTGTAAACGGGTGTGACGTAAGGAGTGGCAGAAGTCGAACTCTTGGCCATAGATGGCGCCACTGAAAAGCAAGAACAATCGCACCCCCTCAGCCTAAACAGGCATACGTCAACATATTAGTAATTAAATTTTGTGTACTGCTATAATCAGTATATTGTATATTCAGTATACTGATAATTATTACATTGCAACAAGTATTAAATTAAATAAATTAACGGATTTGTCATGGATTAAACCAAATGAAAGGTTTCATAATTTCTATACAACATAAAGTTATGCTTTGTTATTATTATAAACGAAGTCTCAAAGTTACCTAGAAGATACCTATTATTCTATTATCGCTAAGCAGGCCAGAAGAGGCTAATAATGTAAAGAAACATTATAGAAATGTTGGTATAAACGTAAGAGAGTTTAAATAAGCATAATTGCGCCTGCTGATTTTAGTATGTTTTAAAAGTATGTATTTTTTGTGGTCATATAGGATATTAATCCTATACAATTTCAGTATTTGCTATCTGACCATTTTTTTTAAAATTTAAGTTACTGTTGTAAAAATAGTAAACATGTAGTAAACATATTAACATGTTTGACATATCTTTATAATTCTACACAAGACGCATATTTTTATATGTTAATATAAGAAGACACATCTTTTTAATTTTTTTCTGTATTTCTAGTTAACGTATAGGATTAAATAAATAATCCCCAGCAACTGAAGCGGTATGAAATTAAAAACTTCTTTTGCTTAAAAAATATACAAATTGGAAACAGTCGAAATGTTTCAAAATGCCAAAATTATATCCATCCGGGTCACATCAGCTTATCTTGATGCCCTGGAATCTTGTTTTATTCATATAGATGCTGGTTCTCTTATTAGCGACATTCTTATTTGTTATTTCTAAGCCACTGTGGTTTTCTTGTTCTGTTTTTCATCTTTCTCTCTCTCTGCAACTGTGGCTTCTAGAATTTTGTTTCTCCCTTTTATTTCTCCAGTTTCCGTTGGCAGCTTTACGTTTTGTAGTTCAAATTACTTTAGTTTTCTCTCATTCACGTTTGGCAAGTCTAGAAAAAGGGAGCCTATTTTTTAGCGCTTGGAGCATATCTACTGTTATTTTAATTTGTATATTTTTAAAGCGGATGAAGTTTTTAATCAAGTAAACATATAGGATTTTTAGTTTATTGTATTATACAAGAATTTGTTACATTTTATTTAATAATTTCATAGAAGCCAACTTTTTACCATAATTTTGTCAGTTTGCCAAATCTATTAATATGTTCGAAAATCTGTGTAACTTAGCAGATCAATCATTTGAGTTTTCGAAGAAAGCATTTTTAAGCCTATTCATGCTATTAACAAGTTTATATAAAGACAACATGAGCATGAGAATCTGATGTATTTGTTTAAAAAGGCATTAGTTACAGAATAATGAACTNTTCTCTCTCTCTGCAACGGTGACTTCTAAAGTTTTATTTCTACCTTTTATTCTTCCAGTTTCCGTTGGCAGCTTTACGTTTTGTATTTCAAATTACTTTAGTTTTCTCTCATTCACGTTTTGCAAGTCTTGAAAAAGGGAGCCTATTTTTTAGCGCTTGGAGCATGTCTACTGTTATTTTAATTTGTATATTTTTAAGGCATATGAAGTTTTTAATCAAGTAAACATATAGGATTTTTAGTTTATTGTATTATACAAGAATTTGTTACATTTTATTTAATAATTTCATAGAAGCCAACTTTTTACCATAATTTTGTCAGTTTGCCAAATCTATTAATATGTTCGAAAATCTGTGTAACTTAGCAGATCAATCATTTGAGTTTTCGAAAGAAGCATTTTTAAGCCTATTCACGCTATTAACAAGTTTATATAAAGACAACATGAGCATGAGAATCTGATGTATTTGTTTAAAAAGGCATTAGTTACAGAATAATGAACTTTAAATAAAAAACAATTTCATAGTTAACCTCTCATTATGAATACTTGCAAATAATAAATAATTTCTTACGTTATTCTGATATCACATTTCTTTATTTAGTGTGTTGCTTTGATATATTAACTTCATAAATGATATGAGACAACTACAACAAACTTTACTGGAATATTATAGTAAGAGAATCATCTTAGAATATATAGTAATTTTTGAAATCAAATATATAATTTTAAATTTATACCACTTTAAGTATACGTATCCAAAGAGTTTTACATCTCCAATCAATCTTTTAGCTAATGATTGGATACGGATACATTTGTTTGGCTAAAATCGGGATAAATCATTGATGCAAAATTAAAACTTAATTATTCGAGAAGGGATAATTGTTGATATTTCTTTAATAACTTGAGTCAATTATGTAAAAAAATATTATGTACTTAATAATGTCTCTTGCAAAATTTTCGATCAACTTCTTTATCTTTTTAAAACATACAACAGAATCAAATTTACTTTTGAAATAAAGATTGCATTTCAATTCTTTTATATATCTATTTTGCTATAGGTAGAATTTATTGATTTATTTTGCTGTAATAACCTAAAGTAGCTTTGTCTAAAAGAAGGTTTATTTCTTACAATAAATTAATTATAAATTTAATATTAAAAATAAATATTCAATAATTGTATGATAGNATATCTATTTTTCTATAGGTAGAATTTATTGATCTATTTTGCTGTAATAACCTAAAGTAGCTTTGTCTAAAAGAAGGTTTATTTCTTACAATAAATTAATTATAAATTTAATATTAAAAATAAATATTCAATAATTGTATGATAGTGTGTTAAAAGTGTTAACCAATTCAGAGCGATACGAGATAAGATCTTCAAAAACATAAAACTTCAAGAACAGACGAGTTTTAAAAAAATAATGAAACTCAACTAAAAAGTAATAAAAATTAACTTCGAAATTTTGAAATGTACAAAACTCTCGATCGACTTATCAGCAAAATGCGATTTTTTCCAAATTTATTTTAGGTTTTATGAAGGCGTACATGAATTGAGAGATGTTTACAGAACTCTTCTTTTAGATTAATTTCATTTACATCAACAATGGAGATTTCATGACAGTGTTTTACATTTTTATAGTATCAATAAATCAGATTGCACGTTAAAGAACCCATGTACATGAATTTTTTACGCCAGAGAGTATTTTTAAGAATAATTTACACATAATCACTTTCGCAAAACATTCATAGTTGAGTGAGTTGACACTTCACTGTCAAAGTGAAAGAATTAAGTAATTCAAAAAAGAAATCAGAAATAGTTTAAAATTATATATCTAATAATAAGTTAAACATTAGTTATTAAATAACATTTTAGTTTTTAAACATTCAAAGTAAATAAAATCTCGACGACGCATACAGTAATAATGAGTCCTCTTTGTATCACTCCTTATAATTATGATCCACAATAATGACTTGAGTGCTAAAAATGGCGCGATTCATAAGTAGAGAAGACGTCTGATCTTTGAAATATAATGATTTTACATGGCTGCCCATGAAATAACACGTGACTAGATTCGGCTGCCATGAAATCAGATAAAATTTACACGAAAAAATGCAGTGGCAAAACATCTCAATGCAAATAGAAGATTTAAATTAGAAATTGGAATGAAAAACATGGCACACACATGTCCACAAATGGTTTCTTCAACCGTTGACCTTGGCACTGATTATGAAAATTTATTGCACGACAAAATTAGGCTAATAGCTTTTACTCTTTAAATTCCACGAAATATAAGGAATCAATTGCAGAATGTGTTAAATAAATAACATGATAAATTAAAAATATGTTCTCTTTAATACTCCAAATAGAGATAGCTCTTTTATGTTGTGGGCTAAACTAAATATTTAACTGAGATTCGGAAATTCAAATTCTCTATGAGTTCAAAAGCTCCTATCGTTACCATTTACTAAAGCCAAACGATTTTTAAAGCTATTTTCTATAGTTCGAAATATCAAATATATCCATATTTTAATAAAGTTCTTGATAATGCACTTCAGTAATGCTTGATTCAAGTTCTGTGCTAACTGTATATTATAGTATCCCATACGATGACCACTACTCTTGAACAATACTCTGGAAAGGAAAACAATATTTGAAAACTTGGAATCAGAACAACAATTGCTCTAATCCAGCGCTCACTAATGCAGACAAAATGAGATCGAAACAAGAAAATTATTGTCTGTCTGTCAAATGTATGAAATCCAGACATTTTGTATGGATGATAGGTTAAATTAAACTTTAAAGTAGTGCTTCCAAACATTCAAGAAATTGCTTTAGCAAAATGAAAAGAGAATACACTGAATCTTCTCTACCATTTCCTCAACCTCTTTTCATAATATTGCAGCTTTATAATCGGTCTCAGAAATCCAGTGCTTCTGTGCACATACTTAAAAGCTTTTTAACTTTTGAATCATTACATAGAACGACAACTTCTGGAAGGAAATCAACTTCAGCTTCCACATCATCGACTTCGTATTTATTTCTGTAGGCCACTCTCTAGAAGCCTTTTATAACCTCGTATGCCTCAAGGCTGGACATGAAGATGTAAAATACCCACAATCCTACAAAGAGAATAACAGTAGGGGCCTTGTATCGCATGGCACCCCCGAGTTCTCCTCCGACCACGGCACTTCTACGCAACATGAGAACCGTGCAAGAGATAAAAGCACAAACACAAAATAATGTGACAGAAAATGCCAAGTTTCCAGGTTGAACCCTGAACGGCTCTCCTTTGGAGGCGTGGTAAATAGCAGCGATTGACCAGGCAATGCCGATTCCAAGAAAGACGTTGACGGCATTGCTTCCGGTTACATTTCCAATTGATGAATCAGCATACTTGTCATTTTGAGCTGCAACTTTACTGGCGAAGGTATCTATAAAAAGTACGAAACATATTGATACCAATATTAATAAAATACAATACCACAGAGATCTTGAAAGTTCTATTACCTAAAGTTCTATAAATGTTGATTAATGATACAGTAAAAACTTTGGTTGGGGTTTTGCAATTCACTGACAAGCCATATGTTTTCCAATAAAATTAGACTGTAAATAGCTTCCTAGTAATATTTTCGAATAAGTCTTTCATAAGAATCCGAAATTTCTACTTGGTAACAGAGCAATACAGAAAAAGATCCCATTGCTTGAAAGAAATAATGTAGTTTTTTACCAAAAATTCTCTCAAAAACGCTTTTGGGAAAAAATTGAGAATCTGTCTAATCATTATATAGCCTCATGTGCTTTAATTTTACTGAAATATCCTATATATTTCTACAGTATATTACATAAAATTTAGTGCAATTAGTTTTTCTGATACTTTTCCATTTTGTTGGCGTAAGTTAAATTTAGCTTTTTTTATTTATTTATTTTAATTTCTTTATTTTTATTAATTCAAATAAAGAACTAGAAAAAAAATCTAATTTACTGCGTTTTCATTGGCAACATTACCACCTGTGCCGCGAAATAGATAAGTACAGTCTTTCTGATTTCTGAAGCAATCTCTAATGATTTAAGAATTATAAACGGTAAGCTTTTAAAATCTTCTATAGAGAACATTATGTGCGAAAAAAAGTTGGAAATTATATTACTTCTTAGACATTTGGATTTTATATTTTCCTCTCAGATTTGTAGTTTTCTCGAAGTAATGTATGAATGTTCTGTAGAAAGCTCGTACAAATTTTGTAGAAGTAAATATTTCCGAAATTGAATATTCTATATTTTCTTATGCAATTTCTTCCCAACGTATAAGTAAAACAGGTTCTTGCAACTAGCGTTTTTCACAAAAAAATTAAATTTACAACAATTCTTTAACAACAATTTTTTAAATTTAATCATGAAATGTGTTTAGATTATTCTATTAATTAGAAATAAATAGTAACTTTCTATTTCCATTTTATAACATAAATTAAATTTCTAAACTATTTATTTCTTATTTCAATTAAAATAAATTGAGAGCATTATTAATATACCAACCTGGTACACTAGTACCGAGTGCTACAAAGGAAATAGCTGTTACTGAATCCTTGAGGCCTACTGTACATCCAAAATGTGAGGCTAAATCACCTACCAGAGCTGTTAAAAGACCAATAACGGCAATGCTGATGATGAAACAAGCCCAACCTCCGAAACAGTCTGAAACAAAATATATCAATTCAATTTTGTTTGCTTACTTGAAAAGCTAAAATTGATACACAGAAATTATCACAGCAATGCTTAGCTTTTTGCAGTATTTATGAAGAAAAATATATTGTAGCTTATGATTGTTAAAACAGTGAATCACATTCCAAGTATCCTTAGTATTACATGGGAAATCACCATGGATTGAAAGGAATGGGGTAATTTAGAGATAGACAACAATTTTCCCAAATATAAACTTTATATGCCATATTGTTTGTTTGTATTGTTTCCAGATATGTATTTTTTTTTTTATTTTATAACCGTCGTTGAACAACCGACCCAATTTTGGGTTTACAATTATTAATATTCAACTCCGTACCCATGTAATTTTGAACCCAATCCAGAAGACAAGGGAACTCTTGGATCAAGTATTGAGAGAAATTTGCCTTCGGAGGACTTTTTTGATGGAACTGACCCGTATTTGCGTTACATGGATAACCACCACGAGAGCCTCCTATGGTTAGCCTGACGGCAAGGAGACTCTAACCTATGATCCGTCTGCCACTGAGGATATTTCAAGTCTGTACTGTGGTCGGGGCAAGCAGGATGCGGAATTCGTAACAACGAGTCATCGCTGGGATTCGATCCCGGTTCACCTCATTGGAAGTCGAATTCAATTAATTAGAAATAATCGAGAAATTGCGGCTAGATATGTATTTTGGAAAAATTTACACCGTTTTTCTTTTATTGAAGTTGTACATCGTCGTTTATTTTTGGAGGAACAAGGTACACTGTAAGAACTGTGGCCTATCCAAATTTGGTGCAGAAAAACTAGTAAAAATTGCGTGAATGATTATTTTATTTCAGGTTAATACCGAATCGAGCATTCTTACACAAGTTAAATCTTACCAAAAATAGTTGATAAAACTTACACTAATATATAACTGATTAATAAAGAATGTTGCGTTTTTCCTTAAATTGGAATAAAAATCAAGACTTGTCAGACAAGAAACAAAGATGGTATGAATTTTTTTTTTCAAATCACTTTTGCTTCTGACATATTTAGAAAGGACTATAAAATAAATATTTCTGAATAATATTAGAAGTAATCCATAATATTAGGCTTTATAAAATAAATAATTATAGGATTGATATAGTTATTATATGTTTTTTAGCTTAGGACAAAAAAATATTAGTTTATTTTATTTATTTTTTTTAAATTAATACTCTTTGTTTTCCAATATGGTGTAATGATTCATCTCCGACAACCTCACGATCCAAATTTAGGTTCGATACCATTAGGTTGGAAACTCCTAATTTAGTCCATACAACATATAGCGTCTCTATATGATATCAAATACTGAATGTATTTGAAAATTAGGTTCTTATTTCTACATCAATAAAATCTATAAAATTGAGAATTAGATAACGTGAGTAAGGGGAATTCTCTTTTTTTCCTCCCTTTTCCTGAAATAATATACTCTTTATATATAAGTTCGTTTTAGAAAAGCAATCGGCTTATTTGAGATTGGGGTGATCCTTTAAAAAAAATAATAATATATGGTGTACCCTTAGGAATCAAGTTTTTAGGTTGGGATTTTTCTCGTAATACGGCTCAATTTTCTTCTTTGATTTACTTTATAAAGAGCTTTTTATTTAATGTGTTAAAAGTTCTTTTCATATCGATGATATTTCACGGAAAGAAAGATGATAAAAAATCCAGGTTTAAAGGACTTCTTTTAAATAATGAGTGTTAGTTATTAGTTGAATTGTTGAATTTGTTAAGAGTAAAACTTCTTTTAATTAAGAGCAAACCTCTTTTGGTTAGGAGCAAAATCTTTTTAATTTTCAGCAGAAAGATTAAAAGGCCATCCTTTTAGCATTTATCATTTTAAATTTATAAATTTTATCAATTTTCAGCCAATATTTTTTGTTTGACCTTTTTTTAAAAATATTCTATTTTTAAAGCTATTTGGTCACATAATTCTTATATTTATATTACCTTGAATTTTTTCCTAACGGTATGTTTGCAAGTTGGTTTTTAAAAAAGTAGTTTGGTTGCTTGTACATTGTTCTTAGATTATGTTATTAGATGTTCTTTTTTTGAAGGCGGGTAAACTTTAAGTAGTTTAAGTTCTTAGTTGAAATGTCTTATATGGCTCAAATTTCTTGTTTCATTTACATTGTAAATAACTTTTCGTTTATTCTGAGTACGTTTATTTTGTAAATTCTTTATATATTGATAATATTTCACGCAATGGTAAAGTAGATGATGGGTTTCAACATTTGTAATACCTTGTCCTACAATAATGGAAGAGACATTTTCAGTTTTGACATTTTTTTAAACTTTTTATAGACAAACTCAGAGGCTTTTATTCTGTAAATTTAAAGTTGTTTAGTTCATGTGATTTTTCAATAATGCTTTCAGAAGTTTGATGGACCGACAGTAAATTGTGAAAGAAAACAAGTTTTTTTAAACACTCAATGCCAGAAAGTAGAGCAATAAGCTTGGAACGATTACTTGGGTATTTATTTGCAATAACTGCATAAAATTTAGCAAGCCTAGCTTAAATATTTATGGAAATATGGATATTTTTATAAGAATTTAATTTTTTTATCCTACGTTTTTCTGCTTTAAAAATATTCAGTAAAATTGTACAAATTTTTTTAAATTGAATTCAAATTTTTTAAAAAAAAAGCTGTTTACTAAGAATTACGTTAGATATGAGCATTTAAAGTAGTTGTTTTGTACTGCACACATGCACGAAAAAAAATTAAATTTCTTTTCATAAAGTCTTGTTTGAATATCTTAAAAATGTAGAATGCTTCAAGCAAATTTTAGTTTTTGAATTTTTAAAAGAAACCTCAAAATGATCAGAGTTTTTTTCACAAATTTTATTTAGTTCTTAATGTCCGGTTATAAAGTTGTGTGATTTGCAATAGTACAAAATAAAATTTACGAATCCCGCTACTTTAACAAATACTTCTTGAAATTTTTTTAAAAATTGCATTTATTTTAAATATATTTAAAAATTTTAAATGCATAATCTCTTTCATAATGTTTAAAAAATAAACTGGCTCGTGAAGGTAGCTCAAAATTCATTTCATTCATGAAACATTTTTCACCAAACGATATTGAAAACACTTCATAATTTTAAGACAAATTTTTTTGAACCCCTTCATTACGAATAATACATTGAAATTTTTTTTTAGAATTACATTTATTTTAAATATATTTAAAAATTTTAAATGCATAATCTCTTTAATAATGTTTAAGAAATAGACGGGCTCGTGAAGGTAGCTCAAAATTCATTTCATTCATGAAACATTTTTCACCAAACGATATTGAAAACACTTCATAATTTTAAGACAAATTTTTTTGAACCCCTTCATTACGAATAATACATTGAAATTTTTTTAAAAACTACATTTATTTTAAATATATTTAAAAATTTTAAATGCATAATCTCTTTAATAATGTTTAAAAAATAGACGGGCTCGTGAAGGTAGCTCAAAATTCATTTCATTCATGAAACATTTTTCACCAAACGATATTGAAAACACTTCATAATTTTAAGACAAATTTTTTTGAACCCCTTCACCCTTAGGNGGTAGATGGCGTTGTACGAAAGTTCCGAGCTTTCCAGTGCGTTGGCCTCCTCGGTCACCCGACCTATCATGTCTTGCTTTTTATTTCTGGGGTCATATGAAAACACTGGCTTATGGCACCCCTGTTGACAATGCTGAGGAGCTGGTTGTAAGAATCGCAGTAGCTGCCGGAGAAATTCGAGATATGCCTGGAGTATTGCAGAATGTCCATGCACCGGAGATGTGAGGTGTGCATTGTAGCCGGTGGCAGAAACTTCGAACACTTACTTTGACCCATGTACCTTATGCTTATTTCAATGCATTATTAAAGCGATTTTTCACAGACCGTCTCTTTTCTTTATGGTGCTTCTGTGTACATTACCGCTTCGGGAAAGCATTTCCGATCCCGCATTGCTATATGATTTCGAGATGTCAGGATGCACCCTACCACTCTTAGGAGTTCTGAAACGCTTAACTGAGACACCCTGTATAGGAATAATACCGCTAAAAGTATATTTTAAATGCTTTGTGTCAATCAGAGAAAGACATGTTCTTTGAAGACATGTTTGCATTTATTTATTGGTAGCAAAATGTTGAAATAGAAAGGGATCATTTGCAGTGCAAACGTTCAAAGACGAGAATCTAAGTGTAAAAACTGTCGTTTCAAAATTTATCATACTAAATTAAATTACTAAGATTTTTTTCAGCTATCGTAAATCACATTTTTATTTATAATGCTCGCAAAATCTTCAAAGAAATTGTTATGCAACACTTGAATAAGGAAATCTTAAATAATCTTTAAATAATCCTAAATCTTAATCTTTTCTGTCAATGACTTATAAAAACAAGTTTCTTGGCATTTTATATTTTTTTTAATTCATTCAACAATTAGAAATTTTAATTAGTGAAACGATTATCCATCTTTAATGTATGTCTTAGTATGATGTAAAAATCTTTTGACATTAATTATTGCACAAAGCGTAATTAAAGAATCATCATTTAAATAGGAAAACACCATTTTGCTACAGATGGTAAAATGATAAAAAAGAGCACTTTGATTTTGAAATGGTATCCTAAATTATGAAAACTTTAAGAAAAAAGTCCAATATTTTATCCAAAAGGTAAAGGGACCGAATTTCCGTTTAAAAAAGATTAAATATACTACTTTTAAAATAAGCAGAATTAAAATTTAATGAAGAAAAACTAATCAGTTTCTATATTTGGTGTACTAACATTTGTTTTTTTATCATTAGTTTCTTCGTCATGATGTCCTGCGTGATCTTGTATTAGACAGATTCACATCGATCAATAGAAATGATGTAAGCAGTAAGAATTATTTTCTATACTGCAACATTTCTAAATTGGAATTTCCTAATTTGTCTTTAACGTAAACAATATGGTTTATAAGCATTTTTGTGAAATTAAATAAATGAAATAAAAATTATAATACCGGTGGGAGGGATAAAAGCAAACAGAACTTTCCAAAATATCGTAAAGAAATGCATCACATAATCTGAACAAGATGGCATTTTTTCTTCATCTCCATCTTCATCATCGTCTCCTAAAGACAAAATGATTTTAAAGAATGAAAATAATTTCCAATTAAAAATTAGATACTTAAACAATTTTTTGTTATGGATATATTATCATAATATCTATAAAAAGATTTGATTAAAATGTTTAATAATATGTTGTATGATATTTAATATCATTATCATAATTAATAAAAAATATATTTAATAATATGTCACATGAAGGATATTATTAAAAATCTTATTTTTACAATCTATTTTTAAGTTTTATGTGGGAGGTTTTACCTGCTTTTTAAAAAAATATATTTAATTTTTTATTTTATTTTGTCAATGTAATAAAATTTTTAAGTTAACATTATGATTCATTATAATGTTTGTCAATTGTTAAAATTAACGTTTTTACTAAAATTATAAACTGCTTTTTCTTATTAATATTTTTTAAAGTGTATATAAACTTGGTAAAGCTTTTAAAAGATTCTCCTACTCCAGAGAGGTAATATCTACTGTAATAAAGGTTTGATTCACAGGAATTAAAAGAGATATTAAAAGCAATACAGCAATAATTAAATGTTTAAAGAAATGGAACAAATAATAATTGCGACTAACGTAAAATATTTATTTAAGAATGAAAAATAACAAATTTGAAAATAACAAGTTTCAAAACGAATTTAATTTGAAATAGTAAATTGAATAATCTACACTCTATAACAAAAAAATCGACGCACCAAGAAGCAATCATCCGATTACCTTGAAATTTCGCATGCATGAATGTTTTTAACAGATATGACGGGAATGATGCCAACTGGGGACGTATAGTCTTTAGCGACGAATCCCGCTTCCAACTGTGTCCTGACAATCATCGAAGACGTGTTTGGAGACGCTCAGATCAGAGGGGGGATCCTGCCTTCACTATTGCACGCCACACCGGCCCTCAACAAGGCATTATGGTCTGGGGTGCCATTTCCTTTGACAGCCGTACCCCTTTGGTCGTCATTAGAAGTACACTTACTGCACAGCGGTACGTCGACGACATCCTAAGACCTGTTTTGTTACCGTTCCTTTTGCAGCGCCCTGGGCTGGTTTTTCAGCAGGACAATGCCAGACGTGCGTGCGGCACGTGCTACAATGAACTATCTGCAAGCTTGTCAAACTCTTCCTTATCCTGCCAGATCACCAGATCTCTCTCCCATCGAGCATGTCTGGGATATGATGGGAAGGCGATTGCATTTGGCACGGTATGTCGATGACCTCATTCGACAATTGGATCGAATTTGGCAGGAAATACGGCAAGAAACCATCCGGGAGCTTTATCGGTCTATGCCACCCCGTGTGGCAACTTGTGTCCAGGCTAGAGGCGGGTCAACACCTTATTGAACTTGTTACTGTAACTCTGCAATATATAATTCAATTGTTCTGAAATTTTAATCATTTACTATTCTGTACATTGTCTTCCTATCCACCAATTTTCGTTTCAATCGGACAACTCCTTCTTTGTGCGTCGAGTTTTTTGTTATAGAGTGTATTAGTTTTTTTCAAGTTACTGAGTCTTCGTTTTAAGGTTTTTTAAAATTTTCTTTGTCTTCAAGCTGACTCTTTTATAGATTTCCCCTTTGGTAGGGGAAACTGTCAAACAAACTTTTCTTTATAATCATACTGTAAAAAAAAATTTTAAAAACCTGACGAAAAAAGAAATTGAGATTGAATAATTAGTATGCTGGCTTTCAATGTATCCATAGTATACAAAAAATTCAACTTTTTTTTATCTGTGTTAAAAACAGATATTGCAAGAACATGTAACTAAAATTTGTTACAAAGAATGTTAATTTACAGGGTGAAATGTCTCATATCTAAATGAAAATTATTTCTTTTTGAATTTAGTTGCAAATAGATTTCGGATAGAAACGATAAGTGATTTTGTTTCATGTCATGCACAGTGGGCCAGCATCCAAGGTTTCGTGACCAAAATTAATATTTCGATGAAATTTGTTTCAAAATTTGGGGGCTCTTCATGTGCAGGTAAATTGAATTCATAGTTGAAATTTTGAAATAACTAAAAATTCCGAAAAACAAAACAAAATGGCGGCTAAAATATGGCGAGCAAAAAAAAAAATATGTATATATAGTACGTTTAAATATTTAAATATAGCATTGAAAATATAATAATTTTCACAATTTTATATTAAAAATAAAAAGCAAATTATATTTCCGAAATAATATTACAAAATGGCGCGAATTACTTACAAAATAACGCGAAAACATGAAAAAAAAACAACATAATTTTCGTTTTTCGGTATATTTAGTCCACCTTGACGCCCGGTGGCTGAGCGGTAGCACTTCGCGCTGTCGTGTCACTGGTCCCTGGTTCAATCCTCGGACCGGGCAAGGTTGACTCAGCCTTTCATCCCTTCAGTGGGTCGATAAATGAGTACCAAGCATGCTTGGGAACTAAACACTGGAGGTTCCGCGTTCGGCTGACCACCTGACCGGAACATCTGCTCCTGCACCCCAGAGCCCAAGATCAAGAAAACTGAGATGAGTACAGTAGGCCTTGGCCCTCAAGGGCTGTCGCGCCACTGAGTTTAGTTTAGTCCACCTTGCAATACGGGCAAAATGGGGCAGATTTTTTCGAGAGAAGAAACATCAAGGAAGACAACAAAAAAAAAAGTTTAGCTAATTACTTCGTGAAACTTTTTGGAGATAAGCTTCCAAAGTGAGCTAAACATTGTAAAATGTCAAATGATAAGATACAAACTATAAGTTTGTCAAGAGTATTAATTAATCCAACAAATTGAAAAATTGTACTATAATTTCAGACTAATTACTCTGATAAAAATGCAACAGTAAGGTGAAATTCCTATATATATTTCTGAAATATAAATTTAAAAGCTACATTTAAAAAAAAAACATATTTTTAACTACATTGTACTCTCGTCGGTACAAAAAGTAAATTATAATGTTTGGAATGATTATGAATACTTAATTTGGGCGATATTAAAACTGCCTACACGTATTTTAGTTGAAAATTTAATTTTTGGCCAAAGATCATGGCCTTCTGGCCCACTGGTGCCATGAAGCAATATGGTACAAACTTGTTAAATATTTTTTTATGAATAAAAAAGGTGAGATTCGTTTTCCATGTTTTTCTTAAATTGTTAATTTCAAGATTATCTTCAATACAATATACACTGATGTATGAATTTAAGAGAATTTGCAGACTTGGTAGATTATCTATTTAACTACTGGACCAATTTTAATGAAATTTGATATGTAGATACAGTGATGCAATAGAAACCAAATAACCATACAACAATTGCAATACCCACGCCTGTCGTGCGTAACTCTCGTTGGAGTCGGAAGATATGAAATTGCCACAGGACAATTCAGGCCAATTGCAACAGGAAATGATAAACTGTCTTATTTCAAGTATTAAATCATGCTGCAAGGCCTGTATATCTGCAAGAAAGAGCCATAACCCCTATTGACCCCTTTTTATATCCTGCAACTGCTGTTTCATACCATCCGACTCCAACAAGTGTTACGCATGATATTGAGTGTGCATTACAATTAATGATCTGTTATTTGTTTTGTATTGTATAAATGTATGTACAGATCAAATTTCATTAAAATAGATAATCTAGAGATAAATCTAGAGATAATCGACCAAGTCAGCAAATTCTCTTTATTTCTTACGCCAGTGTAAGATAGGTCAAAATTATGTTTAATTGCGCTCTCGGGTATTTTTCAAAAGATTTATTTACCTGTATATCAAAAATGAGCTTTACAATAATGAAGGAAAATAGTTTTACAATAATGAATTACCTGCACTAACAGTAATAACGTCTAAGAACTGTTCTTTCCAAGATGATGTTCCAATAGTCATGGATACATTAGTTTTCTCGAACAGTTTGTCGACAGTATTCTAAAGATAAATCACGTAATTCATTTTAAATGACTTAAGCAATTACATAACATGTTTTTTACTTTATACATTAATGTATACTTGTTTTCAACAAATTGTTAAAAATTATTTGGTTTAGGTCGTAGAAGTTAATCATTTAAATGAAATTTAAATTATTTGGTAATAATTCAATTTCAGTTAATAAAAAATTAGGAAAAATATATTTGAATCTTTGTAGCCAGTATTAGGGTTTCTAACCAAATAACACAAAATTAAGTAAGATTTGTTTAGTTATTATTAAATTGTGAACAGACAAGGGAGAGTTTTTTTCTCCAATCAACTAAAGTTTTTTATTTCATAGCGATGCAGTATGTATGAAAATTGGGATAGTTTTAAAACTTCTTTCAAGAAAGCTTTTATTATTAAAATAATTTTGGTAATCTAGAAAATGTATTTTGGATTGCATTTGATTTAAAACATAAAGAAGAAACTTAAGAAACTTTTTACTTCATTTTTTAGAAACTGCTAATGTTAAATTTTGCTGGATCTTACTTTAATATTTTTTATTGAGTTGTTGGAATTTCAAAGATTAGATTACTAAAAAGAAAACCGTAATTAGTACTCTGCTTTGAAACAATATTGAGCTAATAAATAATTTTAGAAATTATATTTGGTAAGAAGTAAAGTCTAAAAAACGTAAATGATCGAAATAGTTCGAACAGTGAAAGTTCAAATTAATAAAAAAAAAACTTTTAACGACAGTTAATATGGTTCAAAATGTTACGAAAAATATTGAATCGGAGAACAGTTAAAATTGTTTCAAAATATTATAAAAAATAAGATTTGTGATATATGCTTAAGGAACAAAATGTTACATAAAGTATTATATAAGACAATTGTTAAAATAGTTCAAAGAATTTAAATTGTATGATATATTACAACTATTTGAGTGGTTCAATACTACAAATATTACAAAATACAATTGGTGAGTTAGAATTCTTTCAATAGAAACTAATATCTACAAGGACGAGTTAGTTATAATTAATGAATAATCACTAATCGTAGTACTACTAATACGAAGCTGATTTGTAAGAGACTACAAAACTTAATCAAGTTGCTCAATTTCGTTAATTGCTATTAAACAAGTGAGATTTATGGATGACAGCAAAACATTTTATAAATATTTAAAAGAAATTTTAAAGACTAAATATTTAAAACTAATTTAAATTTCCTTTTATTACACTAAATGTTGTAAGTGCATATGGGGATGTCGTTACAGAAGATGTAAGTTTGGTTTATAAATGAATTCTGGCTTCATGAATTAGCATAGTCGAGAAGAGATTAGATGAAAAATACACATGTTTGGATTAGAGAATCATTAGACATAGACAGATCATTGAACAATTAAATGTTTTATTAGTGAGTTATAATTCTTTCGGTAGAAACTAATATCTAGAAGAAAGAATATTTATAATCAATTAAAATCACTAATCGTAGCACTACTAAAAAGAAGCTGGTTTGTAAAAGATTACAAAATGTAATCAAGTTGCTCAATTTCATTAATTACAAATGAACAAGTGAGATTTACGCGGCCAGCAGGACAATTTATAAATATTTAAAAGGAATTAAAGACTAAATATTTAAAACGTATTTAAATTTCCTTTTATTAGAGTAAATGTCGTAAGTGCTTATGGGGATTTCGTAACAGAACATCTAAGCTTGATTTATAAATGTATGCTGGTTTCATTAGCTAGCATAGTTGAGAAAAGATTAGATAAAACATGTATATGTTTGGATTAGCGAATAATTAGCAAATGGGAAATTCCATTAGGGATTGCAACTGTTTTAAATATTTAATTAAATGTATATCGGATTTGAAATCCCTGAAATAGTTTCTTATAAATTCCAATTGCTGCTAAAACTTTAAATAAAGTTTTCTTCCTCATATTGTGGCTTTCTAAAAAAAATTCTACCCTCTAAAAATAATAGTATGGTTAATTTAAAAATTAACAATTCGATAGGTATGTTGCTTAAGATAAACATTAATTTTGTTATTTTATTTCGTTATTGTTATTTTATTTTGCCAACTTCGTACAATCTTAGAAGTGTTGGAGTATTTTGAACCATAACAACCAATCTTTGCATAACAACCTTTAGACTGTTGAGCTTACATTGTTTTAAAAAATTTAGTACAAGATATTATTGTTCAATTTGAATAATAGCATCGTTCTTTTTAGTTAAGATTTCAGCATGGCTCGAATTAAGACTCAAAGTGCAGATATTATGACTTATTGAACTATATATCTAAAAATGCAGAATTGTAGCTTAAATTTGGTTTTACGAGGACTTAGGTTTCAAATTAAATACAAATTTTATTAATTTTAACGCATAGTTTTTTCAGTTTGTTTATATTTATGTAAATGGTTTGCAGGTCACCTTTGTATTTATTATTTTTTTTATAATTATTCATTATTTTTTATAATTATTCACTTATTTTTAACAAAACAAATCAAGTTTATATGCAATTCGATACTATATAATTCGATATGTCAAAAATATGTAATTTCGTTAATCTTATTGAAAATTATAAATCAAAACAAATATATGAAAATGGATTAACATCAATATCATCAAATAAAATTTTATAATCAATTACACTTATGGAACAAGCATTAGAATTTATAAAACAATAAATAATGCTCAACACACTGTAGATTAATCGTGTCTAAGAAATTCCAGCAAGAAAAGTAATGCATTTCTGTTATAAACATTCATATACTCTTTCTAATTACTATAGGTACCTTAAGGTTACACAATTCCGCCCTCAAATATTTTCCACTTATCGTAACCATGGTTTCGACAAATCGTACCTTTTCCTTTACGTAGGTATTTTTTACTAAGAAGTTGAAATTTATGGCAATAGGGGGGGGGGAGTAAGATATTAAACCATGGTAAACAGAGAGGAAAAGTGTGGAGAACGGAGAAATTGTGAAAAATCTTGACATCTATTTTATTCATAAATAAAATAGTTTTCTTTAGTAAATTGTTGATGTAAAATTTTATATAAGTTCATTTTGAATAAAAAAGTTTACTATTAACTCATCATAGATATTATAGTAAATGATCTGTAAAACTTTAATTCTTAATTGTAATACAAAGGCCAACTTTTTTCTCTTTAGCATTTCAAAAAAAAAGTAATATGTTACCTTAAATTCCTTGCTTTCTTTAATGCGCAGTTGAATTTTATAATTATCACCTAAACGAGGTTTGCCCAGCAAAGCAACTTTTTCTGCTTCTGTCAACTCTGAAGTGGGCCGATGCTCATCTAAGATTTGTCCAGATTGTTCTTTAATATAATCTGAAAGATATATTTATTAAATGAATAAATGAAACAAAAATAAGTCGTATAGTAATTATAGATACGTAAAACTACTTTAATATGCCAAATTTGCCGCCAAATTTGAAATCCAGCATGGAATGGATTTAGCATACATTTCCGATAACGTGCGTGCACGGTAGACTTCTTTAACGTAAGCTTTTTTCGTACAATATTTTTTTCAAGATGAATTTATATTTTTGAACATAGATTTAACTAAAAATTTGAAGTATTAAGTGGAATTCAGTTGCAAAGTAAGGCATTAAGTTGATTTGTATAAACACCGATAGCTATTCAAATTTACATTTAGTAACATAGTAACTTTTCGGTATAGTTTTATTTGGCACTTATATAAAAGATGTTATGTTTAATATACTTTAATATAATGTTCTTTTTAATCAATTGAATTGAAGCAATCATTCTTACGAGACATATTCTTACGCAAAGTTTTCAATTCTTTCACAGTATATTTTTTTATTTAACACAAAGATAGGCACGAAGCCCCGTATAACATAAACAACCTAATTATGCATCGAAGGTGCCAGGAGCACAAACAAAAATATATCACGGCTATAATAAAATACCCAGATAAATAATAAATCTAAGTTAAGTAAAAGAAGAAAGTGAGAAAATTTTGTTTCAACAAATCTGATGTGAGATATGGCGCTGTATTTAATAAATTTCTCTTTAATTAACGTTCTAACTTATATGGAGAAACTTAACTCAACTTTAACATGACATTTTGCTCATAAACGGTCAGCTGGCGCTGACGTCATAGGTCAGATGTGTGGGTATCCGTGATCTTCGTCCCGAAGTACAAGTACACAATTATGTCATGGTGGCAGTACTTTGCGTAAAGTAGTTGCCATCATTTTTGGTGGTAAGATACACTAAAAAATTTTGCAGTATAGGAGGAATAGAGAATCGCTATATGATTAATAAATAACATTAGTTTATGAAACTGAAATAAGTTTAATTTCTAAAAGACAGTAAAATACAGCGATGTTTCTGAAATATCACAGGAACGATCAATGTGTAGATAGATTACCTTTAGAATGCATTGTAGATAAATTACTTAAGAATAAAATTTACTTTCTTTAAAAGGTTTTTGCTGTAGAAAATATATTCGTTACGTTAGAATATATCACTACTGCTAGATATTTCTTTGAATATATGGCTTTAATCTGCATAATGAGGTTTTGGAAACATAACAAAGAGCTTTTTCCGGGAATTCAAACTTTTAAATCGCTAAAAAGAATTATCACTATAGTCCATCCCGCATTTACTAAATGAAACTTCAATCAAAATAAAATAAATATCCAGGTCTATGAAAATGGGAATTAAATTTTATTTTTGCGGACATAAACGTAAATTTAAATTGTTTTAAAAACAAAAATATAAAGCGAATTGCAGTTTCAAAGTTTAAAAAATGTAATGTAGCAAGAGCAAAAAAGAATAAGAGCCTGAATTACCAGAAAAAATTAATTTTTTTTCAGGTAGATACATGAAATACATATTTTAAATTTTAACTCTAGGTAATGTTGTTAAATACGATGATCTCGGAGCTCAAATCATTACAAAACACTCTTAGCAGAAAATATACTTAATAACAAAAAAGGTATGAGGTTAATGTTAAAGTACCTAAGAGGAAACTGAATACAATTAATCCTTTTACATTACTGCACAGAGCGCCATCTGTTGGATCTTAGAAATTATTATTATTAACATTGAGAAATATTATAAACAAAGATTCTATAAATTCCGTGTTAGATTGAGGTTAAAGAGAAAAAATAAATAAATGGGAAATGTATAAGATATAAGTTGCCCAGTAGAGACATGAAAACCTTGGTTTTTTTCTTTAATGATACTCAAATATTGAATTTTAACTTTTGAATAGAAAATATAGACTCCAAGCTAGATGAAGTAGGAATTATTTTGAATTATAACATCAAAAATTATTTATGCAATGTAACATTAAAGTTTCTAGGAAATTACATGAAACTATTAATTTTTATTGATAAAGACTCATATCAATTTTCAACTAATCATTAAAAATAAATCTAGGAAATCTAAATGTAATATTTTTTAAATTTCAAACGTTATGAATATTTTGTATTAATTTTTTATTCGTTATTTTACACTCTCAACTTTGTTTTGAAATTTAATGTATCTCAAGTGTCGCAAGGTCAACCATAATAGGTTTATCTAGTGATAGGTTAATCTAGTGACAATTTATAATAAATTTTGGAATTCAAACATAAAATCCGCGAGGAAACGTTAATTAAATACTGCATGGTCATGCAACTTTCTCATGTAATTTTCAAATAAAAAAATCTTGATTTAAAATAGAAATAATAAGTTTTTGAAAAGTAAATATTTTTTAGACTTCAAAATTTTCGAAAGAATAAAGTTGGAAACAATAAACTGTTTCAATTTTTTAGCAACAAATGATGGGTGTTCAACTGTTATAACAAGTTAAATACTAAAGAAAATACTACAAGCTTATTTAACGCCTTTCTATTCAGTTTAAATTTTTTAGAAGCACTAAAATATTTTAAAGTTTTTTATGTGAAAAAAAGAATCACTAAGCAATTACAAAAAAAAACATAATTCAGGAAGATCATCAAAAGCGCCTGAGGGAGAACTTTAAAAAAAAATCATTCTAATTAAGTGAAGATAATGAATAGCATTAATAAATGTTTCGAATAAAGCATGATAATGAGACTAACGAAGCTACGATTTCACGCTGGATATGATTTCACGCCAATTAAATTCATTTAACACTTTTTTTTTTATTTATTTTTAATTCTTGATAAAAAGTAAAATCTCAAATCATATGTGCCTATCTGTAAAAGATATATTATGAGTAATTTTGTAAAATTCTATATTTAAAAAATATGAATATATTTTATATTCTTAAGTAAGATTTGTATTTCCTTTTCTTTTATGCTTTTTACAGGGGAAAAAGAAAAAAAAAGCTACAAAAGTAAAATGAAACGACGAAAAAACAACAACAAAAAAAACAGGTAAATAAATATTTTATTTACAGAAAAAAAATATATTCTAACTGCTGTTGTTATTATTGCTTATTCCTAAAGTATGATAAAAAAAAGCGAAGAAAAAGAAACACTCTGAATAACTTCTGATTTAATAATCTATTTTTCCCTTTCTTAGACTCAATTTTAATGGTTCGAGGGAAGTGACCACAAACATGCTAGTTAATTAGTGCAGACTATATTTAAGCTTAAGAATAAGGTACATACCATTAAGTTTAAGAAATAAGACATTTGGATTTCTTATCCCCCAAATATAGGGGGTAACCGCGATCTTGGAAATAGGGTCATAATAATTTGGTTAGGAGAGTTATACCAAATTTGGAACCCTTAATACCAATCTTATTGTTTGTGCATTTCGAAAAAACTTTTGCACGTTATTATAAAATTGTTTGTCCAAAGATAATTTCATACGACAATAATTTAAAAAGTTGCTTAATATTTTAATGTTTTTAGTCGAAAGAATTTTGATTAGCAAGGTATACAAATTTTCATTGCATTTAAAGGAATGCGATATTACAGGCAGATTGTAGATTTTATATGGCGAAATACTAATATGGCCAAATAAGTCGAGCAAAATCGGTCAAATAGTTTCAGAGAAATTGAATTTTAAAATTTTCGTATTTGCTAAGAATGTTGCTATTTCAATGTCACTAATGCAATGATACATTTAAAATATTACATTGTTAAAAGAATAATTTATAATAATGAACTTCGTCTCTTGTTCGCTAACCCCCCCCCCCAAAANCCCCCCAAATCCCGAAAACGTTTATGCTATCTAATATGATTTGATTTAAAAAACTTCTCGCTTCGAGCAATATTGAAGAAATATATATTTATTCAGAGAAAGTACATTTTTACGTCTGATTTCGTAACTTAAAATATCGCCTGCACTAATTAAATAGCATATATGGGATCACCCTCCAAGGACCATTAAGGAAACTATTCAGGGTTTTCCGTTTCGAACATTTATTTGAACAACACTTTTAAAATTAGAAGGTTGGAAGTTTACACTCGAACTAAGAAACATCGAAAAAAATAAACTCAAGGGAACAAAATCTGGAAGACGAAAATTCTACGAAAACATCGTAGAGAACATTTTTATTGCCAGAATAAAAGAAAACTGCAAAACCAGAAGACTAACAGTTTTTAACACCTGCATGGTAGCGATAAGTTAAATATTTATTTTTTCGTTGCTATTCATGTAAAGAAGACTATACTTTCCAGAATTTTCTATCTATTTTCTCATCATGGGATAAGAGTTATTTATTATTTTATGACAAGCTGTATGTTTGTTGGGAACTGCGCGTTATCTTTCTATTTGCACTATTTTTTATTCATAATAAAATAACATTTAGGAATGATCTTAAATGAGTTCTATAAAGGACAAAAGATCTATATAAGTAAATATAATTTCATTTTGAAATCCGAATATTTAAGGTGTGTGACTGGAATCGGCACAATTTTTCTACTTTAATTAAATTTCTAATTTCAATTTTTGTATGAAAGTGTGCTGAAAATGTAAATCTAAAGCAATTTTTTAAAAAACAAATAAGGGCAAATTTGAGCATAAAACCTCAAATTGTTTGTCATGGCAGCAGTTCTAGAAAAAATTATAAAGCATAAACGATAAAATTTTAGATAAGATGGTTATATGTGTTTTGAACTAAAATCTTTAAAATATGTCAGACACAGAAGGTTTGTTCCTGATTTACCTCTCTCGGTCACAGTGGTTTTTGTTCTGTGTTTCATCTTTTTCTCTCTCGGCTACTGTAGCTTTTTGTAGTTTTGTCTCTTACCTACATTTTTCATTTTTTTGTTGGCAACTTTACGTTTTTTATTTCAAATGTTTTTAGTTTCTTCTCATTCACGTCTGGCAAGTCTTGAAAATAGGCGTTGGTTTTTGAGCGCTTGAAACGCATGTGGACTGTTATTTCCAATTTGTATATTTTTGAAACAAATGAAGTTTTTAATAAAGTAATATCTTACCTCTTAAGTTTCTTGGAATTATTTATTTAACTAAATATGTAGTTCAATATTGTGTTTTTGAGGAAAAATTTTAAACGTACTTATTTAAACGTTATATTAAGCACGTGATATTAAAACGTGATATTCTGCTTATTAAGCATGACAAAAATAATAAATTCTGCCTTAAACTTTACCTTTTATTTCAAAACATAGCTAACATTATACAAAATCTACATTCAAAGTTTCAAGGTATCTTAAAATATTTTTTTTGTAATATGTTCCAGCGTAAAGAGATTCATTTTTTATGAACAATATATTTTATGTAAGCAAATTTTAAAAAAAATCAATTATATTCCATAAACTAATGCAATTAGATAACATTATTTTTTGCTTTCGTGCTTCTGAAAAAAGTAAAATATATGCAAAATTATATTTATTTCTTCATAATGAAACGGAGAGGACAAAATGAAGTTTATTAAGTGTAAAAGAAAAATATAAGTTAATATAGTTTCATTTCTGGATTCTATATTTACTTTGTTCCTTATTTATCATTTAATCGTATTCAAAATAAATTAATTAATTAAAAAACATGATACTCCATAAATATGCACTTTTCACGTACATGCTTTTTTCAAAAATAAAAAGATTTGAGGAAGAAATAATCAAATATTAATATTTTCCAATTCTCATCTACTATTACTAATTTTTTAATGAGACTGGGAATAAGAAATTCCAAATTAAAAGAACGGGAAGTTATTAGAATATTTATTTCGTCATTGATTACAGTAAAAACGTTCTAATTATATTTTTTAAATTCACTATCCATATAAAGATTAATTTTGTAGTTCAAATCTTTTATTTTTAAAAATTAGCCTATGTAGCCTATAGCCTAAAAATAGCCTATATGCGTCAAGAAAAAGAAAATAGAAAAAGAGGCAGCATAAGAGCCAAGTAAATAAATTACACCAAATTGTACTTGATATTCATATCTGTAAAATATCAGAAATCATACAAAACTCAAACTGAATTTACATCCATAATTTTATTTAGGTTGCAATCGATTTCTTTGGCTGACAATCAAATTTTTACGAACTGCATTTCTTCACTTCTGTCAGCTTTTACCTTTTTAAAAATAATATTTTTCTATTCAAAGAAGTTTGTCAAAGTCAGTTTTAAATAAGTCAGCAAATCAAGTATTCAATGAAATTCCCTTTTTTTATTTTCTGAAAATGTACTATTCACTTTGATAGCCTAATTTAATTTGAATCCGACTGCAGTTCTGGTGATGCAAATTTGTTCAACTTAAATAAGAGTGTTTCTCAGATTTTTATTTTACATTAACAGTAATTTAGTAGTAGTAAGATTTGATTTACTTTTCGCATAATTTTAAAACTTGTTTCTTTTTCTTAATTTCTTCACGACACAGCTTTTCCGTTAACAAGGATGGTGAAGTGCGGTCAAAATAGATCTAATTTGTTTTTATAAAAATCTTACGAACACTGACATTTTTCTGTTATATTATAATAAAATTACTATAATGAAACAATATTTAATTCAAAACAATTTTAATTAAGACATATACATGGTGATTCTAAAAAGATGGGCAAAATTTCAGGAAGTGATAGTGCACACCCAAGGAAACAATTTTTATCAAAGAATGCATGGTCAAAAACAAAACGCAAAGGTGCTGGCGCGTTTGGAAAGTTGTTTAATTCAAACGTGAGAGCTCCATTCCTGTTGCGAATTACTGCACTGCGTTACTTGTCGCCAAGCTTTCGGCCGCTGCAGGGAAAGTTCGTGATACGCCTGGTGTGTTTCAGAATGTTCACCAATCTTTTCTTCGCCGTTGTACTGCGTGCATAGCCGCTGCCGGCCACTGTTTTGAACACTTATTGTAATCACATGACATTAAATTTGCATTAATAACTTAACTTCATCCTTCCTTGTGTGTTTTTGCCTCATATAAGAACATAAACTTTGACGCCCTCTAACGGTTTTGCGTTTTGTTTTCGACCATGCATTCTTCGATAAAAATTGTTTGCTTGGGTGTGTACTATCACTTCTTAAAATTTTGCCCATCTTTTTAGAATCACCCTGCACACATAATTTTTCATTTAAAATAAATATAAATTCATATTATCGAAATTTTGTATCTTGTGCCATAAAACTTCTACATTCAATCAATCAATCGAAATTTTGTAATTAGATACTACACTACTCAAAACAATTAAAGGATATTGTAAGCCTTTTATAAAATAACGGTATAAGACAATTTTTTGTGTGCATAAAATAAAAAAAAGAGAGTCCCAAATGCAATTTTTTCTTATTTTCAAACTTCGCAGCATGCAAATTTTGAGTTTAGTGTCGAAGAAGGAGCTTTTGCGGCAGCTAATTTGATTTGACTTTCAACTTAATGTAGACAAAGACGAAAAGAAAGATCAACATTCAGTAAGCACGTTGTTTCGATGAGTGTGATGTCTCATTTAACCGAATCAGAAGCTTGGAGAGTTGTTAGCTGGTTTGAGGGGGCCAAACACAAGCCGCAGTAGCAGAAAGCCATTGGTGTTTCACAAAGTGTGATTTCCAGGATCTAGAACCGTTTCTTAGAGACTTGAAAGGCATGCCAAAGATCAGGACATTAACTTGCAACAACACCCAATGAAGACCGCTATTTAACGCTAACGGCTCAGAGACACCGAAATATGAATCTCACTCTTCTTCAGCAGTACCTACGCTCGTCTACTGCACCACAGTTTCGACACAAACTATCCGACACCGCCTTCACGCTGTAGGTCTGTATGCTCGCCGACAAATGGTGTGTGTCACGTTAGCAGCAAGGCAATGTCACGCCAGCAGGGAGAAGGCAACAGGTCATGTGAACTGGCGGAGAAATGAATAGCGCAATATTCTTTTCTCTGACGAGTCCCGTTTTTCTGTTCATCCTAATAATAGGCGTATTTTCATCTGGAGGGAACGTGGCACCAAAAACAATCCTGCATTCATGCAAGAAAGTGTAAGATTTGGCGGTGGGAGAGTGATGGTCTATGTTGGCATCTCCTTTGATGGGCGGACTGATCTCCATATCATTAGATATGGGTCTGACGGACGCCGATCCTGAGAATATTGTAGTCCCTTACGCTGCAGCAATTAGAGATGATTTCATGTAAATGGACGACAATTGCAGGCCACATCGTGCTAACTTCGTGAATGATTTCCTTTTTTAAGAATGAATTATACGAATGTATTGGCCAGGGTGCTCTCCGGACATGAACTCAATCGAGCATGTTTGGGACATTCTCGGCAGAAGAATTGCTGGACTACCCCCACAAACTCTTCAAGAACTGGAAAGAGCTACTCTGGAGGAGTGTGACAGAGTATCCTAGCCCCTCATTAATAATCTCATTGACTCGATGCCTCAAAAGTGTTCATCGTTGTTGGCAGTCCAGGGAAACTAATTTCTTTTAAGGAAACGACTTTTTTTATTTGTTTTTCTCATGCAAAAATTGTTTTTTTTCCTTTTGTACCCAAATGGTCAATAAAACGCATTTTTTCTGCGAAACAAATGTAATTTTTATCTCATATAGCCTACTACGTCTCTCTATAATGTATCAATCATTCAAACAATTCTCCAGGTGCAACATCATCCCACAACCTCAATATTCCTTTAATTGTTTTGGGCAGTGTAAATAGTTCTTCGCATGGTAAGATTGGATTAGTGGTAAACTGAACTATTCATTGTTTTTTTTTTAAATTTCCTTCAATAGTTTTTCTTCCTAATATAATAGTAGTAATCGTATAGTAATCGTACCTAGTAATCGTATTTTTTATTATGTATAAAAAATTTCTTGAATTCTTGAATTCTAAAAATTGCAAAACTTCTAGCTTTGTTTTCACTCCGGGTTCATAATCGACCAGACTTAAGTAGAGTAATCTGCTTATTCTACTTAATCTTTTACTATGAGTTATAATATTTCTAAGACTAATAAAGATTATGATTTCTAATAGACGTTAGAAAAGTCATCATTTAAAAATATTGAGAAAATACATTTAGAGATTCAAGTGGAGTTCATCAAGATTCCTACTTTAATTTACTATTTAATATCTGCTTGCACAATTTAGCATTGGTTTGTAAAATAACGATAATGTGAATTTATATTAAACTTAACTGAAAATGTATGTCTCAATTAAATTTTTTTGTTTCAGATATTGATTTATTACGTCATTTTTATCATTATATAGTAGAAAAATACCAGTTTCCGTAATATTGTAATAAAGCAAGTAAGTTTTACGCCTAAGTTCATGATTTGCCTAAACCATGGCAACGGAGGGGAGAAAAGTGTAGAAAGTGGGGAAATTTCATATTTTTATTGAAGCCTATTATATTTACAATGAGCATAAATTGCACAAATAAGATTTAGAACAAGTGTTTCATGGCATGTTGATCGTAGTAAAAACTTTTTAAGAAGGTTAATACAAAGTTAAATGCAATAAATTTAAACTAACTTTGCAGCAGGGAATTAAATATGCCTCGCCCCCTCATTTCTTTGCCAAGCCACTTTTTCAAGAGGTTTGGAAGCAGCCCTAATTAGCATTAACTTTGTAGTCATAAGGCTTCAACAAGCGACTGTTAACCTAATTATTATTACAGCGACTGTTAAACTAATTATCTACTAATATTATCAGTTAAAATTTTCATTAGATTACAAGTAATTATATTTTGCAACACAATTAATTGAAATAGAATTAAAAATTCGATGCGAATATTTTCGCTTACCTATTTTAATTTAAAATGCCATGTCGTTGAATGTTAACTTATTCTTTCATTTATGATCAACAGAACATATTGTAAGTGCCATTTCTGAAATAAACTTAGTGGTTGTTCAACAGTTTAGAACAATTCTCTTGGGCAAAGAGCATAATATTCTAGAATAAATGATCAAAGAGGAAACTGGAAGAAAAAATCGAATACACACGTCTTCGAAATCGAATTTCATATCTCCATTCTTCATACATATTTAAACCACGTTTTCCATTTTTACTGCTCTCATCATAAGAGTTCTAGAATTTCGAAGAAGAATTTTGTACTTATTTGTGCACTATATGCTGATATAAAAGTAATACGTAGTCATTGAAAATGCAGAAGAAATATTTATGATAATAATTTTGTTCATGGAAATATAATTCGCATACTATTTTCATTTTTTTATTCACAGCACAAGAGAAAAACCCATAGGAATGAATATATGTTCGATGCGCAGTTAGAAATTTTAAATCGCGTTCAGCTTTAATTTGGTTCAAAGACATTGCATCTTGAATATAGTGCTAAACTGCACCCTGTAATCACATTTTGTAAGACTTGATTACGTGGTGCAATGGTCAACTTGGAGGATAATAGGGTTCGGTTTAGATCCTCATTAAGGTTGCATCGCATTTTGGTTCATTGCCGATTATGCTTCAATTTTTATAACAATCGTTCACCGTTAATTACTGTTTATGAAATAATAGCAATCATTTAACATGAATTTCTGTATATAAAGTATTAATAATCGTTCAACGTTAATTTTATAGATTAGTTTATGATAGACTTCACATGAAAAAATTTAAAAAAATTATAACCTAGAAAATTTATTATTTTTTTAAACAATAATACCAATCCGACTTAGCATGAATGAAAACTTATTATCGCGATAGCATTAAAGCGTGCTTGTGTAACTAAATGTGTAAAAAATGTCCGTGGAATTAAAAAATTCTTACTTATACGGATTAATCAATATAAAATTAATGCTATTACCTAGATATAAGAGTCGCGGTAGCTCGGTGGTTAAAGCAATGAACTGGAGTTCGATCCCCAATAACGGCTTGAAGCTCACCCAGCTTTAGTTCGATGGGTACCAGCTTGTCTGAGAAGTAAAGGCGGTCTGTGTGCAGTACTGACCACATTACCACAGTAATATTGTTCACCACGAAATTGTCGAACCTTAACCTTCATAACCCCTGGCCCAGAACGGGCTATTACAGGAATACTTTACTTTCTCCTTCATATAAATGATAATATAAAAAATGACGGATTACAGAAACACAGATTTCTACGCAGCAATAAGATGTTTATTTATAAAAATTTTCCTTACACAAGTATTTTTAACTCATATCCGGAGTACTAGCGAAGTTTTCTTCTCACCAAGTTTTGGTCATACGAAATTTCATTACATGCTTCCTGAGATTATGTACTCGCAAATTTTCGTTCATACAAAAAATAAAAAATAAAGAAATGACCTATCCGTTTCTACGCAAAGATTTTGCTGGAAACAAAGTGAGAAATAAAGAGCTGAATTTAAGCCTTCTCTATTATTCTCAGTTTAGAAGAAGAAATTAAGTCTACGATATAAACAAAGACTCATTGCTGTCTGACTGTGCATTTTTCCTCTATAAATGGTATATCTTAATTTTGCAGTAAAAATTACTTATATATTTAGTATATATAGAACATGTATAGCTTCATTGAAATGATTAAGACTAGAGGGATTTCTTATAATGTTGAGCATTTGTACATGAGAAAACTTATTTGTTTCTACAAATATGTTACTTTTCGAAAATGTATAAAGTATATTTCGTACAAGAGTATAAACACACATATAAATTATATTAAATATGCTTTAGAACTTTTTACAATGCCCTTTTCAACACTGGTCTTCTATTTTGGCTGAGAACCAAATTTCGTAGACAGTAATTTATTTGATAAGATTTCGGTTATGATCAAACGAATGAAATTCTATTCAATTAAGAGTAAGGGGTTTAGAAGTTAAGTAGATTACAAAAAGAAAAATGTTATTGACGGGATGTATTAATTACAACACTGTAGTTCCGAAAGAGATTTTGATGAAAATGATTATCAAAAACCACACTGTATTTACATACATTTTCACTTATATAAGTACAGATTTCCGGAAGTTAACTTTACATTGTAACAATGAATATTGTTTCAAAATTCAAAGTTAATTTTATCATTTTTGGGTTTAACTAAATTAATACGAATTTACGAATATAATTTTCTGGACGCAAATTTTGAAAGCTATTATATACAAAAAAACTTATTTTGTGTTACAATTTTATTGCAAAACATCGTTGAAGGTCTATTTCGAATAAAAGTTTTTAAAAAAATGGTTAAATTAAGGCAAAGTAATTCTTCATACTTCAAAATCTATCTATTTTTCAATATTTTCTTGACGGATTAAAATGCTTTTTACAAACTTATCTATAACTTAATGTAGCGCGTTGATTTTATCATAATTTAAACACGTTTTTCTCAAAATCTCGTTTTTTTTTTTTTAAAAATTCACTATTATGGTATTTTAAGGCACTCTGAATCAGTTATTTAGCTTCTTTAAGTGGAAAATTGCCTATAAAAATAAGTCATGCTATGAATACCTATTTAAGATTAAAAAATTTCTTTTGTTCCGAATTTTTTAAAAAAAAAACGTCTATGATTGATTTTACCTTGTTTTTTATTTTTGCCCAATGCTCTTCTTCTGTCTGTCATACAACCATTTTCCTCGAAAAAATTTAAAATTGGAGACGAGAATAATTTGGAAAATAAAAACTATAGCCTCACAAATATTAATTTAACCTATTTCCTTGACGTAATGTTACGCAATATAATATTTTGTGCACGTCTTTTTGGCGTAATATTACGTTTCGGTTTATTCCTTCACTTTCCTCGTGTTTTTTACGTATTATTTTATTTCCTACGCTTTGTCTGCATGCCTACAAATAGTAAATGCATTACTAAAGAAAAATAGACAAGGAAACATCATAGAAACAGATATGGAGCTTAAATACTCAATTCTTATGAGTTTAGCTTAGAAACGATTGTTACATTAAGAATGACGAAATAAAATAATTTTGGTAGTTCTTGAAAAAAGGTGCTCGTTTTTGTAGTTAGATAAGTTGCTGCTGTTTGCAATAATAATATTGCGAAAAAGCATTTTCCTGACTAAGTAATTTGAATTTAGTTTATTGTGGCTTGCATAATTCAAACTGAAATATTAATGAAAAGAAGAATTTAAGTTATCACTACATTTACCTAAGGAACGGGTGAGTTCTAAAGCATTATTTTATAATGGTGGTAGCATTTAATTAGATTCCAAACCGACTTTTAAATTAAAAATACGGCATTAAATGAATTTTAACGTTATCTTTGAAGAACAGTTGCACGGTAGCTGTTAAGTCATTCTTATTGTTTTGTTTATTTTTTTTTTAAATAATGAAGACGACAACAATGGAATTTTTATGGACAAACCGCTGGAAGCAAAACCATGCCAAATTCGCGATTTTTTCCTTGTTGATTCAAAAAAGCATAATTCAAAAGAAAAGGTTTAAAACTGGGATAGTGCTATGCTATCATACACATAATAGCTATGATATATGATAATAGTCTAATAATTAAGCGTGATTAAATATAATCTTTTTAATTTTTATATTAGTAAAGGAGTTGCCAACTGGCACGAAATATAATGCATGCTGCCAGGAAACAGCATGTAAACATGAATTTCTTCTTTTTTTTATTAAAAAACTCCTTATGCGTAATTTTGAAAGAAATAACATTGATAGAGATTTTTATCAAGAATTAATATTTGATTGTTGCCAGTGAAATTTCGTCAAATTTTTCCTCAAAAGTTTAGGAAACACTTGGCTCGAGGGGTGACCTCAAATATACTAATTAATATGTGCGGACGATATTTTAAGTTGCAAAATCAGACACAAAACATACTTTCTCTTAATAAACATACCTTTTTTTCGACGAATTCGGATTTCTGACCCCCAAAATGTAGTGGGTAGCTGCAATCTGAGAAATATGGTTCCCATATTTTGGACGGAAGAGCAATCCGAAGTTTGGACCCCTTACTATTATTTTACTTTTTGCGTATTTCACCACATCTGAGAAAAAGTTTAAGGGATTTAACACACATTTTATACACAATTATGAAATACGTTTATCCAAACGACAATTCCATACAAAAAATAAATTTTAGTATTATTTTTTTTTTATTTAATAACAGTCGAAAAAATTTTGAATTGTAAGTTATACAGCTTTTTACCATTTTTTAAAGTGAATTTACATGGCGAAATACAAAAATTTAGTAAAATTGGTCGAATAGTTTCTGAGAAAAAGAATTTTAAAGAACTCTAATATTTACTGCACATTTCTGTCTCCTATCGAATTTCTTAATTGATTTTTCAAAGTGTCGGTCATTTTTAAGACACTCGGTAGATCTTTTAGTTATAATAATAGAGCCATGTGTGTTTTTCTTCACTATTTTACTTTAAAAGCAAATGTAATGTGTTTTTTATTTAGATAGAAGCAATTTTTGAAAAAGTATTACACTATTTTTGATAGGAAAAAAAGGCAAACTAAAAATATTTTTACAGTTAGGCAATTTCATTGCGTAAAAGAAGAAAAAGAGAAAAGTTTGTAGTTCTGAATTTCCTATAAAGCGTTGCTTTTTTAATAGAAAATAAATCATGCAATGCTTTTTTCCAGAAGAAACAACAACAAAGAAAGCAACCGGGCTTAAACATGCATTTAAACATTCAAACAGTTTAATTTATTTTTAAGAAAGTTTGATTTACGGATGAAATTCTCCATTCAGCCAAAAACATTTAACTTTTTTCCCTCAGATTTTTTCAACTTTAAATAAACTACTTTGTTTGCAACACATGTTCTACGATTGCATTTTCCACATCATTTTTTCAATTCATTTTGAAGGAAATGAAGTCTTAATTTTTTATTCAAAGAAATAGATTTAGATCACCAATTTTAGAAAAACGATTTCTATCGTATATTAAAATAGTTTCAAAGTTTAATTTAGTCGGGCGAAAATGGAATTATTATTAGAATATTGTAAAATTTAATGTGGGGGAAAAATAGTTAAAACGATGGTCTTACTTTCATTTATTTTAACTTAGTAAAAAAACAATTCATTTTAAGTAATCGTTTAATTGCATGCAGTTGCTTTAATTTAGGAAAATGTATTATCCTTTCTCTGAACTAGGTCCAAAACTTGTATGAAAGAATGTCGGTTTTTGGCAGTAGTTAGCTGTTAAAGTTCTTGTTTTCAAAATCAAACAAATCTTGTTAATAACATAACGAAATTTTAAGTGTACAAAAAAAGGTACATATTGAAAAGTTATTTAAAAAAAGAACTAATAAACACAATAAAAATGAATAAAAACAATGAAATTGTCTTCAAATAGTTACTATAGTCAGACTCAGCATATTAACATTTTTTTACTTTATTTTGACATTGTTTTGTATTAACATGATTAGAAAATTTTTAAATGTGCATTTAAGAATGGTCGAAAAAGTTTTGAATCGTTAGGTATGCAATTTTTTGCATCATTTTAGAGAAAGTAATTTTATATAACAAAATACAAAATTGGTCAAATTGTTCCTAAGAAATTGAATTTCAAAAAAGTCAGATTCTAAAAATTCAATTTCTCAGGAACTATTCGACCGATTTTTTGCACTCCTGAATAAACTATGGTGACCAATATTTCTTAGATTGCTGCCACCTACTATGTTTTGAGGGTCAGAAATTTGAATCAGTCGAAAAAAAGCATGTTTCTTCAGAGAAAGTAGGGTTTTGTGTTTGGTTTCGTACTTATAATATCGTCTGTTCTTATTAATTGGCATATTTGAAATCAACCCTTCGAACCATTATGTGTGAGTCCTTGAACGTGTAGATCCGATCATTAGATCAAAAGTTATTCAGGGAAGCCCGTCTTTTTGGCGCACTGTACAATATAGATTCGTTTGTTTGCACACGTCTTAGCATTGAGCAAAGCTGTAAGCTATGAGGTGCTATAATTTTGGAGCAAGAAATTACTCCTCAAGAAAAACCTTATTGCTAAGACGCGTAAGCAGCTGAAGTTAGTTGCTTACTTCAGTACTCCCTCTGTCAACCTGTCCATGAGCACCAAATAAGAGTTTTACACATGACTAAGTAAATATTTTATAACATTATGATTTGAAAACTTAATTCTCTATTTAATCAAAGATGAGTTTTATTGGAAGCTTGTAGCATGGGCTTATAAACTATTTATGTTTGGTTTTCTGCTTTGGGTTAGCACAAATAAGTTAAACATAGGTTGGCTAAATCAGCATTTTGAAAGTATATAAAATTTTGTTGATACTGGTGCTTTAAAAACGTGTTTCAATTAACCTAAACTATGCGTGATTCAATTAAAAAAAGTAAAACTCAGTTATGTACTAAGTGCCAATTCAGAAGGAAGGATTGTAGTAAAGTTTGACTATTATGAGTTGAAGAATAATGTATATTTAATAAACCTTTCTTTTTTCGAGTTCAACTTTTAAACCATTTTTGTATAACATTTAAAAAGTAAAGCCACAGAAAGGGCTAAAAATAAAAAATAAAATATGTACGAGCTGCCTATTTATTTAAGTATTTCAAGGTTAAAAAAGAGAAGAAAAAAATTGTAATGCAGTAATAGAAATGCGTCAAAAAAGGACTATAAAAATATTAATGCTAAGAGAAATTATTTTCGAAAATTACAAGTACTAATTTGTTAAGTAACGACTCTGACAAATTAGGTATGTGAAAGAAAAAACAAAATTGGCTTAGGGTAGGAGTTAAACAGCCTAGGGAACACTTTAATCAGATAATAAAAGCTGGGTGATCTAATGTTGTACTATCTAAACTCATATTTTTCATCATATCAGATATCGTATTTGGCAAATACTCAACTTTGTTGTACGTTTCCTTAAAAATATTATGCGTGGTTTTGCATTTCCCTGTGACTATAGAACTATAACTTCTTTACATACAAATCAAGTTTTTACAAAGTTGTGAAAAGCGGTAAGAATCGTAAAAGTTTCATGCTACTAATTGAGCACTACAAAAAATGGTTGCTATTATCTTTTTAAAAAAACTAATAAACGTTCATAGAGTGTAACTGCTTGCATTTGATGAGTAAACAACAAATTGTGATCTTAAATCATTCCACTTTATGTGCTAGCCACAAGGAAAATAACTCAGTTATGAAACTTATGAGATGATACATTAAATTAAACAAACGAAACAAACATACCTTCTTCTGTTCTAGGGTCACCTAATTCTACATAAAACACAGAATCCCTTTCGTAACTTTCATTATCTACTATTTGGATGGGAATTTCTTTCCTGTGAAAAAACAATTAAAAATTATATCAATATGAGACTAAAATCCTATTTACATACATTGCATGTCATATAATATATATATATATATATATATATATATATATATATATATATATACATATATATATATATATATATATATATATATATATATTATAAAGAGTAATTTGTATCTTAGGATAATTATTCCTTATTTAGAAATATCGCATTTATCGTAAAAGATGTGTCCCGATGATAACCTTCACGTTTTCCCATTTAAAGTTCTTCTATTTTATTCTATCATTCTTAACTGTATATATAATACCAAACCATGGCACCATAAACTCGGATAGTTTCTATCGATTGGCTGGTAATACTATAGTTATTCATTTAGTAACGTATTATTCATTTAGTAACGTAGTAATTTAAGTAAGTATTGTTAAATAGTTGCTAGCTATTAATTGTAGCTATTTGTCAGATTTCGATAGCGCTTTCGTTTTTCCCCTTAAATATTAATTTGTGACACTACCTTTCCACTTTTATTCTTTTCTGTTTTCATTTTCGATAAAGTTTCTAATAATACATATTAAGTCAATCTTTACGAAACGCTCTGTATTTGCATCAAATAGTAAGTTTATTTTTACTCATATAAAAAATAAATGCAATTAAATAAAGAATTAATAAACTTATTAATTAATAAAATAAACTTCCTAATAAATAAAGTTACTCATAAATAAATGTTCTACTTTTATCGCTCAAAATCTTTCTAGAATTTAAAATCAAGGCACGGGTGTATTAGTGTTCCGGTAGTTTTTATTATTTCATTCTCATTTTATAGTACAATTTTTTGTAAATATTTTTTAAAAAAAAGATAATTTTTATAAAACCCATACATATTAACGCATTAATTCTATTTAAAAATAATTCAACGTAAAAGAGTACTTTTTAATTTCAAATATATTTTCTCGATATTTATTTAAAAATCAACTCTGTTTAAACTTGCATAGCTAATAAATAAAAATATCGTTTCTTCGCAATCAATTAACTAGTGCTAATTAACTAATACCAAATAATCCAACAATGTTTTTAAAAAAACTGTCTCTAATATAGCAAAACTCGTAAAAATATTAGAACATACTCTCCCTTATCATTTTCCTCAAAGGATTTCTAAAGCACGTTGTGTACTTCTCAAAGTTTAACCATTAAGGATTTCACGTTGCAAGAAAAATTATAGGGTTAAACATGAGATAATACTCCTTCATAATCCTCTCTTTTAACTACACTTCTGGCCTAATCTTCAGTAGCATTTAATGATCCATAAAGAGTCGTTAAATATTTCTCTTACCTTTAGGGAATAGTCAACACTTGCATATAAAAATTGCCCTCAGTACTTCGTTATCAGACTGACTTTTACCTGCACGTATTTTCAAGAGTTCGCTCTTGAAAATATTAACAAGATAAAATGGCGTGGATACTGTATGTCTGCCGGAAATTAACTTTGCACAATAACTTTTGATGTGGTTCTTTTTTTCCTTTTAAATTTTACTTCCGTTATAGAGGTTTAAGGAATTTTTAGAATCATAAAGACTGATGCATATGGTGTAATGGTATTTGGTTAGTATTAAAAAAACTGTTGTAAAATAGAATTTTAAAACAAATGGAGGAAATGCTATTTTTTCGAAGGTTTGGGGGGGAATGTGTCTGATTATTGCGTTTCGTTATTGTTTGGTTTCACTTTATTATACATTTACTGATTTAAAATCATTTACTGATTTTAAATCACATTGTTCACAATTTGAATACCAGTTCTTCTCACGGAGTGAAAAAAAAGGGAAAAAATCAATAAATCAGTTCTGAACATCACTGCGAAATCAAACACAAAATTGAAAAACATGTACCCTTATAGTTAATAAATCAAAAATAATTCCAATCATTTTATTTTTCATCTTTTTACTTTCGCTAGTGGCTTTACGTTATTAGACTAAGTAAAATACACTTTTTTAGTTGTCCATCCCATCAAAATGAAAATTAACTGCATTCATTATATTTACTGTATTTTACTTATATTTACTGTACTTTCTTATATTTACTGTACTTTCTTATATTTACTGTACTTATATTTACTGAAATTAACTGTATATGGCATGATGCAGTTACACGAGGCAAACTCATGATAATCAATATTTATTGCAATCAAGTGATTTTTTTTCTGGTACTTATCACTTTCGAGGACCTGTAAAAAACCTCTTTCCACAGCATCTATACTACATCTTCACAGTTTACATACAGTTAAAATAGATACCAAATATAGTAATAGTACCTATATTATTATATTTGGTATCTATGAAAATTGTACGAATTATCGTAATACCAAAAGTATCTATTACCGAAATAATTTAAGCATTTTTGGCTTCAATAATAGCATGGCAAATTTTTGCTTTTTTTCTAAACGAAATAGTACAATTACTCTCTTAATATTGCTTTTTAGCTTACCATTGCTTTTAATCCTTATTATTTTTGTTTTAATTAGTACCTATTGCTAAAATGAATTGAGCATCCTTTTATTTTGTTTTATAACCCGTCACTGAACAGCCAACCCAATGTTCGGGTTTACGACAGCCAAATTTCAAATTGGTAGCTTTGTAATTGTGAACCCAATCCAGAAGACAAGGGAACTCCTGGATCAAGTATTGGGAGAAATTTGATTTGAGGATTTTTTGATGGAACTCATCCGCATTTGTTTTACATGGAGAAGAAAACCAAGAAAACCGTCTTAGGGTAGCCAGTCGGCAAGGGGACTCTAACCCAGGATTCATCTACCACTGCGGATATTTTACGTCAGCACTGTAGTCGGTGCGAGCTGGGTGCGGAATTCAAATCGACTAGCCTTAGCTGGGTTTCGAACCGGGTTCACCTCATTGAAAGGCGAGCGCTCTATCCTCTGAAATTCAGCATGACTGGCGATTTTTTACGCCTCTTAAGCGAATTAGTACCATTTTTCCTTAATTTTGCTTTTTCATACGTGACCTTTTTTCTACTTCGTTTAGTAATTATTACCACAATGTATTAAGCATCATTGGCGTCAATTATCCCGCAATGATGAAAAAATACGTCGCTTTTTTATGTGCATTGGTGTAAAAACTCTATACATTTCTCCGTAGCTATCACGTTCAAACTGGTAATTGAGTTTCACTGACATAAGGAATAAAAAATAATCAACTATTAAATAATTTACAATCAATTCCTTTTTTTTTATTAATCAGAAATATTAGCTAGTTATCATAACTGATGTTATTGTTTAAATATTTGGAAAGAAGAAAACAGATTCTAATTTTAATTTTAAAACGAGTCTCTAATGCTAGAAACCTTTACCTTACAGTATTCTAAAAGGATACGCACTGGAAACTAATAGCAATGCAAAACAAGATGATCTAAGTCTTATTTGAGATCAATCTAGTCAGTTGTTCCGACTTACGTTCCTTTAAACCCCTTTATGTTTATCAAAGTAAAGAAATCATTATTTAATGTTATAAATAAATATTTTTATTTATAAAATTTAAATAACATTTATATTAAATTTATAATTCACAAAACTTACATAATATTTTGTTATAAAATTTATATTTAATTATAATTATAAAATATAAATTTTATAAATTGTAATATAAAAAAAATAAACTATAATGTAAAAAAATATAAATTAAAAAAAATTATAATTATAAAATTTGAAAAATTATGAAATAATAATAATAATAATTTATATAATATTTTTATATTTATATAGAATATGATTTATATAAAATTGATTTATATAAATATGATTTTTATAAAATTTATATTTTATATGATTTATATAAAATTTATATTTTTATTTAAATAAATAAATATTTTTATTATAAGGAAAAAACACTTTTTTCCTTCAGTATTTTACCAATTTCATCAGGCGACGTTGGGATGTAATTGGGTACCGGCATGCTTCGATAAAATATTTAACAGCCCAAAAAATAGTTTTATGTATATTAAATGTTAATTATTCTTGGAATATCAATCAAACTAAAAATTAAGCAACCAGCTGCTTAGAAAAGAAATCGAAAACTTGAGAGTTTTGTCAGATTGGCATATCAGAATTTCGTTAAGAAATAAAAATATTCTAAATCTGTATGGTTCTCAGTTTGTTTTCTGCCTGTTTGAATTTTGAGAGAAGAAACTAAGCAAAAATTGAGCGATCGCTCCAAACCTCTACCCTACACTAAACATGAATGTGATGACCTCAATACATTTATTAAGTCTTCGTCCTTTACGTGATTATTCAGAAAAAGAGTAAAAATGCTTTGTAAAACGATGAATTGCGTGTTAAGTTAGAATTTCGAACAAATTCTTGCACTGCATTATGAGAGAAACGTAAAGGGTGGGGTTTGCGTTATTCAGTTTTATTGTTGCTTTTAATTTGCCTTAATGAACGGAATTAATGAGTGTTATGTGGGGTTACTGAATTAATGTGACTTATGCTAAGCCTTCTTATTGAATTTTTTTTTTAGATTTGATACATTGCACTAATAAAAAGTTTTATTGATCATAAACTTTTCTTTATAATAGGAGACATTATGGGTGAAATGTAATTATTTCTAAGAATATTTTTATGATTATTAATTTATAAGACTTATGTAAGTTGAAGAAATGTATAAACAAATATGTTTATCGAAGGTAATTGTTTAATTTTAAACATATTCAGTTGAATACGATTAATATAATCACTTGTATTCAATTAATTTTACACAAATTTTTTTTTAATTTAAAATAATGTAATTTTTAGGTACGGAAACACCTTAACAAGTTATTTTTCAATTGGACAGTAATAATTTGGAAAGTTTTACATCAGATGTAGCGAAATTTGAGAACATAATTCTAATTTGTGATGTCTACGTTTATTTTGAAAATGGCGCGAAACGACATTATGGAGAAAAGCCACAGTTTTGCAAAAATGAAAAGTGTTTGTAGTCTCATTTTTTAATGTTTAAAAACTTTTTCCTACTTGTATTACTTGGGCTCATAAAAATTTGCAGAAACTGGGAATAAGGTAGTATCTTTATTANTGGCTAGATTATGTATATATAGCTCTTAAAATCATCACATTGCTTCAAGTGTAAGCCACTTAAATTATGGCTTTTTTTATTTTCTTTGGCGACAGAGCTTTGAGAAACAGCCTTACTCCCTTTTTCTCCTGGTGCGGTAAGAGAAATTACTTGAAAGACAAATAATTTGTTAAGTTATATTCAATTATAAAATCTTATAGATACAAAACGATTCAGATTATGCAATCTTATAAGATTCAAGGTTTCTGAAAATGAATTAATTTCTTTATATCTTTACTTTTCTTAACGATTTATAAGTATCGTCCCATAAATCAAAATATTTTAAAACATCAGTCCAGATACCCCTGAACATTTTTTGAATTAAAGAGAAAATGAGTGCCTTCGATTCACTCTTAATCGGAAATCAATAAATGATTGTTAAAACTTAGTGAAAGTAAAGCATTCTCCGAACAGCCCTTTGAGAGGCTCAACGATTTTGTGGCCAACGGCACAAAAGCTAGTAATAGTGTATAATAGTTTTATGAAAATTCAATAGACATTTAACACCATTTTTACTAAGCGTAATTAAAACAAATAGCATTTTTAACTTAGTGACAACAATGATCAGTACTGCAAGTCTCGGCATTACATACTACTTAAAAAAAAATTTATGTTTAGTAATGTTAGAAAAAATATATCCTAACTAGCTGTATATATAATATAAATTAAAATTGTATATAATAATATATGATTGCTTATAAATTGCTTATTTATTCAATGCAAAGTCTTATAGTTTTTGTATTATATGGTTTGAAAGAGAATGAACTTTAAAACTCTCCGATCAGAATCTTAAAGATTCAAATAGTATATAAATGCTACTGTATAGACTCAAAGCCTGGTAAGTCCTAGGTTTTACCGGTAAAACTTTGGCTTTACTAAAGTAGCTGGTTAATAGTTCGAAGTGTGCTTTAATATGATTCCATTTCGGTCTCTTACCAAGCCTTTGCGGTAAGACCTAGGAGTTACCTATTCCTTCTCGTAAAAACCCAAAACGAGGGATATTTTTTTAACTATTGCCAAAAGAATAAACTCAAAATTTGGTCTGCTGTTCAACGATAGTTACAAAAAACATCAAGAACCATTGCCCCGAGTATTCCCTATATTGATCTTAAAGGTAAAGGGTTGCGTTTGTGGCTCTGAATTAATTTACGGCGAGTTGGCAATTCTTTTTCAGTCCCGGCAACGGAACACTACCCAATGTATCTGCAAATAGAAAATCTTTTCACAGGGAAAAGTAATCCCTTGCTTCGGGATTTTAAAGGAAGGAGTTGTTTCACTGCAAAGGCTTGGTAAAAATCTGAAATAGAATCATATTAAAGCATACTTCGGACATTTACTAAGCCACTTTGATGAATTTTAGGTTTTACCGGTAAAACCAAAGATTTACCAGATTTCGGGCTTTTACAGTAACATGAAGGTGAAAAGGAATTATCAATAATAAAAATCATTCAATTGTTTTAAGATTGTTGCCCTTTTCATTAAAGTCGCAACTTTTGAATAATGCTGATAGATCATTAATCATTTTCCGTGTATTTAAAATTGCTTAAAACTTACAATATGACCAATAAAAAATTTCTACGACTTCCTTTTTTATTTGTATTCTAACCTCCCAATTTGTATAAAAATATGAATTTTCACTGTACGTTATTTACCCTTTAGTTGTCATAAACAATAGAACTTTCATGCATGTAAATGAAACAAAATCCCTATATAAATCCTTTTTATCCCTATTCTTTTCTACGCTTTTCATATTTTATGAAGTTCACAAAGAAGGCAGAAAACTGTTTTGATGGATCGAACTGTGACGTAGATGGTAAACTTTGAAATCACAGGACAGCATTGCTTATATCTTCTTTTCTATTGATCGATCCGATTTCCCTTTTAGGTAACAGGCCAATAACCTTCGAGGTAAGTAGGGAAAAAGTTCTAGAACAAAAGAATTATTAATATGGAGTGCCGATGACCAAACTGTTGTCGTTTCTTAGGTCTGCGAATAGAACTTTTTTTTTCTGCTGAAAATAGAATAAAGCACGTAATTTGATAGTGCAAAAAATAATCGTATAAGGTGGAAGTAAAACATTAATAATGCTGTAATACTTAATATACTTAATAGTATGCTTTTAAGTATAAAAAAGCTGATCAAAATGATTTTTTTCTATTAACTTGGAAATTTCTGATTAAAATAATTTTCCCTTAGAGGTTTCCAAATTAAAGTGGATTTGTAACGTATGTATCCAATTTGAAAATAAATGGGTAGAGAGTATTTTGAAATATAAATCGAAATTGAAAGAGTTAGTGAACAAACAAAAACATGTTAAGTTGCATTTTTGAACCGGATAAAATTTTAAAATAAAAATAAAACTACTTTAATTCATTTCACAAATTAATCCAATTACAGTCCATTCTGTAATGGCGCAGCAATTTTTCTATAATATGAGCAATGAATGGACACTTTAAATCTGGTTAAATTTTAGCCTTTCGCATCATCCCACAAATTCTCAGTAAAATTAAGATCTGGGGATTTTGGAGAGTAACACTACTAAATGAAATCTAAATCATGCTCCTGAAATCCATCCAAAAGTTTGGCGAGACGTATTTTAATATTGAATACACCACTTCGTCGGTAAACATTTTTTTAGGACACAGTTCAAAAAGCGTGTTTAGGAAAAAGGACTCAGAAAAAAACGAGTCTTTTAAATGCTAAATCTAAATTTAAAAACTAAACGAGAAATTTCGAACTTACTTTTTCTTTCTTTTTTACATTAACTAAACATTATTATTACGGGGAAAAGTCCTGGATTACATTACGGATAGTCCGGGAATATTTTGGGTATAACTTTTCTGGCATCTCTTCGTATTTAGAGCAGTAAAATTTCATTTTAATTTAATGCCACTATTATAAACTTATAGAACCCGTGACAGCATCGTAAAAACAATTGTTAACTTTTAATATATTTTCGAACTGGATTAGTTAAAAATTTGCTAAGTCATTTAGACAAATGGGCGAAATCACATTACAACTTAATTGGTTTACTGGTTTATTCTTTGAAAAAACATGTATTTAAAAGAGAAATGTGAAAAAATAATTAAATGCTTTGCCCATTCACCCATTCATGGCAACAGTTTTTCCTGCGGGGGAAGGTGTTTACCAACAGGATAATGCACCATGTCATAAGGGTCGAATCGTCGAGGAACATTCCAGTGACTTTCAAGTCATGTCTTGGCCCCCAAATTCAACTGACCTTAATCCAATAGAGCATTTGTGGTCCTACTTGGAAAACCAAATTCGTGCTGCCACGCTACCCCCTCGCAATGTGAGGGAATTGCAGGACCAATTGGTGAGCGCTTGGTACCAGATACCTCAGACTACCTATCAGCACCTTGTGGAATCAATGCCACCTTTAGCCCTAGCAGTTTTGAGGGCTAAAGGTGGTCCTATATTTTATTAGCAGGGTAGTCATAATGTAATGGTTCTTCGGTGTAAAATAAAAAGAAGTAGGTTAGGAATATATATTTTCCTTCACATGCAAAAAGTTATCAATAATTGATTTCGTAAATTAGAGAAATTTCAATGATGAATAACTGTTTCTTTTAGATTTAAATAACTGCAAATAGGTACAAATTTGAAAAATTATTGTTTGTAAGTAAGCTGTGTTTGGAAGATTTTACTTTTAACGCAGAAAAATACACCGATGTTTCATGATATATTTCATAATCATTAATTACTAAAATGATAATGATAATATTTTTAAATTGTTTTTGGCGTGAATTAACACAAAATAAAAATATTGAAAAGTATATTTAATAAATGTTATGCGTCAAGAGAGATTAGTGGATTCTTATCCTCCAATGTACTAAAAAATATAGGACACATAAAATTTTTATTCTTGTAATTAAGTTCAAATATTACAACTTTTAATCTAATTTGACTCAAGGTCTATTGAACTCCAATTACTAACTTACTTAATTTAACAAATTTATGAAATAGATGGTTTATGTAAATGGAAGATTGATAGAACGGGCGTAAACTTGTGTATTAATATTAAATTTAAACAGAAAAATGAGTAGCAAAGCCCGACACTAGTCAGAATAAAGTGATCAAATCTTTATATTTAGCAATCAATAAATGATCTTATTTATATATATTTTATAAGACTTCTAATTCATGATAATAAAACGTAATTTGAGATCAACTGATTTGTAAAACTTTAATAATTTTTTACTCTAAGAAAACCTTGAATGGTCTTAATGACTGTCGTCTTAAAAAAAAAGCCAATTTAATTTTTTCTAAGCAATTTTTTTTCTGTTAACTTAACGATAGCGAAAACTTACTTTCTTTAAAACTCAAAAATTCCATCGCTCCTGTCTGATTTTGTATTTTTTCCCCTTTTACTATTTCTTTCGGAATTAAGAAAAGCGTTTCTTTAAAAAAATGTATATAGGTACCAAAAATGTAGATAAAAAAAGCAGCTGTCTTATCTTGGCATTCCATTGAATAGAAGGGAAAAAAATGAAATCGGAGATAGAAAATATTCTTTTTCTGTCATTCCAAAATGAAAGAATTTAAACGTCCCTCAGAGCTTAAAAAATATTAGCCAAACTTTATTGAAGAAACGTCTAAATTCAACATTTTGCTCGTATACTTCTGCGATAAGTACACTTATCGTGTGATAGCTGCAGCTTTCATTTAAAAGTGAACACTGTTTTTTTTTAGTTCAAAAGATATTAATTAAAAAAAAACTTTTAAAAAGAGAGCTATAAAAAACAATTTCGTATCACATTTATTCTGTTTCACATCGCAGTTTTGAAAGTGTGATTTTAGCTTATATTTTTTTGAAAGATCTTGTAAGAAATGAAACTGTGATTTTAGAAAAAAGAATTTATAAGGATATACGGGGATATAAATATAGCTGCACAATGGGGAGGATAGAGCTGCACAATGGGCTATTGGCGACGGTCTGAGAAACATCTCTGAGGATGATCCGAAGACATGCCATCGCAATTTTGATCTTCTGCAGAGGGTATGGCTCAACTGCTTTGGTAGCCTGACGACCTGCTCCCCAAGTCGAGCACTTTACGGTAGAGCAGTTTAACGAGGACCGATACCCCGCACCCTCGGTCAGGCTGATCAAAGTGGTCACCCACCCGCTTACTGACCGCTGCCAGTGATGCTTGACTTCGGTGTTCAACTGGGAACCGTGTCTTTACGATCAGTCCACTACGGAACCACAGAGTAAAATATCCTTACTGATAGACGGATCATGGTTTAAAATCCCCTTTCCTTATGGGTTAAAATCCCCTTTCTTTTCCTCACCATATAGCATCCTAATTAAAGAACGAACAAGTAAATTGTGAATCAAACATTATAAAAAAACGGTCGCCAAATTGGCGAACTATCTTTTACATGGCTACAACAACAAATTTAGATTCTTGACATTTAACAATACTTTTTTTCATTATTTTGTATTAATTTAGGTCAAAATAAGTGAAAAGTATTATATTTAGATTTTAATAATTTATTGTTGTGAAATACAGCATGAAACAGTGTGTTGAATATAAAATCTTCCAAACACAGCTCGGTTCCAAACAATAATGTGTTTCGAATGTGCACTGATTCGCAGTTATTTAGATTTAAAAGAAACAATTATTCATCGCTGAAATTTTTTTAGTTTACAAAATCAACTATTGATAAATTTTTGAATATGAATGGAAAAAAAGTTCTAAATACTTTTTCTTGGATTTTATATTTTAGTACAAATATAATTCCTCATATTCTAACAAATTTTTTTACTAACTATTACACTGTTTTTCTATAATTAGAAAGTTTTTTTTTTTTATTTCCAATGGCAGACATGAAAGACAAATTTGTAACTGAGAACAATAATTAGAAAGTATCAAAATATATTTTTGTTTGTAATTCGAGTATCAGAAGTATATATATATATGATCACCGGTGTTCTATCTGCGTCAAAGGGTTGGATATGGCAGTCAAGAGCAATGGATCTTCGCCTCCAGCGCTAGAGGCAAATGAAACTAAATGAAAGAATTTTAAATGAAGCTAACATTCGCTTGTGTTAGATGAAAAAATAAAACACCAAATCTTAATTTTTAAACAAAACATTCGATCTTATTTGCTGAAAATTTCTATATCTTTTTATTACCTCTGTGTGCTGAAGTATGAAAGGATTGTTTAAAACTATTTTTTATGGTTATTTCGTCGTTTGTAAATAACGTTTTTTTTATTAAACAATGTTATTTTTATAACTATTGCGAGTTCGTAACTGTTATTCATAACTATTAGTTTGCATTATGATCATGTCTAGACAGAGCAATAGACCGATTATGAAAATGGCGCAAATTGTCATTATGAAAACTTGAGACACTTTTCTTCCTATTCTTTTCTTCTTCTTTTTTTTTTTAGAAAAAGAGAGTATTTGTGATTTGATTTTTCACTGTTCGTTAAGTTATATGTATACATCATTCGGGCTCAAAACATTGCGCATAAATTGATAATTATTCATTGATTATAATAGTTTTCATTTGGATGGAAAAATTTTGCAGATCTTTTGAGGACGCTATACTACGGAAGAAAGCCTTCACAGCAAACTCTTATTCACTTCATGAATAATTTAAAAACTTAAGTTTAGAATCAGTTAGTGAGGCAGGAAGTTTCAAATTCTAAAAGAAAAATTTCGAAAGATCGAAATGCTAACAAATCATGACAAGATTACTTAGGATTGATGTCATTGTAGGAAAGTTATCAAATAATAGTTTTATTTTGATATTTTCAAAATACTTTTTTCAACATCTTAAACTTCATGGCTTAATTTAGATGTGTCTGAATTCAGTTTTATCTAAACTTTAAATTTTAATTCACCAATGGCGATAAATCATAATTTGCGATGAAAAATTTCTCACACAGTATAGCGTCCACTTGAGATACTTAAAATGTAGCTTTTTTACTTCGCTTTTGGCGAAAGATTTTCTTTAAAATCCTTTACTTTCGTTGTCTATTTACACATAGATTTATTATACTAAAAAGAAAGAAACCATTAATACTCACAGAAGAAGTTTTTACGATGATAAGATTCTCCTGCCGTATAACACGTCCTCTGAAGATATTTAAATTGTGGCTCGCTTGTCCAAAGAGGTTCGATAAAATTCCTTACTTTAGTTTTTTTTATACAAGTTTATTATACTAAAAAAGGGGAACCATTAATTCTCCTAGAAGAAGTTTTTGCGATGAAAAGTTTTTCCCGCAGTATAGCGCGTCTACTTAAGATACTTAAATTGGGGATTTTTATTACGCTTGGCAAAAGCGCTTCAATAAAATCCCTTATTTTAGTTTTTTTTTTTTTTTACATATATTAGAGTTGTGATGGCTCAGGGGATAGAGCGTTCACCTTACATTGAGGTGAATCGGGTCCGAATCCCATCAATGGCTGGTCGATGCGAATTCTGCATGCGGCTTGCACCAACCACAGTGCTGACGGGAAATATCCTCAGTGGTAGAGTTCCCACTGAGGGATTGGGTTAGAGTTCCCTTGCAGTCAGGCAAGGAGAGGGCGTTCTCGTGATCTTCCACTCCATATAACGTAAATGCCCGGTTAGTTCCATCAAAAAAAACCTCCCGAAAGCAAATTTATCTCAATATTTGATGCAGAAGTTCCCTTGTCTTCTGGTTTGGGTTCCAAATTGCAAGGCTACAGAGTTGAACATTAGTAGTCATAAGCCCGAAAAATTGGGTCAGCTGTTCAACAACGGTCATAAAATAAAAAAATAAGATACATTTATTATGCGGAAAAGAAGAGGACTATTACTTCTGCCAGAACTTTGACTAAGTTGCATCGTAGATTACTTTAAATTTATTAGCAAGTGTCTCCAAATTTTTGCAACTCAATAAGTTACTTCAGACTGCATAAATATTCAAGAGTTGCAAACTCTTAATGAGGTTATTAATTAAAACACTATCAATAATTACCTAACGGTAATGCTAATGACATTCAACGCAAATTACGGCATTCTATGAACTAAAGAGGGGATAACGAAAACAATATCGAGTAACAAGTTTAAAAATAATAAAGGGAGAAAAAATTAATATTGATAAAAGAAAATTAGAAATTCGTGAAAGGAAACATGCATTCTCTAAAGAGATCAAATACTTCAGAGTTTATAAGATATTGTAATTGATAAAGAGTGTTTGTTACATCATGTTGAAGAATTGAACAAAGTACAAATTTGTCCGATAAAATTTCAGAAACATTTCCTTTTACAAAAAATTGGTTACCTTAAAAAATCTCAATAACCTTTTGTATAACTTTTGATTTGCTTTCCAAATTGTAGAAATAAACTTTTCTGTCACAGTGGCCTGTGACGTTTTATTTTTCATCTACCTAATTTTCTGTTTAATTTTTGATTGAGTTTATTTATCCTTTATTTCCTTCCTTAAGTTATTAATCTTTTATTCTGTGATAAATACAAGTATTCATTTTTTTTTGGTGTTCCATGCTAGTTTCTTTTTGTTCAGACATTAAAAATTATTATTCCTTGTTTGTGGGTAGAATCAACTGCACACATTTTATATTCACTTTTTTTGCCATTAGATATGAAATGTATATAAAAAAGAAATTTCTCAACATAAGCGTTTTAAAAATTTTAGATATTACATTTATTTTAGCACTTTCGTACATGAAAAAAGATTAAAAAAACATGCAATATCCATCAAAAAATAGAACGTTTTTGTGCCAATGTAATAGTTAGCCACGGCATGCCAATCTTGAAACTTTTAACCGTGGGCAAAAATATAAATATAAATAAACCACGAAATGAATTTATTTCTTAGACACAAAAACCAGATTAGGCTTCATAATTTAAGTTATTATCACGTGAAGTTTTGGAAGTGAAACAGATTGTTTAAGTGCATATGGTAGAATGGTACAACAACTTGATAGTTTAATAAATCTAGATCAGTGGTTAACAACTGGCAGCCCTCGGGCGACATCCGGTCCGCGAAGCCCTTTTTTGCGAACAATTTTCACAAAAAATCTAGATGGGTTTAAAATACTTTTCTTTCGCTGAAAAAACCTAATTTCTTCATTTCTGTGAAATTTAACATACTAACGGTGCAAAAAAAATTAATTTCTCAGGTAAATATCTACTTCTTATTTTAATTTGTAATTCAATACTTTTGTTTTGTACAACTTGATAAAAGTCTTACAGTAACATTTGATGTTCCTTCAAACATAAGAGTCCTATATAAAATTTTGATAAAGTTGACGCCCGCCATTTGACTGGTGTTTTTAATTGTGGCTCCCGGCTTCATGTAAGTTGGAAACCCCTGATCTAGATGCATTTTTTATGTTCTGCTGCAATGAAAATCAAAATATTATGAAGGCATTTTCTATTATTAATTTGCTTCGTTTTTAAGCAGTCGTTTAATTTTAAATCTTTCCATACTCAATTGCTCAAGGGGCTTAGTTTAAAATTATTAACAGAAATATTATTTCTAGGATTCTTTTATAAATAATGCGCGTTATATATATTTCCCACTCAAATATTTATAGGAATACATTTACAGAAAAAATTGCATACTTCAAATTTAACCTTCTTTAATAAAATAAAAATACTATAGGATGCTTGTTTCCTTATCACCTTGCTCGCCATTGCCTTTGGTTTTCGATGTAAAATAGAAATTTTATTGTAAAACAAAATTTATCCGATAATACACCTCTTTTTACTGTTTCTATCCTTCATGGATAAACATTTGCCTCGTTATTTATTTATTTTTGAAACTTTGAATTCATCTCAAAAGACAAGTATTGCGGCAAGATTATCTTACCGACAATTTATGGGTGGCTAACAAGCACTTCCATAACAAGGAACGTAGGACCATAAAAATTTCCCATTTTTTTCAAGCAGCAATAGTTCTTAACTTTCATTTCACCTATATATTAAATAGTTCTATCAACTCATTTCAACACAGTGCTAACAAAATAGTTCTTGTCAGCACTGATTCTTTTTTTCATTTAGGGGTGCACGTATTTCTGCTTTAAATTAGAAAACAACTCACATGCTTACTTAAACTAAGAATGGACTAATAAGACACTGTTTGGGAGAATAGACTAATCTCATTGTCTGACAGTATGTATTATCTTGGTACTTACTTTATTTTCGTAACTCTTTTGGTACGGATAATTAAAATTTAACTATCTATCTTGCCTTTCTAACATTTAGAATGATTTTTAGTTATGATACGGCAATATTATGTCCACCCGTTCAATTTTTATTTTTTTATTTACTTTCAAAGGCACTAAAGGAGAGCGAGCTTATAAAATACAAATCTCAAGAAAGAAACAAACTTCCACGCTTCATTTTTTTAAGAAAAAAAAAAGAATATATGATCACAAATCTAACAAATTCTAACAATTTCAGAAAAATTAAATTTTGAAAAAAATCGATGTTTAAACAAAATTGACTCTTCAGCACGTTTAATTTCAAGTCTTTATTTCTGTAGGCTGGTAAGTTGTTCGCGTGGTATTTTTAACAGCACGTTTAACAGTTTATAACTTTTGAACAAATAATTAAGTAAAATTTTTGGGTCAAATCCTAGCATAGCCCATCCCTTGGCGACTTTCTGAAATCCTGACAAATTCACGATTATTACTTGGATCAAAGTTGTTTTGTTATTATTGAAAAAATACTTTTTATTATTATAAATTTACTGAAATATATTTAATAAATTAAATAAAAAATAACTTGCAATAAGGTTGCAACATATCTCCCCGAAATTTCTTCCAGAAACCTAATTTGGCAAGATTTCAAAAAATCACCAAGGGGTGGGTTATTCTAGGATCCACCCAAATTTTTGATATCATTTAAATTTCCTGTTTCTAATTGCTATAGTTTTTGCACAGCAAAATTAGATGCAATTTAAAATTCAACTTTCAAAACAATGGTAGCAGCGCTTACGATTTTTTAATGTAGGGAGATTATAATAGAGGGACTTAAAGCAGTTAATTTACAAAATGATACATCTTTTCAACTGAAAAAAATATATATAATCTTACGTAGAACAATCAAAACGTTTCGTAAAAGATGCTAAGTGACTCGTTATGAAACTTTTTTTGTTTCCGAATTTAAAAAACATGTTTTCATCGATTATAAGAATAAAACATCGCTTAATTCAATTAAGTGCTTAAATAAGGTTTTTTGTGTTAAGAATTCTGCTTACAAAATAGTTTTTTTAAAAGTTTTTTCATGTTTTAACGATGTATTGATTAACTTAAAACTTATTTTCTCAATCATTCTGAATATTCACTTGACTAGCTTTCTTACTTAGTTCAATTATTTAAAATTGAATAAACGATATTAAATCTAAGAAATTAAGTTAAAAAAGAAACAATACACACTTAGATATAACAAATATATTCAAGAAGAATTAAAACATTTTCAAACCATTGAAAAAGAGAAGGAAGCAATAAAATAATCTGATGACATGAAATAAAAAATTTTAAAAATATGCATTTTCAGAAGATTGTAAAAGTTGTTTGGTGATAAGTTGCGTTAGTATGTTTGTGTAAAAAAAAAGATGGAACTTTAAATTAGCGATATATTTAGCTTGCTTTACTTAGGAAACAATCGAAATTTATATTCTCATTTAAAACAGTGCCTCGTCGGGAAATTTTTAATTGATGCAAATTTTTGTTTGTCAATACTACAGTGATAAATAATTTTTTTAGTATTTAGGAAACAATTGAAAGTTGCATTGAACAACAATCGATGTATTACTCAAGTTATGTAGGAATTTTAAATTGTTAAATTCTTAAAAACAGCGTACCATGGTCAGAAATGTGATTTGGCTACCACGAACAAATTTCATCTCCTACCAGCAATGATTAATTATTGTATACTCTGAGAATTTGTTCATTATTTTAACACTTTTGCACGAATTTGTCCCCATTATTAGCACACAGAGTTTTTTGCTTAAATCATTCCCATTTAATTTGTTTAATTAACTTTTAAACTATTTTGAATTATTTACCTAAATTAATTTCCAGCTCATTAACTGCTCACTTTTATTCTAGAAAATAAATGTTCGAATCTTTCCTATGCGAAAAGTTTCATTTAAATTTACAACTGTTTACTACACTTTGCACTAGAACAATTATGTTATTTAGGGAAAGAATTCTAATGGAATGTCAGAGATAATCTGTTCTAACGAGTTCAAATTTATTTACCTCAACAACAGCAGTAGAACCAATCGTTATCGTCATCTCAATGAAAGTTGAGTTTTAAGGATTAAAGAGTTCTGTGGAAATGAAAGCAATTCATCGTCTTGTGTTCAGGAAATTCAATTATGAAGTTAATTGGTCCTTAGCTAAACACGTTCATTTTTCAAACAGTCAGCCATTACGACTGATTCGTTTAAACGGATCGATGGGGTTAGGCTTAGGTCGTCTTAGAATAATTTAAGAAAAATATTGATAAAGGAAGACATATTTAGTCGTGCATTTATGATAGTAAGTGGATTTAGAAGTTAAAACAAAACAATTTTATAAAACAAAACAATTTTATTCAATCAATTATTAAAAAAGAATGTTTAAAATGTATTATATGAAATCGGCGAAGTACTATTTGTTCTATAATTAAAAATTCGTGTATTTTCAAGCAAAGTTCTATTTAAATTTTTTACTGTTTACTACATTTTGCACTAGAACTATTCGTTCTAATGGAACGTCAGCGAGATTCTGTTCTATGTGGTCAAATTTACTTACCATTACAGCTGCTATCGGACCAATCGTTATCGTCCTCTGAATGAAAGTTGAGTTTCGAGGATCAAAGAGTTTTGTGGAAATAAAAACAATTCAGCATTGCCTTGTGTTCAGGAAATTCAATTATGGAGTTAATTGGTCATTAACACTTTCATCGCGACAGACGAGATAACTCGTCTTATAGGAATATTCGCTGCACTCTTTTGTTCTATTAGTGAATATGGTTATTGATTGCAATTGATTATTATTTTTTAAAGTAAAATAAACAAGTTTTAAAGGAGTTTACGTTCTTTTAGTGCTGTGAAAAAGCTCTAAGCTCTAAAGGAAGCGTCATAGCCGCGATGAGAGTTCTAACTAAACGCGTTCATTTTTCAAACAGTCAGCCTGATTTGTTAATACGGATCGATGCGGTTAGGCTTCCATCGTCTTTCGATATTTCAGGAAAAATATTTATAAACGAAGCTATATTTAGTCGTATAATTATGATAGTAAGGGATTTGGAAGTTAAAATCAAACAGTTTTATTCAACCGATTTTCAGTAAAGAATGTTTTAAATTCATTATTTGAAAAGATTGATTTTCAGTAAAGAATGTTTTAAATTCATTTCGGCTGAAGACTGTTAGTTCTAAAAGAAAATCCATGTAATTTTCAAAAAGAAATTTGTTTTTTTCAATGTGTTGTGTCAATTTATTAAGGTTTACTACGTTTTGCACTAGACCAATTAATTCTAATGGAAAGTCAGTTATAATCTGTTCGAATGAGATCAAATTTATTTATCTTAATCGAATCAAGAAGACGAATCAATCGTCCTCTCAATGAAAGTTGAGTTTTAAAGATTAAAGAGCTGTGTGGAAAAGAAATCAATTCATCACCTTGTGTGCAGAAAATTCAATCATGGAGTTATTTGGCCCTTAGTGAAGGTCGTTTATTTTTTAAAGACAGATAATGGATCAATGGAGTTAGCTAGCCTCCAGTTGTCTAGTAATACTTTCAGAAACGTATAGTTAAAGGAAGCTGTATTTACTCCTGTAATTATGATAGAAGGGGTTCTAGAAGTTAAAAAAAGGCATTATTCAACCGATTTTTAAAAAAGAATGTTTAAAATATATATTAGTTACGATCGACTAGAGATGAATTGTTGCATAATCATATACTTTCCGAAACAAAAGTTTTACTACATTTACTAGATTTTCCTGCAGAACAATTATGTTATTTAGAAAATGCATTTTAATCGAATGACAACAAGAATATATCTGCCCAACCGTTATAATAAAATCTCAACAAATAAGCGAACCTATCGTTATATTGTCATCTCATAAAGCGGGTCGATGGAATGACAATAGCGATATCGACAATAATTTATCATCTTGTGAGAAGGAAATTTAATTATGGAGTTAATTGGTCTTCAGTATAGAGCGTTAATATTTCAAATAGTCATCTACTGATTAATTTAATTAATTAATTTTGATAATGATTAATTTTCATATTGATTATACTCCTTATCGTGTCCTGGCCTACTTATTCATTTTTACTGGCAATTTTTTTTTTATAAGTCATTGCCTAAAACTATTTATTGCTTCCGAAACATCCTCCTCTTTTTTTTTTTGTCCTAGTGTACTTTTTTCATTTTTGCCGTCAAGTTAAAGTCATAATCTGAGAGTATTTATTGTTCCCTAAACGTCATCCTCTTTATCTAGTCTACCTCCTTATTTTTATGTTTATTTAAAAAAAATCAATCTTTAAATATTGCCTATTATAAATATTGCCGGCATTGAGCCAATGTTTTGGAAGTGGGAAATTATGCTCTTCAGTTTGTCTTTTTCTGGACCATAACATTTGATTCCTCAAAGTCTTTTCGGCGAGTTTGGGCGAAAATGACAAGAGAAAAAAAATTAAAAGGGATAGTAACTGTACACGGTAATGTGGTAATAATTTGTGTAATTTCTACTACCAATATATTAGGGGGACCGGAAAGTAATGTCGATTTGGTGCATTTGATATTTGTTATCAAGATTTTATTTTTAATCAATAATGTATCCGCCCTCGTTAGCAACAACCTTTCAATGCCGGATCGAAAATAAATCGAAATTTGTGGAAAGATTGGTTTTTTAGACTAACGAATATTTAATGCACCGAAACGACATTACTTTCCGTTCCCCTAATATCAGTTCCAACTAATACGTAATTAACAGTGATTAAAAAAACTTCATTGCATAGGAAACACATGGTATTTAGGTGAAGTATGGTTAACATCTGTTTTATCACGGGTTACTTGGTTAAATTCAATTTGATTACGATTTTATTATGTAATATATAGAAATAATTATTTGGAAATTTTTCACCTTTTTACATATTCGTACATAAAATGTTTCTGAAATATTTATGTAATTTTAAAGTGGCTTGGCGTTACCACAAAAGTGGCATTTATTTGCATAGCAAAAAATTGAATGTGTTTTAAATCATAAAACATATATTATAACATATAACGTATATTTTAATGTATATGTATAAACATATATTTTAATGTATATGTATAAACATACATTTTAATATATATTTTAACATATATAATAATATTTTTAAAATAAATATATTTGGTTTTGGCATAACTATTCAGTTGACAATTGGTTTATATATATTTAACAAACTACATGCGTGTTAATTGGATATAAGATCCATTAATTATGAAAATTTATGTTCTGGGTTTGTATGCTACACTAATAGGACATATTTTTCTGAAGAAGTAATCTAAACTAGATTAATCCATAGTCATTTTTAAGCAATAATTACATATTTTCCATAAAAAAAGAAAATATTTGCATTAAAATTTATAGGTAAAAAATTCAAAATTTCCCACACTCAGCAATAATTTAGAATTTCATTTACATTTTAGATTTAAGTTATACCATTCTGCTTTTCAAAAGTAAAATTTCTTTACTATATTTCACTTTGAGAACTATTTCGTCTTTATATAGCATTAGGCTGATTAAAAAGTAAACAATACCTTTTTACGAACAAGTTTTCTCCATTTGACAAAACTATCTGAAACCTATCAAAAAGGTTTCGAGAGTCATGTGAATGTCTGTTTAGCACGCCACATCCCTCTCTTTCACATATCATGTGATCCTTTTAATAATTAAGGAATCGATGCACCCGCACGCATATGGTATTTCAGTACTCCAACCTCTTGAGGCTGTAACTGTAACGTAAGACCTGCCTTCCGTTCGATTACCATTTACTTAAAGTGACATATATTCTAATAGGAGAATATTCATGTCTTAGAGGTAAAATGTCGATTTATGGACATCGGTCAGTTAGGAACTGGATGGTCTAAAAGTATTATTTAAAGACGCATTGTTTTTATACAATGAGAGATGTTTTGGAAGACAAATTTTTATGTTCTAGGAGAAGCTGCAAATAAGCATCACTAAAATCAAAGACATATACGTGAAAATTAATGGTTGAAAAATCTAATAAGATTCCTTATAACAAATAAAATTCAATAATGTAAGAAATAAACTCTCTTACTATATATAAAAATCTATTGATGGTGTCGCAATGAAATCGTGGACAAGACGAAAGTCTTACGGTTCAAATGCAAAACGAACAAATCAGAAATAGGAACGTAATTAAATCAAAAATTATAACTTTAATGAACTTTTTCAAATACTAATTATATATCTCTATATAACATCAAAACAGAATTATCTCACTCAGTATTCCATTGTTACCGATGCATTTTACTAGCCGAAAAATCACATAGAAGGATTCAGTTTTCCACATTAATTTCCATATATTTTTGGATGTCATCAGGATAAAATTAATAAAAGTCATAAAGGTATCGTTTTCCGGTAAAATATTTCTGTATCCCTAATTTAATAATAATTATAATAATATTCTTATAACATTCATTTTTCTTACTCTACTCTGCTATAATGCAATACCTGCAAGTGACGTAGAGTGGGAATTTTGATCTTGATTGAAACGTAGCATTTGTTTATGTTAGCAACTGTTCTTTCCATTCTATTTCGAGTCAGTCAAGCCCGTCAAGTATCAATTCTCATAAGTGACACATTCGATATTCTTTCACAAAGACTTCAATTCTTTTACTATATATTTCTTAACACAAAAACGGGCACGAAGTCATGTAAAACATAAACAAACTAATTATGCATCGAAGTTACTAGGTACGCAAAACAAAAATATATCACAGTTACAATGAAATAACACAAAAAAATAATAAATCTAAGTGATGAAGACGTAGACGAGACCATTTCAATGAGTTCGATACGTGATACTGCACTGTATTTAATTAACTTCATGTTAATTAACATTCAAACGTATGTAGAGAAATTTAGCTCCAACTTTAACACGCCATTTTTCTTATAAATGATCAGCTGCCGCTGTCGTCATAGGCCACGTGAGGGCATTAGCGATTTTCTTTTTCTTTAAGTGCAAGTAACAAATTGCGATTTTTATTGTTTTCAAAATTAAAAAATTAAAACTATAAGAGTTGTTTTTTTATTATAATATTACCTTATTACGCTGTATTTTACGATAAACTTAGTTGAATCGGTGTATAAATTTATTAATTATTTTGGAATTATTATTTTTTGGTGCAAATTACATTAATATGCTACTTAAATTACAGCAGAGATTCGTTAAGTGATTTAGAACTTAACGAAAAGTTTCATGCATAATGTTGTGCATGTACAAATTGTGTTTAATATTCAAGCCTGTTTGCTAAAAGAAAATATTAAATTACGGTTGTGCACTTACCAAACTTGTGATAATACGTTTAATTTTATTATTAATGTTCCCTAATAGATTTTTGAATCATCAGGGAAATGTTTGAACATGAAAAGTGAGAGCACAAGTGTATGCGAATAGAATTCTTCTTGTACTATATTTTAAGTGAATAATTTCAACTTCCGTTGAAAAAACTTTTATGCTGAGAAATAACAATTATTGGAAAACCATCATTGGGGTTGGTGAGCAGTAATGAATAGGGGGTTTAGCCCTTTGTAATTCACATAAATGGCAAACTTATAGTTGTAAGCAATGTTTTAAAAACTGTAGTACCTCTTACTCCTAAGAAATAATTTCAATATTTTAAAATGATTCAATCGTTTGTAAGGAAAGTTAAACTCACTCATAACAACTATGGATCAAAAAATGGCCCTATTTTTAACATGTACTATAACATTACAAAAATACTAAATCATCTATTCTGCGATATCGTTATGATATTTACAAAATTGATTGTCAATAAACTGATATTTATATGATATGGTATTTGAATAAAAATATATTATTTAATTTTTTCCCCTTTATTTGTAGCATTACATTATTGCAGTCTCTACACGAGATATTTTGATTTCAGTTTTAACTCAATCATTCATATTAAAAGATTGGATAAAATATGTCATTCGTAAATTTGTGTGTTTGAATTAAAAACATTTATACTTTACTAACGGCGTTTAACAGCCGACCCAATTCTGAGTTTATGATTATCAATGTTCAACTCCGTAGTCTTAACCCGATTTGAACCATTTTGAACCCGATTTGCCTCAACCGAACCCGAAACGCCTTAAAATTACGAGGGAACTCCTGTATCAAGCATTGGGATAAACTTAAGCCTTCGTGGAGGACTTCGTGATGAAACTAATCCGCATTTGTTTAACATAGAGAGGAAAATCACAAAACTACCCACGATTAGCCCGACGCAAGGGGATTCTAACTCATGATCCGTCTACCACTAAGGATATTTTACGTCAACACTGTGATCGTTGCGAGCCAGGAGCAGAATTCATATCAACCAGCCAAAGCTGGGATTTAAACCTCGGTCACCTCATTAGGAGACGAACGCTCTATCTCATGAGCAACCTCAACTTTTAATAACATAATACAAAATAACTTTTTTTATTTACTTCAAAATCGAGACACTAAATATTAACGCAAGCCTTCAATAAACGCCTCAAAATTACGAACCACATAACTTTTTTAATGAAATGCCTTTTATTTCACAGCTTACCGTTTTTAAAATAGTATTTACTTAGCAACAGCCTTTAATATTGTTACTGAGAGAATTTCGGAGCTACTTGGCTAAATAAAAATATTTAGATCAATACAAATATTTTTAAAAAGTATTTCCGTCTTATGTTTCTCCGGTTCAGAAAATCCTTTTCAGCATCGTACATAAGATAGGAATGAAAAATTTAAAGAAAGCACATTTTCTCAAGTTTCCACCTTTCGTACTAAAAGGAATTACAGCTAAATCTGCCACAAAACGTATAGAAATCTCTAGCTTTTTTTTTCCTCCCTTCTTTTCAAAATCGGCTTTCTGTAAAGGTCATTGCATAGTCAGCAAAAAGAATATTCTCGTGCAATAGAATTCCGGTGATTCAGTTATTGAGAGGAAGTTCGTGTAATCAGTTTAAATGGCGTTGAAAGGTAATTCTTTTTTTTCTTTTTTTTTTACTTACTGCGGTGTATTGACTCTTAAATTGGAGATGACTCTAACCGTTCGTAAATTAAGATGGATTTTATTTTATTTTCTAACTTTGCAAACTGAGATTGTAACCAAGGGGATGACTGAATAACATTTCAAACTAAATTCTTGCATTCCTAAAGAGATGTAACCAACATAATCTTCTATTTCAAATTAAGTTGTGTATGGTTTATTTCGATTATTCTTAGACTCTGTTTAAAGCGATATTTGACTGTAATAAAGTAAGATGATGCTTTTTTGTTGCTTCTAAATGCCACTTGCCAATGCCAGAAAGTTTACTCGGTTGTGTCGCCATCTATGGCCAAGAACACGATTTCAGACACACACACGTCACAACCCGTTTATAGGACGGATCCATTCATTCATCCCCAGATCGCAATTTTGACCTGAACCAGAGAACGATCAATCTCCAATTTAGTACCCGCAGAGGTATGATTTGTTATGGGAACATGGAGGACTTGGTAATCCAACAGATTTAGTGTGGATAGGTCCCCATTTACTAAATGGGGATTCTTCAGCCGACAGGTATCGAACTCACGACCCCTTGGACATGGGCCCAACGCAATACCAACCGGGCTATTCCGGCCAAGATGGTTTTTAAAAGATCACTGTTACAGTTGAGACCTCGTATTGTACTCGTCTGAGCTTGTTTATTCAAATAACTCTCTCATCAAACCTCTCACATTATTATATTTTTTTGGCTAGATTCGGTATATTTCATACCGAGAGTACCGTAAATGACAAATCTATATGAAAAATCAAATAAAAACGAGAAGAAAAAAAAGGATACAGAAATAAAGTGCGTTCATGGAAAAGATAGGTCGAAAGTAAACAAATAGGTTGCCAAAATCTTGATCAGGTTTGCAATTTTTGGGGGGTTTTCTCTACATTTTTTATTTTCACAGAATTATACTAAAAATGAATAACACATGAGTTGTTCTGTTTGGTACAAATGCGTGATTAATGCAGAATACAATGAAATTGCATGTTTAATACAATTAAACATTGAATTTCTGGTTGAATTTGAATTTTGAATTTTTTAATATTCAAGCGGCTTAAACCATTTACTTGCAAACTGATTAACTTTATATTTTTATGCTTTCTAACAAAATTACGATGACATTAAGTAATAGTGTAAAATTTAGCCATAATTTTTAACATTATCGATTAATTGATATAAAAACATATTAAAGGGGTAATAAAAATATTATTAGTAAATTTTAATATAAATAACAACAATCATTTTTTATAAATGTAAATAATTGATTTTTAATGAAAAAAATAATAATTCATGAAAATGTATGATAAAGTACTTATCTTAATCACTGATTGAACTTGTCGAATCGCTGTTAGAATCTATTTTAATCTAGACTAATGAACGAATCACATTTAAAAAGGCAACAAATATTCGCCTTCTGTTTAGCCCCACGCCAAATAGCTTAAACTCAAGATTTGCTTCTCCAAGTGACGTTTTTTTTATTTACATCTAATCTCTCTTTCCGCAGAACTAACGATTTGGTGCATGCCGCTTTGGAAAACAGTTACTTTTTCTCCCTAGTAAGTTTCACATTTAGCTTCAAAGTTATGTCAATTAAACCATTGTTGTTGATTATGAGTTAATTTATAAGCATCAACTCTTTAATAACAACAATGGCTCAAAAAATATATTCTCCTAACAGATGCATTTTAGTAATTTAATATAAGATGTAAGAGTCAGGAGTTAATCTTAAAAAAATGCAAATTTATAGCCATCAATTACTGATAAAAAAAGTTGGGCTCAAAATTATTTCAATTATGTAAAATTAAAGATGTAAGTCAGTTATAAAAATGGTAAAAACAAGAAGGGCTCCAAAAAAGACAGTACCCATTAACCCTAAGAGATATATTAACCCTAACAGATATATAAACCCTAACAATATTTAAAGTAAAGAGTATAAGTCGCGAGTCATTTCTAAGAATGTCAAACTCATAGTTAATAACAATGGTTAAAAAATAAAGCACATTTTCTCTTAACAGATACATTTAAATAATGCAAGGTAAGGAGAGCTATTCAAGAAGCAAAGTATGTTATTAAGAACTTCGAGAGTTCATTCCATATTATTATTACAATTTTATTAACAATTTTATATAAAAAAGAAATAAATTAGCTCCACGTAAAGAGTTAAATTCTAAGTAAAATTAACATTGTGGTGTACATTGTTTTTTTATATATTTATTATTCAGGGCTCTTTTTTCAAGCTTTTATTTTTTAACAGCAAAAGATAGGAGCTTTGCCAAATTCAGAAGTGATTTTTCATCAGGTACACAAGTCATAAAAATTTGGAAACCTTTGGTTTGAAACACTTTTTGTGAGATATTTCACGTAAAAAAACATCATTAAAATAAGTGTTAAAGTACAAAGGTATATATTTTTGTTTTATTTTGATAAAATTATTAATGTTCCAGATAACAAATTACTAGGTTGATAATATATTTTTCTTTCAAACAAAAGCCTGCAACTCTTTTATGAAGGCTAACTTTTGATTCGGATAGTTTTTGGGTGAAATCTATTCATGATATTTCTTACATGATGGATAGACTAAATGCTGACTCGCTGACAGTTCTTACTGCAGAGAGAAGCCTCGATTAATTCTTTGCACTATAACTCATGATTCCTTCTTGATCTAGATTGATTGTTTCAATCTGAAACTAAGATTTGTGAATAGACGAGAAAGATTCACGAATGTGGTTGAGCATTCAATGCTGTTTGAAATAATTGTTACTCAGAATGCAAGGCAAATTAATGTAGGTTAAAATGAGGCGAAAGAATTACAGATAAGAACTTTTTTGCACTTATATACTGTGTATCTTATTAAAACGTTTCCATGGTATTGTTTACATATTTGTAATTAATAAAGATGCTATAATTATATTAAAAAATGCTGAATTAAAACGAAAAGCTTAAATAAATTTACAGCTTTTTCAGATCAAACGAATCTGGTTTTACCCATTGGCAAAATGGGTCTTGTTTTGGGATTTATGGCGTGCGCAACTTATTTGAACGTCATCACACTTTTCAACTGTGTTCAAGAGTAATTGTAAACAGTGCGCATGCGTTGCTATGGCGGCCGCTGCTGTTTCTATTTTTATTTTCACTAGCAGGCATTTTTAATGTATTGACATTATAATACTAATTTAAAGTACTTTTATATAATCTATTTATATATAATTCTCTTACGTGGCTCCCAAATTTTGACTGTATTTCTTTTCCGCCGGTGGCAACGTTTGCTTTGTTTTGTTTACGTTAAAACAAAAGTAGAAGCATTT